>NC_133770.1:144748456-144970186 GCF_003597395.2 Chelonoidis abingdonii
CCTTCCCAGAGACCCCAGCAGCCAATCCCCTCCCTCAGACTGTGCTGCATTCGGCTCTCTCTAGGACCCAGCAGCCCTGCTCTTACATGCTCCACTGCTTCCCATCTGTCCGGGCTCCTGGAGGAGTGGTGCCCCCAGACCTAGTGGTGCCCTAGGCGGCTGCCTGTTCTGCCTATGGCTAAGGACAGCCCTGCCTCCTAGGCACATTAGAAAGTTACCCTGTATTAATCAGAGAGCTGTGTCACACTCTCCAGAGAAACTTCTCTCTCTGTAGTGGGTAATCCTGAGTGGCTTAAGAACTACCCCATATACAAGGGACAAAACCAGGAGAAAGGAATATGGTCAGAATGTCTCTAGGATCTAGTGATTCCTGGACTACTGCAATGGCCTGTTGGAAATAAAGGGGTAAGTTTGAGTAGTGTTTCACACTGCTATCCAAGGAGCAATGCATTGGTCCTGGTTAGCTGCATGCTGCTCTTGATCATATATGATCTAGGGCTGATATTAGAGCATTAGCAGCAAAACTCTTATATAAGAACATGACCTTTCGTCTATGTTGCTAATATAGAACTCCCACAACCTTTAAACAGGCACAAGCACCAAGTGCATGTGATATAAACACATAGCCTACTGCCTACCAGTTCTACTGTATTTTAAGGGATTGTGAAATTACTTGATTCAGTTTTTACCTTACATCAGAAAAGTCATTACCAATATGTCTAGGCAAATAGAATATCTGCATATTCATGAATAAGAGATCAGTGACTAAGATAAAATTTTCCGCACAGATCAGACTGCTCCTTTCATTTACAACAATGAAAGTAATATTGCAACATTAAAAAGATCAAGTTAACTGAGGACAACTAAGTGTGCAAGAGGCGACAACACCGCTAGCTCAAAGGGAAGACAGCAGTGCATAATTTGTGCCAGTGCTTGCCGGGGTTGAGC
Organism: Chelonoidis abingdonii; assembly: GCF_003597395.2. Taxonomy (NCBI): domain Eukaryota; kingdom Metazoa; phylum Chordata; order Testudines; family Testudinidae; genus Chelonoidis; species Chelonoidis abingdonii. Next base: position 144,749,405 of record NC_133770.1, read on the forward strand.
CCCAGCACCCCTAGGCCTGGGAGTTCATAGCCCCAGCACCTCTTGGATTTCTGCATCAGTTATGAAAGTAATTTAAAAAAATTGCTTGAGCCTTGGCACCTAATTGCTTGAGCCCCAGCACTTCTTTCATTATAAATTAAGCACTGGAAGACAACTATCAATCTGTGATATATGTAACAAATATATCTAGATAGGTACTTCTATGAACCCCAGTGTTGTATTATCTGAGGATCTCACAAACATTAATGACTTTAGCCACCAACAGAACTCTACTGGCCATCACTTACAGTCCTCAGCTAAAATCTTGCCAACGCATCATCAGTGATCTACAACCCATCCTGGACAACAAACCCTTGCTTTCACAGACCTTGGAAGGCAGGCCAGTCCTCGCCCACAGATAACCCACCAACGTTAAGCATATTCTCACCAGCATCCACACACTGCCCCATAGTAACTCTAACTCAGGAACCAATCCATGCAAGAAACCTGTCCACCTATCTACACCAGTGACACCATCGCAGGACCTAACCAGATCAACCACAACATCACCGGTTCATTCACCTGCATGTCCACCAATGTAATATACACCATCATGTGCCAGCAATGCCCCTCTGTTATGTACATCGGCCAAAATGGACAGTCCCTACATAAAAGGATAAATGGACACAAGTCAGATATTAGGAATGGCAACATACAAAAACCTGTAGGAGAACACTTCATTCTCCTGGGACACACAATAGCAGATTTAAAGGTAGCCATTCTGCAGCAAAAAAAAAAACTTCAGGACCAGACTTCAAAGAGAAACAGATGAGTTTTACTTCATTTGCAAATTTGACACCATCAGCTCAGGATTAAACAAAGACTGTGACTGGCTAGCCAACTACAGAAGCAGTTTCTCCTCCTTTGAAGTTCCCATCTCAACTGCTAAAAGGGGGCCACATCCTCCCTGATTGAACTAGCCTCGTTATCTCTAGATTGATTCTTGCCTGCATATTTATACCTGCCTCTGGAAATCTCCACTACCTGCATCTAACAAAGTGGGTATTCACCCACGAAAGCTTATGCTCCAATATGTCTGTTAGTCTATAAGGTATCACAGGACTCTCTGTTGACTTTAGCCTCATAGAACTCCTGGGAAGTAGGGAGTTTTGGGAAACTCATGGTCTGATCCCAAGTGCATTGTAGTAAATGGAAAAAGACTCCCACTGACTTCAATGACCATTGGATCAGGCCTTTAGAGATTAAGGGTATATCTACACTCCAATTGTAGTGGTATCAATCAAGTGAAGGCACAGCAGCGCTGACTTCAGCATAGGCTAGCTGCTTGAATACATATTCTGGGTGGGCTCGTATAGCCCATGCTGAAGCCTTTGCTGTTGTATCTTCACTGCCAGTGGTTCCTGAGCTATCTAGATTAAAGTTAGCTCAGATATGCCTATATGTGGTACAACCACACTCTACAATTGCAGCACAGAAATACTTTAGAGACTTACCCAGCATCACAAAGGACATCTGTGTCAGAGATGAATCTAGAGCTTTTCAGTTCTCTTTTAATATCCATATATAAATATATGTAATTCATCTGTAGCAAATTAAGAAAACTTAAGTCTCTACTGACTGATAAGCCTACACACTACTTACTTTCAGAAGACTGACGATATTTGCTTTGCCTTACCACTACAATAAAGTAAAAGCTTCTCCATTAGTTGAAAGAACAGCAGTTAATCCCCCTCCATCTTTGCCCTCTGGAAGAATATTTGCTGACTGAGCAGCCAATAATTGTTTCAAAGGACAATTTAAGAAGACAACTCAAATAAATTATGTATCACATATCTATGTTTAGAAACTTGAAAGTGATAATAGTTTGTATTAAGATAGTGTTATTTCTATTAACAGTTAAGTCTCAGAAACAGAAATACAGCTGCACTGTTTCATGTTGCTAAATGTAAAGCATTTGGTTTAAAATTTAAAGTGATGGTACTACAAAGAACTAAAAATAATCAATCTGTCACACACATTAAAAATCCAAGTGAAGGAGGTTGAGAGAATGGCATGTAGAAAACAAAAAGACTGATGAAAAAAGGTGAAATGGAGAATGGATCATATATGAAAATGTAAAATGCTGATGCTTTGGCAGTACAGATTTGAACTATAACCTACTCATTAAGGGCCTGAACCTCTTGCCTTTAAATCCATGAGATTTTTGCCACTGACTTTAGTTTGAGAGTGTATCAAGCCAAAATGGAGCTTTCTAGCTACATGGATTGTATAAAAATATTAGTAATACATTGTTCAATATCATAAAGGTTCATGTTTTTTCCACTATTTGTTTATAATTTATAATATGTTATGTTAAAAATTCTTCTGTTTAAAAGACTGTTTCCCTTTTTTTCATTCCAAAATATCATCTTGAGAATTGCAACACAGCCCTATAACTTTATGTCTTTTTTACTCTCTTTTGACAAAACAGTGTTTGCAACATTTTTTTGACACTGGTTTTGATGAAAGCCTGAAACCTTCTCAATGTCCACATCCTCTCTCTACACACACACACACACACACACACACACGTACCCTTTGAGAACACCAGTCATCATGCGCCTCAAGATACAACAGGCATACCCGGCTCAGATTAGATACAACAGAAGAAGTGGTGTTTTGAACTTAACATTAGGGAAATAGAAAACAAAGAGTTAAATATTGTGCACCTGTTATGGGTATTGCAGAAAGTGATTTCAAGTGACCACAGAACTTAGTTACATAGGAAAGACATCTCCCTCCCAAAGAAACCCATTATTTCACAGCTCCTGCTTCCCTTTGCCACAATGTCTGATGGTTTACCTTTAGATTCAAATATTTTCAAACCCTGTCTCTCTGATGGATTGGCCTAGGGAAAATTCTAAGGGGATCCTCAAGTTGAAAGCTAGTGAAACAGAAAGAAATCTAGCCACTTCATTTTTTATGGCATAGGGCAATCTGACCCTATGTTCAGATACTGGGATTGAGCCTATAAACAGGGGAACCATTTCAGATTTTTGGCGGGGGAGGGTGGGAGGCAGCTTTAACCATGATTCCTGGGACTACTTAGGCACTTGAAAACTCTAGGGTTTTGTTTGTTTGTTTGTTTGTTGGCAGATAATTAAGCAATTAGCTGACAAGAGTCCTGTGTCTAATTCCTTTCTAAAAGAAAGAAAATTAAATAAATATTAGACCCACTCAGCTCTAATAATAATATGTTCTGACATCTTGTGGCAACTAGTTAGGTTTAAAATGTTAATGTATATTCTTACTTTATTACTAACTCTGTTAGGACACCTGGGTTCTATCTCAGCTCTGGGAGGACAGCGGGCTCTAGTGGGTTACAGCTGAGAGCAGACATATGTGAGTTCTATATAAGAACATCATAATGGCAATACTGGGTAATACCATTGGTCAGTCTAGCCCAGTATCCTGTCTTCCAACAGTGGCCAATGCCAGGTGCTTTAGAGGGAATGAACAGAACAAACAGAGGCCACAAGCTACTAGCCGTCATCTTCAGCCCTCAACTAAAACCTCTCCAGCGCATCATCAAAGATCTACAACCTATCCTGAAAGATGATCCCTCACTCTCACAGATCTTGGGAGACAGGCCAGTCTTAGCTTACAGACAGCCTCCCAACCTGAAGCAAATACTCACCAGCAACCACACACCATACAACATAAATAGTAACCAAGGAACCTATCCTTGCAACAAAGCCCGATGCCAGCTCTGTCCACATGTCTATTCAAGTGACACTATCACAGGACCTAATCACAACAGCCACACCATCAGGGGCTCGTTCACTTGCACATCTACCAATGTGATATATGCCATCATATGCCAGCAATGCCCCTCTGCCATGTACATTGGCCAAACCGGACAGTCTCTACGCAAAAGAATAAATGGACACAAATCTGACATCAGGAATCATAACATTCAAAAACCAGTGGGAGAACACTTCAACCTCTCTAACCACTCAGTGACAGACTTGAAGGTGGCAATTTTGCAACAAAAAAACTTCAAAAACAGACTCCAAAGAGAGACTGCTGAACTCGAATAAATATGCAAATTAGATACAATTAACTTAGGTTTAAACAGAGACTGGGAATGGTTGGGTCATTACACTAATTGAATCTATTTCCCTATGTTAAGTTCTCCTCACACCTTCTATGGGTCATCTCAATTATCACTTCAAAGGTTTTTTTTCTCCTGCTGATGATAGCTCATCTCAATTGATTGGACTCTTCCAGTTGGTATGCATACTTTCACCTTTTCATGTTCTCTGTATGTATAAATATCTCCTGTCTGTGTGTTCCATTCTATACATCTGAAGAAGTGAGCTGTAGCCCACGAAAGCTTATGCTGAAATAAATTTGTTAGTCTCTAAGATGCCACAAGTACTCCTGTTCTTTTTGCAGATACAGACTAACACGGCTGCTACTCAGAGAACTATCCATGACTCCAAGATTTCTTTATTGATGGGTTCAGCTAATTTAGATCCTATTATTTTGTATGTTTAGTTGAGATTATATTTTTCCATGTGCATTACTTTGCATTTATCAACAATGAATTTCTTCTGCCATTCTGTTGCCCAGTCACCCAGTTTTGTGAGAATCCTGTGTAACTCTTCACAGTCTGCTTTATACTTAACTATCTTGAGTAGTTTTTTATCATATGCAGATTTTACCACTTCACTATGTACACCCTTTTCCAGATCATTTATGAATATTTTGAATAGTACTGGTCCCAGTACAGACCTCTGAGGGACACCACCACTTACCTCTATACATTCTCACCTTTTATTCCTATTCTTTGTTTCCTATCTTTTAACTGAAGTACCTGGCAATGCTTTCAGGATCATCTAAAGATCCTTAATTTACTTTAATGATAGACCTTTTGTTATCTTAATTACCCTGCTTCTGTTTATAAACAAACTCCCTGCCCCAAAGGCTGTGCTGCTCCCATCTTCTGAACTCATCGCATAGCACACTCAAGCTGTTGCAGTTAAAAACTCTGTCTGAGGCTAAGGTGAGTAAACCTCCTATGAATCTTGAGGAGGAGGGGATAGAGCCCTCCCCTGCCTCCCCCCAAATGGCACCCCTGCCTGTTAGGTCCTGAGCATCACAGACTCTCACTGAAATCAATGGATGTGAGGACAACAAGAATTTAACAGGATCAAGCTCATAACCCCTAATACCTTTGAGGTATGTCATTTACAAAAATGTTATATCCTCAATAGAAAGCATTATTTCCTTAATAGTGGTGTCAAAGTACGTATACCATTTGATTAAGACATCCTCCAAATTGGAAGCATAGAGTTATAGAACAACTATTATTTCCTTTCTCTCTTTTTACAAAATAATGACTTAATATATTGACTTTCCTATGAGTGATACGAGACCCCTCTCCCGTTTACTGTTCCTTCCCCATGCAGTTAAACAAAATATAATGGTATTTGAAACAAAGCATATCTTTAGCTGGCATGTTTTTCTTCCAGCACTCAAAACTCTTTGCATGTTTTCAGACTGCCTTTTCTCTATGCATTGCTAAAGATTTTATTTAGCACCTCTGTGGAAGGAAAGTTCCATTAACATGCAAATGACCAGATCACACTGTGAGCTCTTTTTTGCAAGACAAAGTGTCCCTTCCTGTAGTGAGGACACAAGTTCTTTATTAGAGTGGGGTTCATAGCTCCACCAATTATTCAGGTTCTCCCATTTTAAGACCCAGTTTTCAGTTGCTCATAGCTTTGCCAAACTAACTGTTTGGGCTGAATTTTTCCATGCTCCTTCAGGCCAAATATTTCTGGAAAATTTCAGTCCAAATAGTTCAGCCATTCTGAGAACAAGTCAAGGAAAAAATATGTTTTTTCAAATGTCAAAAAATTCTTCAGAGCAGGGATCTGAAATTTGGCAGGTGGTGGCCTTTCTATTGGAGATGTGGCCTTTGCCACACTCTGAAAACCTACCTAAATTTGTCCAAGTTATAAACCTCTGAAAAAAAATCACAGTTATCCAGTAAAGCTTAACAGCTAAAGTCTCCAAAGAATCTGTCATCACTGAGCATTCTCCATACTCTCACAGCTCCTAGTGCTGAGCAGACTGTGCATGCACCATCCTCACATAGTAGAGGAGCTCACTTCCTCCAGCCCAGCACTCCAGGGGCTCAGAAGGACTTTCCAGGAACCATGACTGGTCCTGGCTAGGGTTGGGCCAGTCACTGGAACTGAGAGCAGGTAGCCTGTCTCAGCAGACGGATCACCCCCAACACACGCTCCAGCTGGCAACCATGCAGCATGGAAGAGGAAACCAACTCACTCAACTGGAGTGAGGGATAGAGTGAGGAGGGTAACCAGTGGGTGTCAGGACTTAGGAACCAGAGATGAAACTGGGACTGGCAGGGCAAGGAGACTTGGAATTGGAAACTGAGACAAGGGAAGAATGTGGTGGGAAGGGAAGACAGATAAGCCCAGGAGCTGAGGTGCGAAGGAAGAATTGGCATTGCTAGGCAAAATCACTGGGACAAGGAATCGGGGAAGTGAGGATAGTAGGAATGGATGAAAAACCTGGAAAAGGAAACTCGGACCAGGAGTCAGTGGCTATGAAGAATGATAAATAGGGAATTTGGGGAGGGAACTGGGACTGACTGGGCAAGGACACAGGGAACAAGGAGCCACAAGGTTGGGAGCAACTTGGAATGTCTGGTTAAGCCAACTAGGAGTGGGAACAGATGGGAGACTGGAACAGTGGTGGAAAGTCAGAGGCAGGCAGAGACTGGGATCTGAAGTCTGAGGAGTGTAGATGGGAATTATTTAAGTGAGGAAAATAAGCCTGGGAGAAGAATCCAGGAGTGGGGAAGAAACTGAACTGGGACAGATTGGAGGGGAAGGGGCAGAAGGGGTTAGGCTTGTGGGAAAAAGAACAGAAGACTCTGTACCCGCTAAAGCACACGCCCCTCCTGCTTCCCAGGGTAGAGTCTCTCACCCTGTAAATATTACCTATAGTCTTTGTTCCTAAAATGTGTATAGTTATATTTAGCCATATTAAAAACTCATTGTTTGATTGCACCCCCTAGTAGCACAGAGAGGAATAGGGACTACCAAATTAAAAAAAAAAGAAAAAAGAAGAAGAATAGAAATTAAAATGATTAAGAAACTGGGATAGGAAAGTTATGCACTCTCACAGTAATACATAATACAGACAATGGCCTGATTTTCAGAGGTGCTAAACTCTCAGCTTCCATTGATTTCAGTGGTGACTGTCAGCATTCAGCTCATCTGAAAATGAGGACAAATTTAAGCTATGGTATGACATCAGGACTAATGGGACTTGTCCTTCACCCTATGGAATTTCAGAAACCATGTGTTATACATTTTTTACAGAGAAGCATAATAAATAATATGCTCCCTAACAGCTCAAGAACCATCTGGAAGCGGAGACTGGCATTGTGTGATTGCTTATCTGCTGGTTGCTTTCTCCACAAACTTGCAGCTGCTCCAAGGATGTTGAGTCAGCAGCCTACTCAGCAAATTGAATCTCCCCAGAGATGTTCATCCAGTCTATTCCTTATATAGGTTTTATTTAAAACTAATGGAGAATGCTGATGGGCAGTGAAGTCTGTCACCAAACACTGTTCCTTTGAGTAAAATATACCTGAGCTTTCACTACAGATGTCAGGATGGACAACCTTGCTGACCTTTCTGGTATGAAACAATTGTGAAGTGTGTTGATTGCTAATACTGCCGGCTTGTTTTTGATGAGGCCTGCAATCCACTAACAAGCCTCATGAAATTGCACTTCTTATATTGCTCTCTGCATCAGTCTCTTAGCATGAGCTCTGAAATAATGGGATCACAGATTATTTTAAAGTGTAGTCCATCTGTATGTATCAGTGAATATGTTGTAGCAAGTTCCTCCTGCACATTAAACAGCTTTCACAATAGTTTTCTGGAGGAAAATAAAAGCAGTCAAAGAAAATAAAGCAAAACTTTTTCCTCTAGTATCCTGGCTTCAAATCTTGCATACTCTTTGTCAAAAAAGGAAATGGGTTTGCGCTCTCAGCAAATTCCCTATAGAGTGTATATTTCATATCATGAAACCATCATGCACACTGGTGCTATCGACATAGTATCTGCTTATGAGAGTCCCGGGATTGGAACAGAAGCAGTTTTGTAGGCCAGGGTTTGTGTATAACTGGAGACATAAGAAATTGTATCTCATAAGAGCATGCCCACTGTAGCTATCTTTTACCAACACTAACAGTCTCACTTTAACGGACACTAGTTCATTCAATTAAAAATAATCATTTGGCACTTGTAGTGACATTTATTCATTTTCATTCCAGAAATAAACATACTTGATAATAAAGACAGCTAGAATAGGATTATAACTCTCCAAATCCGGCCTTATTAGAACAGATATGGATTCTATTTTTTTAAAAAATTAATCTTCACAATAATCTGTAAAATGGTCATTCATGATTCAACAACTTTTTACCCACATCCAAAAAAGAAGCACTGGTTTTGGCCTTTCCATTTGCCCTTGCCAATGGCTCCTTATGTGGGTAAGGTACTCTGGACTGAGCTGACCTATAAACTTAGTTTTAAAAGTCTGAGATGAGCCTTACAGTTATATATACACCTACAATGAAGCCACTTGGTCTGTGATCTCAGAGGTCATAAGCATATTGACCAACATTTTCAAATTAATTTCAGGGAGATTTGTTGTCATGACAGAGAGGTGGCCAGTAGAAACCTAAGCAGTGCTGCAATCTCCATGTGCCAGCTCACAGTGCCACTCACTGAAAATTGGCCTAGCCCTCCACCCTCCCATGCCAAATCTGATACAAATAATTAAATGTGATGGGTTTTTTGCCTGTAAATAGCCTACCAGGACATTTGGTCAGTCTGGTCATAGGCTATGTAAAGTAAAACCTGATCCCTGATTGGATGGGAAGCCTTTACAAATATTTAGATGCTGCAGCGTGTAGGTATGGTAATTCAGCATGTGGATCTCTTCCATCTGGGTCGATGCTTGGACCAATGATCAAGCATATAATTAGAGGAAACTGTGCTGGCAGAGTTGCCATCTTTCAGTGATATACTAAAGCAGAGTCCCAACCATTTCTGATTAATAAATATCCCCAAGTATTTTTAAAAGGAGTATTTAACTTTGATGTCCTGGCCAAAATATCTTTTGAATTATTACTGTGATGCTGGCTCAACTAAACACTTACAAATACATAATTGCAATCAGTCTGGCTCACCTGTGGGTTAGTAGCATTAACATAGATATTAGAATTAAAAGTATGTTTAATGTTTAGACTCTATTGAATGCTTGTGAGTTGCTGCATCCTTTAATCTTACTTAAAATATCTATGTCCCATCTGTAAGGTAATATTTGAGTGGTTGTAGTGTGAGCCTCTGTGACTGTGTAAATCACCAGAAAAGGGAGAGACATTAACTAGCATGAAGTGTTGATCTCCAGTAGGCGGTATTACATCCTGGAAGCGTCCATCGACACCAGATGGGCTATTGTGGCATAGTAAAGAGGACAAAGGCATTGCATTGTTCTGTCCTCCACCCCCTGCAGACAAGGAAACAAGTGGATTCCTCCCATCAGCTGAGTTTACAGCTCAGAGCACAAGGGAGGAGGGAGATAAAAACCCCTAACAGAAAGGAACTGTATCTCTGTGCCACTTGGACTCCGTTGGGCAATGTATCCTAGGCATATGCAAAAGATGTCCAGCTGCTTAGCCTAGGTTAGCCCTAAATTACATATAGATCTTGCTTATTACACTGGTCTACAATTTTTGAGAAGTCGTCTGCTTCAGAGATAAAATCTGGTATTTATTATGTATTTTGATATGCTGAATTCAAATATGACAATTAAAACAACTGATTGGCTACTGTTTCTAAGATATTTAAGTTTTTACATTTTATGTCTATGTATATTGTGTAGATAGTAGAGTTTTAATCATAAATTGTAAACCTAGGTCTTTTCATGTGTTTATGGTTGCTTTAAATGATAATATTTCACCTGTCCTGTTTATGTAACACTTTAAAAATCAGCAAAAGGGTTATATAAATAAAATTTATTATGAAACAAAAGGCAAAAAACTATTATGTACATAGTTTAGTCCTATTCAGTGTCTACTCGGCGCTTCTTGGCTTGTCTCTTGTATTCATTAAATGGAGCATCTCTTGTCACTGTCCAGCAATAGTCTGCAAGCATTGATGGGCTCCATTTGCCCTGATAGCGTTTCTCCATTGTTGCAATGTCCTGGTGAAATCGCTCGCCGTGCTCGTCGCTCACTGCTCCGCAGTTCGGTGGAAAAAAATCTAGATGAGAGTGCAAAAAATGTATCTTTAGTGACATGTTGCAACCAAGGCTTTTGTATGCCTTGAGGAGGTTTTCCACCAACAACCTGTAGTTGTCTGCCTTGTTGTTTCCGAGAAAATTTATTGCCACTAACTGGAAGGCTTTCCATGCCGTCTTTTCCTTGCCACGCAGTGCATGGTCAAATGCATCATCTCGAAGAAGTTCACGAATCTGAGGACCAACAAAGACACCTTCCTTTATCTTAGCTTCACTTAACCTTGGAAATTTTCCACAGAGGTACTTGAAAGCTGCTTGTGTTTTGTCAATGGCCTTGACAAAGTTCTTCATCAGACCCAGCTTGATGTGTAAGGGTGGTAACAAAATCTTCCTTGATTCAACAAGTGGTGGATGCTGAACACTTTTCCTCCCAGGCTCCAATGACTGTCGGAGTGGCCAATCTTTCTTGATGTAGTGGGAATCTCTTGCACGACTATCCCATTCGCAGAGAAAACAGCAGTACTTTGTGTATCCAGTCTGCAGACCAAGCAAGAGAGCAACAACCTTCAAATCGCCACAAAGCTGCCACTGATGTTGGTCATAGTTTATGCACCTCAAAAGTTGTTTCATGTTGTCATAGGTTTCCTTCATATGGACTGCATGACCAACTGGAATTGATGGCAAAACATTGCCATTATGCAGCAAAACAGCTTTAAGACTCGTCTTCGATGAATCAATGAACAGTCTCCACTCATCTGGATCGTGAACGATGTTGAGGGCTGCCATCACACCATCGATGTTGTTGCAGGCTACAAGATCACCTTCCATGAAGAAGAATGGGACAAGATCCTTTTGACGGTCACGGAACATGGAAACCCTAACATCACCTGCCAGGAGATTCCACTGCTGTAGTCTGGAGCCCAACAGCTAGACTAGAGCCAATCAACAATTTTAAGCATCATTTTCGTTCTCAGTGACCCAGAATTAGTAAAGTTTGACTACATTTATTTCAGAAGCATTTTGGCTGTAGAGCAGTGTTATGGAAGCTTCTATTACCTTTTGAAACTTAAAATTGTAACTCATTTGTGTATATATATATATGTTTACCTGCTTTAACTTTGTAAATAACTCTTGTTTCCTTTTCTTATTTAAGAAATTTTTATATAGGTTTTATATTGGAGTGGCTGCAAACATCTTTGGTGTGAGATCTAAGGTGCAATTGATCCAGGGTAATTAACTGGTCCTTTGGGATTGGGAGTAACCTGAATATTGTTGTAATTCCTAGTGTAAGGGACCATCTATCACAAAGATGCCCTGGTTTTTAACAGTCTGTCCAGAGGCTGGTATTCACACTCTTGAGTCACTGCAGGTAGCATTGCAATTGCATTTCCTCTACACTTTTAATTGGATGTGATAGTCTTATTCCCTTCCTAAATTGTTGTGTAATGTAACTATACCTTACTAATTCGCCAAACAAATTGTACACTAATAGTATTGCTGTGCACTACTCCATTTCGCTCCAGGAAGCAGATCAAGTAATTCCTGTAATGCGAAGAGTTCTGGAATCCTTTGAGATGAAAGGTGCTATGTAAAGCTTTATCAACACCATCAGATGAATCTGATCCAATATGCTTTAGCAGATGCTGTCTAACAAGAAGAAGAAGAAGAAGAAGCAGCTATCTTCAGTGCAACTGATATATAAACGTGCCAGCTTTGTAGCTAAAACAGAATGTTGAAAGTTTCAGCCTAAAAGCAATTTTAGTGGTTGGGATGTGGGGGCCAGGGAGGTATGAGAGAAACCACATCCCACCGGAAGCATAGTGTTCATTACTCAAATACCTTAATATAGTCTAAGGGAATTAAAAATAAATGAAATAAATTGCAGGTGAACAGGTATTTTTTTTAAGGATCTTATTCTTATACCCTTATTCTGGTGTAGTACCTGCTTGCTCCATGACAATAATGGGACTAGTCATGGAGCAAGCAGGTACTACATCAGAATAAGGCCCTCTAAGAGAAAGCAAAGAATAATGGATCTGAGTTGCTAGATCTGTTTCCTGATCTGTTGTTGCCACTTTTAGACAATAGGTCACATGCAAATAAAAAAAAAAAGGAGAACAGTGATCCCAGGTCCTTGGCTGTGACAAAGTCTATATGGGTAACTAATGATAATAAAAACAAATCAAAACCAAAGAAGTCTTATAACGGTTGAAAACAATACAAACAGAGCTGAAAGAAAAACAAATAAAATAAAATAAAAAACAAACACAGACAAGTGGACTTAGGACAACAAAGAAAGAAACATGTATCTTGAAAAAATAATCTTATAGATGTGAAAGAATATTCAGTTTAGAGCAGAGAGAATATAAGATACTGCAACCTGTAAAATTTAGATCCAGCATTAATCTTAAATGTCTGACAAACTGATATTTTAAATTTAAGTGTGGATCAAGAGTTGTGAGCATGCAAGTGCGTACTGTCCCACTTTTTACAGTAGAGTTCCTCAAAGAATTATATTTTTTATATTTTCCTTGGCTTCATTACTTATACCCAAAGATATTTTAGGAACATTTCTGTAACTAACATTTTATCATTGCCCTGTTGCAGTACTATTCCTTTTGTGGCACTGCCTAGCTCCCCTGTGTGGCCTGTTAACCCCACAGACTGCTGCTGAGGAAACATACAAAGGAAAGATTGTAAACGTCCAAGTGAAACACACGTGGCACAATTCAACCAATTATGCAATGAGTTTGTTTTTTTCAATTGACGCTTTCCTCATCTGCACATTTTCAAACCTGACCTGTTGCTGTTGCCCTGTTGCTGTTGCCCTGTTAACCTGACCCTGCATAAAAAAGACTGTAGCCAAACAATAGCAACAGCAAAGGCGTAAACAATACTATTAACCTCCGAGGTGTGAATTCCGCTCTCCAGCAGCCCTTTCATTATGGAATGTGATAGGCAAAACAAACTTTGCACCATTTACATTCTAGCATGTGCAGGCAATACCCTTTTCTCTTGTATTCCTCACCTTTGGTTTCCTTTAAAAAGAAAGAAAGAAATTTAAACAAATAAAGAAGCCAATTATGATAAAGATATCTATTTAAAAAGTCAGCAAGTATAACAGAGATGATTCTCATAGTAATATTCAGCCACCCGTACTGAACATATATAGTTTTAATTACTTATTATTAATGTACACTTAAATATGCACCCATGCGTTAGACTACATTTTTAACATAATGTCAAAATATTTTACTAAAACATACTTGAAAGCTTTGCATGCTAAAAAAAATATGCTATATTGTTGAATGCTGTATCTTCTCACCATCACACGTGTATTTTTATGTATTTCAGAACAAAAGAAACATGTGGTAAGACTAAGAAGAAATAGAATGTGCTATCCACACAAACACACACACAGCATAACAGTATTTCTCACTATATGTGGGCTGGACATGGAAAAAATAACAGATTAGCCCAGGATGGCATGATGGGAGTCAGAAACAAAGAGAAATGGAGGCAGGGAAAACTGCATGACTCCAATTCCACTTTCTTGCAAACATATTCCTGCAGTTATGGATGAAGTAGCAAGCAGCTCTCCCTGCTTTCATAGTGGCACTTAGTGGGAGATGCTCCCAGTGCTGCATTAACAGGGCTTCAGGTTCTAGCAGAGATCTGGACCTTGCCTGAATAACCTGTGCCTTTGTGGCTGATAGACTGGGGTACTTCATTGTTTGCATGAGGCTAGTGATGATGACGATCAGAAATTATTGCTGCTGCCAGGGGTGAAAGTAATTTAACGGACTTACCGGTATGCAGGTTGGATGGGGTCTTGGGTGGGGAGGGCACTTCTGGGCCCCACAGAAAGGGCGAGACCTCAGACAGAAGGGGCAGGACTGGAGCCAGACTCCCCCAGCCAGTCCTTCAGCGCTGCGTGGCCCATGCCACCATTGGCTCCGGCACTGATTTAAGGGCCCAGGGATCTGGCTGCTGGTGCGGTGGCAGCAGCTGGGAGCCCCAGGCCCTTTAAATCATCACTGGAGCCCTGTGGGTAGTAGCAGTGGCTGGGAGCCCTGGGCCCATGAAATCACTTCCGGAGCCCCAGGATAGCATCGGCAGTGGCTGGGAGCCCTGGGGCTCCAGCAGCAATTTAAAGGGCCAGAGGCTCTGGCCACTGCCATGAGCCATGGGCCCTTTTAAATCATCGGGGCCCAGGCAGCTGCCCCCGCCCCCATCAGCAGCCCTGCTGGTATAGTGGCCACTTTCTTAGCAGTACGCTGTACCAGACCATATTGGCTTACTTTTACCTCTGTTTGGTGCAGACAGAAGCTACAACTGGTGCAAAGTGCAACTACTCTAAATGGGCCACATCTACATGAGAAAAAAAAAAGTCAGTACTAACACCAGTTAGCACTGGAATGGGTTACCTAGGGAGGTGGTGGAATCTCCTTCCTTAGAGGTTTTTAAGGTCAAGGTTGACAAAGCCCTGGCTGGGATGAATTAGTTGGGGTTTAGGTCCTGCTTTGAGCAGGGGGTTGGGCTAGATGACCTCCTGAGGTCCCTTCCAACCCTGATATTATATGATTCTGCCTAAGTAGTGGAAACCTTATGCAGAGAAGGCTCCAGGACACCTAGTTAGCTACACAGAACCTCAAATGTGGGAGCCGCTTCTTGTTGTGACTATAGTGGTTATGGTGACTTCTGATGTTTCTACCACTAAGCTAGTTAAACCTGCTCATCGGTTTAATTAATTGATACAATGGGAAGCATGACAGAAGCTACCAGACAAGGACCTCCAGAGCGTTATCTATTCTAAGGCTCCCAGCAGGTAATGTTAGTGGTGTAAGGTAGAGGGTTTGGGTTTTGTAGAATGTTGGTGCCCCCTTCTACTGAGGTGGAGGCCATCCAAATTACATAGCTTCCTCTACAATTAGAGAGTTAACCAATCTCCCCAAGGACAGGCTGAGTAGAATAGTCTGGTGGGATGTTAAACTAATAGTGAAATCAGAGAGTAAAAAGAGGGACTATATGAATGCTCAGCACAGAATTGAGATCTTGAGAACAAAATCAAAGGGACTGAAGGAGAAAGACAGACAAAATCACTGAATTGCCTTTACACCAATGCTATGAGCCTGGGTAACAAACAACAGGAATAGGAATTGCTCATTTATGGGCATAAATTTGAACTAGCTGGTATCACTGAAACCTAGTGGAATAATTCACAGAACTGGAAAGTTAAAATCAATGGTTATAACTTATTTAGGAAAGATAAAGTAGGCAAAAGGGAAAAGGGGGTGATAGTATGTCAGAAATGGCATTACCTGTACTTGAATCACTGAAAATCATCTTATATGTTTATGAATCAATATCTGAATAGATAAAGCACAAGATGAGGTACTGCTACAGATCATCCAACAATATTAGGGAATTGGAAGACTGCCTCCTTATGCACCTATCTATAATGTGCAGGGGTGGGGGAAAGCTGCATGATTATGGGGGTCAGGGCTGTCCTTAGCCATAGGCAGAATAGGCAGCCGACTAGGGCACCACTAGGTCTGGGGGCACCGCTCTGCTGGGAGCCCGGACAGACGGGAAGCAGTGTAGCATGTAAGAGCAGGGCTGCTGGGTCCTAGAAAGAGCCGAATGCAGCACAGTCTGAGGGAGGGGATTGGCTGCTGTGGTTTCTGGGAAGGGGTGGGGGAAGGAACTCACCTGTAAGGTGACCAGATGTCCCGATTGTATAGGGACAGTCCCAATTTTTGAGTTTTTTTCTTATATAGGCTCCTAGTCCCCCCACCCCTGTCCCAATTTTTCACACTTGCTGTCTGGTGACCCTAAGTGGGGATAATTGGTACCTATATGAGATAAAGCCCCAAATATCAGGAATGGCCCTATAAAATCAGGATATCTGGATCTGGTCACCCTAGCTAGGGAGCGCGTCTCTCTCCCAGGCTGGCAGCGATCCATCTCATCTGGGGGCGGAGCTGCACAGGGCAGGATGAGCTGCTGTGACTCCATGGGTGCCCCATCCCTGAGATCAGATGCTGTGCTAACTTCACCATGGTCTATTGGGCTGGTGGTGGTACCCATTGGCGTGTGATCGGACCTGAGGGCTTGCTGCTGCTGTTGCCACTCTGCACCCAAAGAGGTAGATTTTGGGGTCCTGCAGTTTTCCACCTATCTCCTCCTCTACTGGGGTAATTGGTGCCTATATAAGACAAAGCCCAAATATCAGGACTGGCCCTATAAAATCAGGACATCTGGATCTGATCACCCTAGCTGGGGAGCGCATCTCTCTCCCTGGCTGGCAGTGATCCATCTCATCCGGGGGAGCTGCACAGGGCAGGATGAGCTGCTGTGGCTCCATGGGTGCCCCGTCCCTGAGATCAGATGCTGTGCTAACTTCACCATGGTCTTGGGCTGGCGGTGGTGCCCATTGGCATGTGATCGGACCTGAGGGTTTGCTGCTGCTGTTGCCACTACTGCACCCCAAGAGGTGGATTTTGGGGTCCTGCAGTTTTCCACCTATCTCCTCCTCTACTGCAGCTGTTGGACCAGCAGGCTGGGGGGTGAGCCAAGCATGAAAGCAGTACTGTGTTGCCATTTAAAGTGTCATTTAACAACTTTGTTTGCCAAAAATGCTTGCTAACAATCCTGAATTCAATTTCAATATTTTTTTTTTAAAAAATCAATATCTTAGCCAAAAACAAAATTAAGTTGTTGACAATTATTTGTGACAAGTTTGGTATGGGAAGGGAGTGGACCAGTTTTCATCAGAGAAACAAAAAATGTTGACTGACTTTCCTATAGCCCTGTTACTGCTAAATAGAGCCCTCCAACAACTGTAATATGCTCATCTCCTTACTAATGTATAGAGCAGGGGTCGGCAACCTATGGCACACGTGCCAAAGGTGGCACGCGAGGCTGATTTTTGATGGCATGCAGCGGCGAGCTGAGCGGCTTCAGCCCACCACTGCTCTGGGGTTCCGGCTGCTGCCCATTGGCACCCAGCTCCGCAGGGTCCCGGCTGCCCCGCCCCCTCTCTCAGCACCCACTGCTGGCCTGGGGACCCCCAAGGAACCCCAGGCTGGCAGCGGGCTGAGCAGGCCGGCGGCTGAGACCCCGGCTGAGCCACTCAACCCACTGTCGGCTGGGGTTCCATTCACTCAGCTGGCAGCAGGGCTGAGCAGGACTAAATTCAACGAAATAGGAAAACAAGAGCAACTAATGACAAAGTGCAAGAGCCTAGAGCAGTGGTCCCCCAACCTTTTTCGTGTCTGGTGGGCCAGATGAAGGATGGACGTGGTGGTGGCTGAAAGACAAGCATCCGCCGAAATGATGCTGCATCGGTGGCAAATTTCGCCGAAATGGTTGCCGCATTTCGGCAGATGCTCGTCATCCGGCCAGTACATGGGTGCACTGAGAGGCCCCCTGCAGGCGCCATGGCACCGGGCACCGCGTTGGGGACCCTGACCTAGAGAGCCTCCTGAAGCACGGTGATCATTTTGATTTAAATGGACTTGAACTGTACGAAGAAATTGAGTCATTGTGTTGCCACATGCAAAATCGATGATGGACATTGTACAGTTTATTCATACCAGCAAACTTGTTGACATATATCCTAATGTGTACATTGCCACTCGTATTCTACTGACAATTCCTGTAACAGTAGCATCAGGAGAATGGAGTTTCACAAAACTAAAGCTCATTAAAAACTATCTCCGCTCTACAAGGATTCAGGAACACTTGATTGGTCTTGCTATTCTTGCAATCAAACAAAACATCACTTGTCTTTGTCATACAATGACATTATTACTGATTTTTCAGACAAACAAGCCAGAAAGATTGCTTTTAATTAAAAACAAATCCTTGTTTCAAAACCTCTTCATATAAATTTCCAATAAAATGTTGACAAATTAAAAAAATTATATTATTTGCATCATTCTGTCAAATCAGAATTTTGTCTATAGTGCTACCTCTTTAGTGCTAGTCCATCAGCATTACAGTGTGCTTGATTAAGTTAAACTGGTTTTAATAATTCATGTGGCAAGTTTTCCACTCGTGTAAGCTTATGTTTGTGTTGCTAAGAGCAAGACAGGCACAGGGCACCAGCTTAATAATCTCGCCTAGGGCACCATAAATCCTAAGGACAGCCCTGACGGAGGCTTTCAATTTGAGTAACATATGACAGTATTAAAACATCTTTGGAATTTCTAAACATTATAGATGACAATTTCCTAACTGGAAAAATGTTGCAGCAAATAGGAGGAGTTTTATATGAGATGTTTTCCTAACAAATAAAGAGGAACTGATTACAGAATTAAAAATTCATGGTAGATTAGATATAAGTGATCATGACTTGATCAGATTTATAATGTGCAAACAGAATAAAGTCCAGACCAGTAATATATTTATATATGTAGAACAGGTGCTTTAATAAAACCAGTTTCACAAAGCTGACAACAGTTATAAATAAAATCAGATGTGAGGAAGAACTTAATCAGAAAAGTGTGAATGATAATTGGGAATCATTTAAGCACAGTTTATGAGAAACTCCAAAAACCACAAACTGTGGTTAAAAAAACTGACCTCATTTAGAGGGGAAGTGCAGGCAGCTGTAAATTGAAAAAATAATATTTTACAAATGGAAGAAAGGATTTGATAATAATGAATATAAATCAGAAGTTAACGATTGTATAAAACTGATAAGGGAAGCAAAGGAAAATCATGAGGAATCTATGGCCAGCAGAGTGTAGGACAATAAGTATTTTTTTAAAAATAGATTAGGAACAAAAAAATCCTGACAATGTTATTGGTACATTACTAGACAAAAATGATAGAATTATCAATAATAATGCAGAAGGGGCAGAAGAGTTCAATAAATATTTGTTCAGTATTGGGAGGAGTAGGGGAGAGAAATAGTATAGTCTCATAACATGGTGACAACACTCTTTCCATCCCACTAGAATCTCAGGAGGATGTTAAACAACATTTTTTAAGACCTGCATGTCCAGATAACTTACATGCCAAGAGTTTTATAAGAACTGGCTGAGGAGCTTGTTGGGCCATTAATGTGGATTTTCAATGAGACTTGGATCACTGGGGAAGTTTCAGAAAATTGGAGGAAAGCTAATGTGCCAATTTTTAAAAAAGGGAAATGGATGACTGTGGTAATTATAAGCCTGTCAGTCTGACATCGATCCCAGGCAAGATAATGGAGTGGCTGATACAGGTCTTGATTAATAGAGAATTAAATTAAGGTAATGCTATTAATGAAAATCAAAATGGGTTTATGGAAAATAGATCCTGACAGACTAACTTGATATCGTTTTGGAAGAGATTACAAGTTTGGTTGATAAAGGTAATAATGTTGTGTGACAGACCCAAACCCAGTGGGGTACAGGAGTCTGGTAGAGGGCAAATATACTGGTCACTGGATGAGTAGTTTTCTGTTCCCTGAGTGACCAGAGCAGGGACTGGACTAGAGTAATCAGGAACCTGCTAGAAACAATTAAGACAGACAGGCTGATTAGATCACCTGCAGCCAATCAAGGCAGGCTAATCAGGGCACCTGGGTTTAAAAAGGAGCTCACTCCAGTTAGGCGAAGAGGAGCCAGAGGAGAGGAAGTGTGTGTGAGGAGCTGGACACAAGAGGCACAAGGAGCTGAGAGTGAGAGGGTGTGCTGCTGGAGAACTAAGGAGTACAAGCGTTATCAGACACCAGGAGGAAGGTACTGTGGTGAGGATAAAGAAGGTGTTTGGAGGAGCCATGGGGAAGTAGCCCAGGGAGTTGTAAGCTGTCATGTAGCTGTTACAAGAGGCACTATAGACAGGCCTGAGTTCCCCCCAAACCTCCCAACTCCTGATCAGACACAGGAGGAGTTGATCCAGACCGTGGGGAAGATCACTGAGATGAGCAAATCTGCCAGTAGGTGCAGGACCGACCAAGGTAGAGGAGGAACTTTGTCACAGTTGATGTAATATACTTAGAATTCTGTATGATGGTACAACATGACACTTTGATTAAAAAAACTGGAACTACATAAAATAACATGGCACACATTAAATGAATTAAAAACTGACTAACTGATAGGTCTCAAAATGTAACTAAATGGGCAACCATGGAGTGGGTGTTTCCAGTGAAGTCCCTCAGTGCTCACCTTTTAGCCCTATGCTATTTAACATTTTTATCAATGAGCTAGAAGAAAACCCACAATCATCACTGATAAAGTTTGCAGTTGACACAAAAAGAGGGGGAGTGGTAATAATGAAGAGGACAGATCACTGCTTGAGAGCAATGTGGATTGCTTGGTAAACTAGATGCAAGCAAAGAAGATATGTTTTAATATGGCTGAATGTAAATGTATACATCTAGGAACAAAGACTGGAGGTAATACTTAGAGAATGGGGGACTCTATTCTGGGAAGCAGTGACTCTGAAAAAGATATGAGGGTTGTGGCGGATAATGAGCTGTGCTTGAGCTCCCAGTGTGACACTATGACCAAAATGAGCTAATGTAATCCTGGAAAACATAAACAAGGGAATCTAGAGAAGGAGTAGAGAGGTTATTTACCTCTGTATTTGGCAATGCTGTGACTGCTGCTGGAATACTGTGTTCTGTTCTGGTGCCCACAGTTCAAGAAAGATGTTGATACATTGGAGAGTATTCAGAGAAGAACCACAAGAATGATGAAAGGATTAGAAAATATGCCTTATAACGGTAGACTCAAGGAGCTCAATCTATTTAACTAACAAAGATAGGATTAAAGGGGACTTGATTACAGTCTATAAATATCTACATGAGAAACAAATATTTAATAATAGGCTTTTCAGTCTAGGAGAGCAAGGGATAACATGAGCCAATTGTTGGAAGTTGAAGCTGGACAAATTCAGAATGGAAATAGGGTGTAAATATTTAACAGTGAGAGTAATTAGAACAATTTACCATGGTTGATTCTCCTTCACTGATATTTTAAATCAAGATTGATTGTTTTTCTAAAACATATGTCCTAGGAATTATTTTGCGGAGTTTTATGGACTGGGTTATACAGGAGATCATCTAGCATGAGCACAGTGGTCTCGTCTGATCTTGGAATGTATGAAAAGCCACTACCACCATTGATGGATTTTTTTCTAAAATGTCCTAGAGTAGACTTGGCCTTAAACAATATTAACTGACGAATTGTAATGGGAACTATACCAGCTTCCTTTTCATTTCTGGTGTAGTTCAAAGTTATGCCTTTGTTGTAAAGAATCCTACATGGCTTGAGGCATATCTACATGAAAAATACTCTCTCTCCCTTTATAAGTATCAGTTGAGGTCAGCTCAGAGACTCCTAGATTTAAAATGTCACAGGACCCTTGACTCCAGATCTTGTTTCCTCCAGCTGGTGTAACATTGTCCAAGTCAGCAGACCTATATAGCAAAGTGTAAGGTCCAACTCTCTCTCTCCTCTTCTTCCCTCCTTCCCCCCACCCAAGCATTTTTAGGATGTGGTTACTAGCAGGAAAAGTTCTGATAAGATATTTCCTACAGAATTCTCAAATATGATAGAAAGGTGCCAGAAGGCTGTTCTGGATAGCAGCCCTGAGGAGAAGAAGACACTTCTGCCATGAAAGGTAAAATTTTATACTGAGGCAGAGAGGAGCCCAGAACAATTTCTGGATGAATAGGAAGGGGGTGAGGGAGAAAAAGAAAAAGGTTGGAGAAAGCCTCTGGCAATAAAGTAAATGTGGAAACAGCAAAGTTGTGGGTTGGGTTAGTTTAGAGGTAGCTCCCTGCTTCTGAGAACCATTTATCACATATTAGTAACATGGAGCAAGGTGAAATAAAAGTCAAAAAAACAGTCAATTTAATTTCACTTCCAGAAAATGAAGTAAGATTTCAAATTGCCAGAAAACACTTGTTAATTGCCTCTATTGATTGCTTCAGTTCTGTTGTTGCCTTCTAGATCCCCTCCTGATATTCCACTGCACTGTAAAATGAGACATTATTTGATTCATTGAGTCTTAAATTGAAATTGAAATCAAAACTTTCAACCATTAAGCCCCTGTGTATACCCACAGCTCTCCTCTTAGCCCAGCATTATTTAACTTCCGCTCACCATTGTAACTCTAACAAATGTTCTTCCTTTTAAAATAACCGGTCAATGAAAAGAACAGGAACACATTCTTAATTTTTCTTTTCTTTCTCCTTTCCACAAGGATATTTTATTCTGAAGATTGATGCCTACAGCAAAACAAACTGACATTCAGTAGTGATATTTATTTAAAAACGTTATTCCTTGATGCAAAATTGTTTTGAATTTTTTATTTCTCTTCTCACTAAACATTGATCTGAGCTGGAAAAAAAAAACCTCCAATACATTTTTTACTTCATTTCTAAGAGTGATAGACTCATGGGTGCCAAGCTTATTGCATGGTCAGGCAGTGTCAAAGTTAGAGCTGGGCAAATATTTTGGGACAATTTCCCCCGCAGCCCCCCAAAAAAGTGCAGATTTTGGTCAACTGGAACATTTGGTGAACTCATGTAAATTTTGGCAAATAGTTTTGGTTGAAATAAAAAAAAGTGCTGAAACTAATTCTGACAGCATCAAAATATCAAAACATTAAGCAGATTTAGGCAACGTTCCAGAGGTGGGGAATTAATAATTAGAGTGCTCAAGTGGGATGTGGAAAACTTAGGTTCAAATCCCCATAAAAAGTAGAAAATTGAACTGTGGCCAATGGCGGCTGCAGGGGGCAGAGGCAGTGGGCAGGGGCTGCATGCGGAGACTCCTGGCCATCCTTCTGCTTAGGAACCAAAGGGATATGCTGCCACTTCCCGGGAGTCGTGTGGACTTCCTCCATGCCCAGAAAATGCCGGGGCCACCTGACCTCAGTCAGCGCTGCCCAGAGCCTGCATCCCATCCCCTCCGTGCCCGTCCTAACCCACTGCTTCAGCTCAGATCCCCCTCCCACACCCAAACTCCCTCCCAGAGCCCACACTCCAGCCCCCTCCCCCAGCCCTGAACCCCTTCCCACGCTCCAAACTCCTTATCCCAGCCCACAGCTCCTTTCTTTACCCCAGACCCCTCATCCCCAGCCCCACCCCAGAGCCCACAACCCCAGCCAGAGCACTCATCGGCCCCACACTCAACCCCCGGCCCTGGTCTGGAGCCCCCTCCCACAGTTCAAACTCCTCATCCCTGGCCTCACCCCAGAGCCCACACCCCAAACCCATGCCGCAGCCTGCTGAAAATGAACAAGTAAGTGAGAGTGGGAGAAAACGAGCAATGGAGGGAGCCTTAGAGAAAGGCTGGGACCTCAGGGCAGGGAAGAGGTAAAGGGCAGAGGAAGGATATTTGTTTTTCTGCCATTAGAAAGTTGGCAATGCTACCTTTTGGGTCCAATTCAGTAAAACACGACAATGTTACATTACTTGTAATTTTTTCAGAGATTATATAGTGCATAAGCTGATGATACATTTTCTAAATTGTGTCTTTACAAAAAATTGAAGAGTAAATAGACATCAGAAGAATGTGATGAAAGGATGAATAAACCCACATTTAAAAAATAAATAAATAAACGTAATTAGAAATAATTCTGAAACAACCCCAGATTCTAATGGCCCTAAAATTTTTGGGGGCAAATACAAATATGGATCCAAATTTTGCAAGTTGGGCCTATTTGTATTTTTAATAATGCAAAAATTCTTTATCCTTTTAAAATATTTGATCAGGTGACATCTTAAGACTAGAGGATTATACTTAGTGTCCTTGCTTTGGTAAAATCATTTCAGCTGTATCGTACCCGACCAATATTTTGAATTCTTTCCTGGCATAGAAGGAAAATACCATCTCCACATTTGCTATTCCAAAACAGTGAAGTAAAATCTTAAAATACTTCCAGTATGGATGGGTAGATTTACTTAGGATTTCAGAATAGCTGAAATGATAATAGAACTAACTTCTTATTTATAAATATACCACTTGCTTACAAAGAAAATGGCAACTGTCAAGCTAGTTAGTGCCAAACTGAGTTTTAAATTTAATCATCCAAATCCAATATTCAGTAAGTGAATGGTTCTATAATAAACACATGTTTTGCTAGTAGCAATGAACTTCAAAGCTGGTTTATTTTATACATACATCAAAAAACTCAAGTAGTTTCATTTAAAAAAGGATGAATTTTCATTCCTGCTTCATGAACAAGGATTAATACTGCCATATATATATGGAAGAGATATCAATTACCAGAACACAAAACTGCATCCATGTACTAAAATGTATCCTAGGTTTTTTTTTTTAAGTGTAGAATAGTTTCCCCCATGTTCCTGATACAGTGCAAGTTCTCTTAAGAACAGTTCTATAATATGGAAGGACAAGGTTAAATTTCATATTAAATATTAATGCAAGGTTTAGTTCCAGATAAAATATTTCTTGATTCTCTAATAATTTTATACAGTGCCCCTGAGGTACTGTGGCACATTTAAACTAAAATTAGCACTAATTGCTTTGTGTGCATGCCTGCGTATCTACATTCATATATTCATACCCTTTCAAACTGCAGTACATTGAGTAGTACTTGTAAATTAATTGTGTTCCAGATCCAACTCCCACTGAAGACAGTGTAAATATTCTCATTGATTTCAATGGGAGTTGGACTGGGCCCTGTAATTTTAAAACAGACTTGTAACAAGAATACAGACTGATAATTTATGATGAAGGATCCCTATGTCGTGTTCTGCAATGTAGTTCCCGCTCCTAGAGATGTCTAAATATTCAGGTTCCAAAGACTATTTCTGTTTTCAAATAAACAACCAGAAATTTCAAATAAGCTGTGGTTATAACAGCTCCCTATTTTTAATTAACACTGTTGCACTTGTGGTAATTGGAGACACTCAGGCTGGAGACCAGTTAATATGAAAGCCTAGGAGATGCTGGGAGCTGGCAGAGTAGAGTGGGCTGGGGACAGGCTGCTCTGCTTCCCGCTGCCGGTGAGTGCAGGGGGAGGGGGGTCCCTTCCCTCAAATCCCCTCCCCAGTGCGACATGAGTGGGACCAGGGTGAGGGAAGTGGGGCAGGCTGTTCCCAGCCCCCTGCTAATCTCCCAGGCCACTCTGGGACTGTGGGACCCCCAAAATTGCCCCTCTCACAGCTCCTGCCTCCTCATCCCTGGGGATTGGAAGCCCCTGACCTCCCCCGAGGCCCTCTGCCCCTTATCCAACCCCTCGGCCCCAGTCCGGCCTGCTCCCTTTACATGCTGCTCAGAGCAGCATGTCAGAGCTTTACCGCATTGTATGTGAACTCGTGTTATAGCAAGTCACGTTATATCAGGGTAGAGGTGTACTTGTATTTTGTTACAATGTGTCATAGGCGCTTATTACCACATATAAGTATTCTTATCTTTTTCTGTATAATTCCAAATATATAAGTAAATACATACATTATATAGAGAGAGGGGGAGAGAGAGATGCATACACACACGTATACATGTGTTATATTAAATGCACATACTATTCTGCAGGTAGAGATAATAAAATAAGAGAAAGGCACAGGTTAGTGAAAGACTGAAAGAAACCTAAGTCCTTCAGAAAGAGATGCACATTAAACATCTGTCTACTCACTCATTTATATAAACAGATTAAAAACCAAAGCTGTAAACTAATAGCTATTTGTCTTACAAGAGCAGAAGGAAGAGAGACTATATATTATTTCTCTATTTAAGTACTTGAGACGCTGAAGGTCATGCTATTATATTGCAAGATAATGACTTTTTAGATCAGGGTTTCTCAAACAAGGGTTGCCGCTTGCATAGGGAAAGCCCCTGG
Organism: Chelonoidis abingdonii; assembly: GCF_003597395.2. Lineage (NCBI taxonomy): Eukaryota > Metazoa > Chordata > Testudines > Testudinidae > Chelonoidis > Chelonoidis abingdonii. The sequence goes on from NC_133770.1 coordinate 144,775,550, forward strand.
CAGGCCAGGCCGGTGTGTTTACCTGCCCTATCTGTGGGTCCGGCCAATCGTGGCTCCCATTGGGCATGGATCACTGCTCCGGGCCAGTGGGAGCTGCTGGAAGTGGCACAGGCCGAGGGACTTACTGGCTGCTGCTTCTAGCAGCTCCCATTAGAGTGCCGCTTCCAGCCAGTGGGAGCTGCGATTGGCCAGACCTGTGGACGGGGCAGGTAAACACACCTACACCAGCGGCGACCCCTGTTTGAAAAACCCTGTTTTAGATAATACATTGCTCAGACTTAATTCAAAGTACACTGAAGTCAGTGGAAGTCTTTCCATGGATTTTAAAGGCTATTTGATCAGGCCTTATGTTATCATTGTCTGCATAAACCAGATGTTGAAAGTTAAATACTCATACTTAGAAGCAACTGATGTTTTAATAAATAATATTGACAGAAAAAACGGTAAACAACAATAGGAGTGAGAGAGACAGTATGTATGATTACCACTCTTGGACCACAAATCCAGTCCCACTTTCTGCTACCCTCTCAACAAACCTTAATCTCCCTTTGATGGTGGGGATGACTGCGAGGCTAGCCTGTGTCCTGGAATCAGCACCTTAGAACGTATTTAGTTCAATACACCAGACTAGATCAAGCATGTTATATTGCAACAGTGTAATTGCTATTTCTCTGTTTACAAGAACAAGAACAGATCTGTGTGGGTGTAGAAAAAGAGGCTATTTCATTCTGCAGAATCTCATAGCTACCACCTGAAGGTTTTTGTTTTGTTTTTTTATGACTCTACCACACATTCACTATTTACCAGGGCTGGGTTTCCAATTAGGTACAATAAATATGTGCCTAGGGGCACTGGCATTCTAGGGGCGACTTACCTTGCTAAAACTGTGTGCAACACAAAGACCAGCTGTAGGCGGGGCGGGGCGGGGCAGGGCAGGGAGTGGCGGGAGGGGAGGGGCACTGAAGATGCTCTGCCTCGGGTGCATAAGGTATAAATCCGGCCCTGCTTCTTACCTAACTTTCCACTTTCATTAATCATGAGTATTGCCCCAAATCTCCAGTGACTTCAATGCTTCAGTAAGGACTGCAAGAATGGGCCCTATATCTTTAATATTAACTATATATAGCACTGTATTTTTCTGCAGCACTTTACAGAAATAAAAAAGACATTGTCCAAAACTTAAAGAGCTTTTAGTCTAAATTAGACTAAGAAAGGGCCCAGTCCTGCTCCTCCCCTCCATTCACGTCGACTAATTGTCACAGAACCTAGAGCTCAGTGAGTACTACCACTGACTTCTGTTAAAAAGTTATTACTCATGTTGAGTAAAGGACAAGAATTGGGTCCCTGTTACTAGAGCTGGGTGAATAATTCATAATAAATATTGTTTAAAAGAAACCTTTGCTTATTTGTGCACAGTAAATTGTCTGTGGTTGTCTCACATGTTCATTGTCTGAAATTATTAGTCATATAATTCCTGCAAATACTTCTTTGACTGAAGCTCATTCATGAACAATTATTGTGAGTGTTTGCTGTTTAAACTGTTTTGTTGGAATATGATAGTCACATAGGATGTTTCTGTCCCCTGAATAGATAAGTGTAACTCTCAGGATACGTTTACACTGCACACTCCTTATGGTGGTAGGTAGAGTACATACCCTACATGCCCTGCCCCAGCTCTGTTATAAATAGCAGTGTAGATGGTGAGGCACTGCTTAGACAAGTTAAGATACCTTAACTGTTCAGGTGTATGTACCCTACTTTATAGGTCCAAGCCATTCCTCCCTCATCTATCCTGCTATTGTAAGCAATGCAGGGAAAGCCTGACAGCAGAGAGGGCAGTGGGGAAAGCCTTCAGCAGTGGCGAGTTGCTGAAGTCTTTCCCTGCTGAAATGAAAGGCCAGGTCTGTCCTATCACTTACTTTGGTATATGTTGCTCAGGAATGTGAATAAGCCACCCCCTGAGTGAAGTAAGTTACACCAACCTAAGTGTGGACAGAGCTACATCAGCAGGAGAGCTTTTCCCACCAGCATAGTCACCACCTCTCACGGAGGTGGAGTTATTATGCTGACAGGAGAGCTCTGTTCTGTCAGCACAGAGCACCTTCACCAGACGTACTACAGTGGCACAGTTGCAGCGGTGAAGCTGAGCTGCTGTAGCGCTTCTAGTGTAAACTAGCCCAAAGACTCTGGCAATGAGGAAAGACTGCTATAGCTCCCCGTTACCAGCGCCTGCCTTCCCCTTGCCATAGCCTTTCACAGCTGTATGCAGCTCCATACCACAGTGTGGGGTCAGCTTGCTTTTCATTGAGGCATGTGTAGCTACATACCCTACATGCCATCACCAGTGGTATGCAGGGTAGAGAGGTCTTTAGAATTGGTTTCCCAATGTAGATGCTCACATTTAAGAATACAAAAGTCACTGGAAACATTCTCCACCATTTACCTGTCTTCACTGTTTGCACAAACATTCCTTTTAATAAACAAGGAACCATACAAGAAGTAAGGTATTATTCAGGGTGAGATGGGGAGGCACAATCAAGGTACATTAAGAGTTTAGTAGTTCGTTGGTGGGGTGAGTTGGCTGGTATTCTAGGTGTTTCATTTATTGTACTGCACCTCAAATACCTGTATAAACTCCTAGATGAGTTAAAGTATGAGAAACAAAAACTTCTTTCTTCTTTTGTTTTATCTCCTGCTTTTTCCAGCTTCAGAATACCTTGAGAATAAAATTCACTTTGGATACAAACAGTGAATAATATATTAAGCTACTTCAGCAATGGGTTGTAAATACTTCCTATCTAAAGAAATGCATGACCAAAAAAGAGAGCAAAAGACAGGTTAATGTAAATAATACAGCTCGATAGATAATTCATAGTGAATAATATATTAAACAAGTTGTACTTCTTTTGCTTATGAATGGTTTGCAAACAGATTATAACCTTTTCAGATGTATTCACTATGGAGATATTTGTGGATTTTTCCAGTCTCTAGTTCTGAGGTCTGTATGTCAGTCACAAACAGTGACTATTCAAAATTCATCCTAATCCTGATTCCCCACCCTTCTTCACATATCTCACTCAATTACAATTGGATTTGCATTTCAGCGTGTACATTGTTGGTGGGTAGTTAATGGATTTAGACAGTTGTTGTCAGTGAATATCTCAGCTAAAAATCCACTTCTGTTGCTAGTAGAGCATGTGAATATTAGCATGAAAGAAAAAGCTTTCGGAAAATGTCACGGATATGGTCTAAATCAGAATTCACTTCCAAATTCAAATGAGTATCCAGGAATATTGTTGTGCACTATTCACCCAGTTCAGAGCAGTTTTGTTTTGCTCATTTGACAACTTACAATTCAATGCTAATTTTTACTACAGTTGCTAGTGATTGCATGTTCCACACCTATTTACTTTAATACTCATTTTGAAGTGGTGTGTTGGAAGTGATATGTTGATTTTGTTGAGTTGTTGCTTTTATCAGTGTTATAAGACCATTTCAAAGAGTTTCCTTTCAGAATATCTGACCTAAAGCATTCAGAAAAATGAATTTGGAAAAAATTAGAGCTATGTTGTATGCTAATAAAATTGATCCTTTATTTCCCAAGGCTGTATTCTATCCCAAGGCAGAAGGCTGAAGAATAACAATGGATTCACGTTCTGTAAAAGGAGATGAGATTTTACTGGTTCTTTCTGAATTTTATAGCCAACAAGATATTTATGTCTCACTTCTCAGAGAGGTTTGCAATAATTATTAATTTCATAAAAGCTTATTCAATATAAAATGAATGTCTAATGTTCTTGCATCTCCCCTCTTTTGTTATGAAAACAAACAAAACCATTTTATTTCTTTTGAATTCTACTTCTTCCTCATCACAGTAAATATATATATTCTTCCTTGTACACTCTTTGCCTTTTCATTATAATTAGCAAGCAGGTAATGGTTCAATACCCAAGCATACCACATTGACTCTCATACCTACTGAGCAAATGCACACAAAATGCAAGAGGAATTCTAGCTTCATGAAAAAAACAAAGATGCATTCTGGCCTATGGTGCTACTAGTTGGTAGACTGTTTCATATTCAAATTTCATATTGGGCTAGGCTACACAATACCCTACAATGGTACATTTCAATCACTTTTATAAAGAAGAATATCAGAATGCTCTAAATTAAAAAGAAAACTAATTCCTAAAAAACACAGCTAGTGTGTTACATTTTGTGGCGTTTGAGATCTACCTGTAGATAGTAAGCATTAGCCCTTCCCTCCTCATGTGGCTATCAGCTCTATCATGAAAGATGCTAAGTACACTTTACTTTGATTGTAGTCAACAGGAGTGGAAGGTACCTTTTACGGATTGTATTGTGAAAGGGCAGCAGAACTAGTTTGTGCCGTTTTCTATGCATCTTTAAGGTTTAGTGGAGAGTTACAAGGGTGGACTCGCTACTGGCATGGCTCCTTGGGTGTGGTGCAGCAGCTCTGCCTTATCTAGAGCCCAGGATGATGATCACGTCACACCCTTAGTTGTCTGCCTCTTCTCATGACTTGGCCCTCTGGCATGTCACATTTAGTCCTACCCTTTCAACAAAACAAGTCCAACAAAAACAAATGTCTGATCCCTCTGTCCAGTCTGCCACCCACAATTCTGGGCCCAGTGATCATTACACCCTTTTCTCAGGATTTCCAGTAGTCCATATCCTCTTCTGAGGGCTTCATGCAAACTTATCAGTAGCTGGTAGGGAAATGCAAGCTCTCCAATCCTACATAGGACCCCTCGGCTAGGCAGCTGAGGTGTGCTTCACAAGACACTTCACAACTGACTCCCTGGGATCCTTCCTATGATTAGCCATTCTTCAAGGACTTTTCACCAGCCCTCTTGTGGGCTTTTTGTAACAAACAACACCTACCAGTGTTTATCCCCACTTCTGAGCCTTATATCGGGTTAACCACAGGAGCTTGTTCCAGTCCTGTGGATTTCAAATATCTCCTATTTATAGTGCACTGAGGATAAGAACATAACGGCTATACTGGGTCAGACCAAAGGTCCATCTATCCCAGTATCCTGTCTTCCAACAGAGGCCAATGCCAGGTGCTTCAGAGGGAGTGAACAGAACAGGTAATCATCAAGATCCAACTCCTGAAATCCTTACTCAGCTTCTGGCAAACAGAGGCTAAGAACACCATTCCTGCCCATCCTGGCCAATAGCCGTTGATGGACCTATCCTCCATGAACTTATCTAATTCTTTTCTGAATCCTGTTATAGTCTTGAGACTACAGAGTCTATCGCTCTCTCCCTGTAGCTCTTCAAGCTCCAGTCCAAATGCTCCTTATGCTTTATTGTCACTACCTCTTGGATGCCACTGCCTTAGGCTTTCTTCTGATTCAGGACAACTCACTTCTGGCTCCAGGCTTCATGGGCCCCAACCTCCCAGGCTTCTTCCTGGCTCAGAAGCCTCTGTCCTGGATTCAGGCTTCCAAGGCTTCCTTCTGCCATTAGCCCAAAAGAAGCTACCCAGCTCACCTAGGTCTCCTTCTTGACCTCTTTCCAACTGTCTTAGGTGCCTCTCCAGCTGGGTTTGACCACCAAATATGAAAACTCTCTAAATATGAAAAATATATAAAAAAAAATTCCCAACCAAGAAAGCATTAACAAAGAAAAAAGAAGGGAAATAAGAGAATGAGGAGAAACTGCGCTACCTATGGTTAAGAAATGTTGGGTATAGGCAGAGAACATTCCAAGTTAGTGTAAATTACATAGCTGCTTCCCAACAAACAACATAATGGTTCAGAATTCAGTGATTGCATTCTAAACTTCCTGAACGCCATCTGTAGGTCCATCTTTAAATCAGCAATATGTATCCGAGTAGAGGTCATCCACGTTTAAGGGCTGGGTTATCTCATTCAAGCCAGGTTAATAAAATAGGTCTACATCCAACAAATAAAGACACAGAAAATTAAGCCAGTTGGTTGATTTAGCTGGGCATCCTTGCCGGTAAAAATCGCTGAACAGACACACCAGGGAGCAGCTGGCATGCTGAACTCAATTGCTTTGAATAAGAAACCAGGCATATATATCAGAGGGCAATTTCATCCTTTTTAAACATGTGTGGGCTTTAACCTTCTTAAATACAGTGAAAAAAAGTCAATTAAGCTTTGTAAGGCTTATTGTAACGTGGAGTTTATTTAGTGAACAGGAAATCAAGACTACTTTAATTACATGTATATGGCTCTATAAAGAATGGAGGAGGGAATGCCATTGTTTTGAATATCTCTTGGAATTTGTTAATTAAATAGGGAGTCAAGATTTTTAAGAGTCACTAGTGATCTGAGGCACCTCTGAAAATCAGGCCCCTTTAAAATGTTTCACGTTGAGTCCCCCAGAAATGAAGCAACCAAAATCACCAAGCAGTTCTGAAAATCTTGAACAGGATGTATGATGAGGGAATTAATACACTAGAATTTGAGAGGAAAGAATAGACAGAAAGAGCTCCATGTCTTTTTTCCCCATTGAAGAAGGAAATTATATATATGAATAGGGGGGTGGAGAGCTAAAACATCTGATGTAGAGTAATTCATATGGAGATTGTAGATTTTTTGGAAACTCATATATACAAGCAATAACAGCTGAAAGGGAAGAGCTGCACTCAGAAATGAAAAGGACTTTATCACTGGCATATAATACAGTTTTAACCGCAGTATTGCCTGCTTGAATACCTTGAACAAATTAAGTACAAGACTCTGAGATGAATAGCCATGACCTTGGTTGAAAGAAAGAAAAAAAAGTGCATAGAAAAGGTACCTCCCAGCAGGCCCCCCTTTCCAGGTCAAAGTAGTGTGAAGCACAATTGTTGGCAATCATGAAAATCTTGCATACATTTTTGGATCCAATCTATAAAATAAATTGGAATCCAGCCCAAACTTTTCCAGATCTTTATCCTGGTATGATCAGCAAACCCAGACACAGTTTTTTTCTCTCTCTTCCTACACCAAGAAAAGTCAGGAAAGATTTTGATTTTGAGTGTATAGCTGCCCATTGAGCACCAAAGGCAATTCTAATGTTATATGCCAAATTATAGTTTTTCCATTATGCCATTTTGAGCTAAAGATATTAACACAGGAAGGACATTCTTGGGCCTCTGGGAACATTCATGACAATGTTCAGGTCTTGGTTTATTAATGAAATAATGATGCTCTCTTTAGTGTCCTTTGCTTTTTCTGAGATCTGTGCAGTAGCTGCAACATTCCATTGGCCCAGGAATACAGCTATTAGTGATAAGACAAGGAAGATGCATGGAAGCCCATGAAAAATCATTTCTGCTTTCTTTTAAAGAAAGCAAAAACAAAAGGGGCACAATTTTGACCATCCATTGACTTCAATGGGAACTGAGCTAGGGTAAGGTCAGAACTGAGCCCTTTGGCACTTGTCTTTTCCCTTGCAAAGCTACCATTGAAAATGCAGGCCAATACTTGACTGCATTTCTGCAAAGGGAGGATGGGCAGATGGGGTGAACATAAGACTTCTCCACCCCAAACACCTGTTTTATGCAATATGATCGGTTTAATTTGGGTCTATGTCCAAGAATCATCAAATTAACCTTTCCCCAAATTGTAAAGCTGCCATGTGCAAAACATAGTAGTAGGTAGCAGAATTCTGGGCCTAGCAAGTCAGTTTTATTTTTGGAGCATAATTTTGTGATACTGAGCAAAGTATTTTCTTAATGTCATTTGTTTATTCACAAAATGTACACAAGTCCTGTTTCCTTGAACAGAAGTAATAGCACATTACACGCAGGCAACTGCCTCACAGAAACCTCAGCTAATGTGGCACTGGCCTGCCCCAAGAAGCTGCTGTCATTGGCCTTTGTTTCTCTGCAGGACTCTCCTACAGTCTAATTGCTTAACACACAGTTCTCTCTACTTACTATCATCCCTTGATCTTTACATGTGAGAAACCTCCTATCTCAAAGCTCTTCATCTGGGACCGTCTGGCCTCCAGATAAGCCTTGGCACCAAGCCTCCTTTTGTAGAACTGTTTTGAAATACAAAGGAACCTGGGAGATTTAATGAGAGACAAAGGAGTTTAACTGCCAGAAAACCTTAAAGAATGTCAGGATGCTTACACATCAGTGACCCAATAAAATGCAAGCCATTAGCACCTTTTGGACCGGAAGGGTCATTTTGAGAGGAGGGGAGGAGTCCAGGGCCAAATGCAATGGCCAACTTAGTTTGTTACAATTTTCAGCCCTCTGTAAGACTGGGACCTAGAAGTTTGCTACTAAGATAGACAACTGGAACACCACAATTGCACCTGCCATTGATCTGACTGCAGCCGCTGCTGCAAGGAGAACTCCCATCCTGTGTGACCATCAGTGACAACATGAGCACATGAAGTGTGCTGCCCGACATAGTCCTTGCATCTCTGCCCTCCAATAAGCAATGAAGAGGAGGCAAGACCAAGCTGCTGCTGCTGTTGCATTGAGTAGAAGTCAAGCAGCTGCTGCAGCCACCTCTCTCTACTCCAGTACCTGACTGACCAGACTCAGCTCAAACTTTAGAGTCAATAGTAGGAGGGTGCTTTAACCTCTGCTCCCCTCCCAAACTTCAAGACCAGTCCTCACCCAATTCCTCATATGAATTAGAGGACAGTGCCAGCAGCCAGGTGAGGGCACGTCCATTCCAGCAACAGACCACCCTGCTGACCACCAGGGCAATATGCATCAGTCATTAATGGGAAATATTTTGGTTAAATGTTTGAGAATAGGAACAGTAGGAAGCTAGGTCCAATGAGATAAGGCACATTTTTTATAAGGGACTGAGAATTGTGCTGCTGCAAAAAGGGGGATCTAAACCCTAGCAGAAAGAACTAAAATGAGAATGAAAGTTCTAACCATGCATCTCTCTAGACTCCTCTAACTCTACATAGTCTATCACTCCAGTACACCCAGCTAGTCACATCAGAAAGCAAGACTTCAAATCAAACTACATCATCATTTGTAGACAGCTTTACTGCGGCTTCCTTTGGTTAGAGCAAGACTCCAAAGTACATAAGTCAATTCTGTTCCTTGATGTGAGTTTCTGCTCTGGAAAATGACTTTTTAAAACAGAATTGTGATGTCCCATTTTTAATTGCCTATGTGAGCATGGGACCATCTCCTCAGGGAACACCCAGGGAAAACAAAGCAATGCAAAACATAACAGAAAATAAAATAAATATTTACCAGCTGAGAGAGAGATATGCAGCATACAGCACCTAGTTGCAAAATGGCCGCTTAAGGGCTAATGCTGCTTTGCTCAGCCAATTTTAAAGGGCCAGTGAAAGCAATGCTGGAAAAGAATTTGATGAGGGTTACATTTTGCTATTTTCCTCATGCTTATAGAACACTTCTGCAGAGTTCCAATGGCAGCAGCATGAGATGGGTTTAATCTGTCCAGGAGTCCTATAAAATAAACAAACATACCCTACCCGAAGCTGTATTCCTATTTCTGGCTCTAGGAAATTAAAATATAATCTTCCTGACCACGTTTCTAGGTGTTTCTTCCTTGCTCATAAGCACTCAGGAATCTTGGGATTATGCAAGTGCCTTATATTTCTGACAAAAATGAAAAGAAAAGAAAAGAAAAAAGAAACACAATAACCGTATATATATCACATACACGTATACACACACACCAAAATGAGCAAAGACTATTCAGTGTGTCAAGAGTATGGTTAGCACCACAATTGCCAGTATTAGTTATTTGATCTGTTGTGGTCCACAACTCTTAATCTCAAAGCAATCCTCACCCCTGAGTTCAATAAGACTAACGGGAGTTAGAGTCAGTCTCCTCCGACAGTCTTTTCTAGACCAGAGAATTGAAGACAACAAGGTATTGCTCCGATGTACAACCACTTGACCCAGTTCTCTGACATCAGCTTTGTCGCCAGTCATCTGGTTGGGTACCATGGTGGAATTTAGCTTTGTGCAGTTACCTATCGGGGTGCTGTGAAGTCAGCTCTGTGCTGCTTCCAATGGTCTGGTCAGGCCCAGCTCTGAAGTCAGATCTTCATCACCACTCCTCTGGTTATATCTCACCATAAAATTAGCTCTGATCTACTGCTTCCATTTCAGCTTGAGCCAGTCAAATCCCTCAGAAACATTATGCACAGGCTTCAGAATCTCCATGTGTAGAAGCCAGGGGAAATAATGACCCGTGGGCAGTTTTATGTGAATGATTGGTCAGGAATACTTTTTCCCATAGTATTTGACCAGCTCTAACAGCAGTGGTGTGCCATCTATATATGCAATACATGCACTGCATGCCCCAGAATTCACAAAAGATGTGATCCAACTGACAGACGGCAAGACAATTTTGTGCAGGCCCAGAGTCACACTGTAGAACTCACCTGCATTGTAAGTGCAAGGTCACATTGCATGGATGATGCAATTTTGTGAAATATTACTATAAGCAGAGTCAAGATGAGCTCTACCCTGATATCTGGTGGTGAATTGTAGCGAGTTGTGGAAAAGAGCTTCAGGGGCTGATCTTGTTTGCATAAGCACAGCCACCCTGCCTAGCATGAGCCCACAGCAGCCAAAATGGTCACTTTGACTGCTGTGGGATCCTCAGTTTTTCTGTTATTGGAGCAGGAAGAAGAAAGTGTTGTTACTCTGATTATGTGAATCAAGGACAATGAAACTGTTTTATGACAGACCGACTCGCCATCAACCAAGTAGCACTCACTAGACAAGGGACATGAGTTCCAAAACCCAGTGAACTGAGGGAGGCTGGTGATAGGTATTTGTACTTGGTAGTAGGGGTTCCTTTTGAGATCCTGAAATACCAATTGCACCTTCTTTTCTCTCTACTGTGAAATAGCAGAGCTAATTTTAATTCCATTAGGAGTCTAATTACAGGGTGTGAGCTGAATTCACTTTGGTTCAATAGTACACTAATACTGAGGCTCCCTACTACAAGCTGAAATCAGTGAATGCTGTGTGGGTGCTGGGTGAAGATATTTTGCTGAGCAGCTAGCAATGCAGAGCAGTTTGTGGGACAACTGGAGTGGCTTGTGGGATAGCTGGTAGAGCAGAGCAGTTTGTGGGATGACTGGAGGGGCTCCTGGGACACCTGGTGGAGCAGAGTGGCTGGCAGAGTGGAGCAGTTCATGGAACAGCTGGAGCAGCTCACGGGATGGCTGGTGGAGTTGAGTGGCTCACAGTGAAGGCTGCAGCAGAACCCCATGGAAAGGCGGGGCAGTCAGTCTCAGAGCACCTAAGGTGCCCCTTAACACTGCTGTGTGCCCCTCCCCCCACCCCGAGCTGGGAGGTAAAACTCTGCAGATAAATTTTTGAACTATGGGGCTGCACTGACCAGGGACAGAGACTTTTGGGGTTGTTGGACTTTTGGGTGATTTTTGAGTTGCTGAACTTAAGACCCTGAGGGGAAAAGAATAATGCCAAACATACTTAGGTGATGTCTTTTGCTCCTGGTTTGTGTTATGAATTCTGTTTGTGGTGTTTCCTCAACATAATGCCGCATTGGTTCCTTATTAAAAAGATTTTGCTACACTCAGACTGTGTGCTTGCAAGAGGGAAAGTATTGCCTCTTAGAGGTGGCTGGGGGTGGTATGTAATTGTCCCAGGTCACTGGGTGGGGGATCAAGCCGGTTTTGCATTGTGTTATTGAAACGGAACTCCTAGATGCTGAACCCAGTTCTTGTTGCTGCCAACTTAGACGGGCAGAAGGGTTACATTAGTAAAAAGGTTGGACTACTTAAGGCACACAAATGTGAATCGAATTGTCCATGACAGAACAGATCTGATGGTGTGAACTCTTCATCAAGATGGAAAGTTTAGGGCAAAATTTGTTCACTAAAGAGTTGTTGCATGCCTTATTAAAATGTCACAGCATGCTACCATCTAACAACAATCATAAAATTGGCTTATAAGCCAGACAATACAACAAAGCTGTTCCAGCTAACCATACAGTCCTAGACAAGATGAAAACATAAGCCCCAATTCTGCAAGGACCTCCTTGTGGGCAGTCACTTGCACTGATTCCATTTTAAGTCAATGGGGCTGTGAATAGCCATTGGGACCCTACACACAGAGCTCCATGCAGGACCAGGGTCTTATGTCAATCCAGTATTAAATGGTTATGGCACTCAGTTCTTCAGCTGCACTTCAATCTGAAAAGCAGTAGGAAAGGAGATTTTTATTCCAAGAGGCAAAACACAGTAAATGTAAATACATAAATGATCCTCCTAACAGAAAAAAATCCAACTCATACCCATCTATCTATAACAACAGCACAAAGTTGCAGAATATAGATACTAAAGAACTGGTGCTGGGGTGGAACCTAGATAATCTAATATTCATTTTCAGAAACAGCATATCTACTATTGCCTAAGGTAGAAAAAAAAGGACATCTCTGAAAAGAGAATAAAATTTGATAGGAAAGAATCAGATAATCCATCTGAAATCCTCAGGCATTCAAACAACAAAAAAATAAGGTCTACTGCATCAATGACTGCTGAGATACCTACTGGGAACAAGATGATCAGAACCTCTATGTGAATTAATAAGCAAAAAAATTACAGAAATGCACTGTGGTCTCATTGTAACCCAGATGGAAACTTATTACAAATAGATCAGCTCAGCCTGAAGCCAAGTACTCTCCACCTTTTTAAGTAACTAGCTTCAGAATGAACATTGGCAATAACTAGAAAAAGCATCTGTAAGTAGAGACATTTGCTTGAATGCAGGAAGCAATATAATAAAAAGATTTATTTATAATCTGAGTTTTTAAAAAGTAAAGGACAACAACTCACACGGGAGATATAAAGAAGCCACAGCTGGATGGTCACAAGAGAAGGACTGATTAACTTTGTTATAACAGAGGTAAGAAAAGTGAGACCCACACTTTAGTTTAGAAGTGGGAAAACTATGGCCCGCGGGACCATCCTGCCTGGCCCCCGAGCTCCTGGCCTGGGAGGCTCACCTCCAGCCCCTCCTCCACTGTCCCTCCTCCCCCACAGCCTCAGCTTGCTCACTCTGCTGCCGGCGCAATGCTCTGGGGAATGGGGCTGTGAGCGCCTGAGGCAGCGCAGCTGCAGAGCCAGGCCTGACCCAGTCTCTGTGCTGCATGGCAGCAGCAGCGGTGGCGTGGCCCGGCTCCAGCTACAGCCGCGCTGCCATCCACCAGTGCTCCAGGCAGCACGGTAAGGGGGCAGGGAATGGGAGGGTTGGATAGAGGGCAGGGGAGTTTGGGATGATGATCAGGAGGCAGGAGTGTGGATAGAGGTCAGGGTGGTGGTGGTGGGGGGAACAGGGGGTTGAATGGGGGCAGGGGTTCTAGGGGGCAGTCAGGAAGGGGGGTTGGATGGACCAGCACAGGTAGTCAGGGGCAGGGGTTCCATGGGCAGCCAGGGGACTGGAAGGAGAGGTGGTGTTGGATGGGGCAGGAGTCCTGGGTGGGGCCATCAGGAATGAGAGGAGGGGTTGGATGGGGCGGCGGAGGTCCAGGGGCAGTAAGGAGACAGAGAGCGGGGGTGTGTGGATGGGGCAGGAGTCCCAGAGGGACTGTCAGGGAACAGCGCAGGTTGGATGAGGCAGGAGTCGGGGGGGGCATATAGAAGGTGGGGGGTGGGCCATGACCCCATCCCTTAACCAGCCTTCCATACAATTTATGAAACCCGATGTGGCCCTCAGGCCAAAAAATTTGCCAGCCCCTGCTCTAGTGCATATGATTCAACATTTATTTGTTGAGTTTGCCAATGTAATTATTACTATATGTTCTCGATCTGTAAAGGAGCTGTTCCAAACAAACAAAACCCCTTTCCAGAAAAGGAGACTAAAATTAAAACTACATTCCATATAAAAACTAGTTGTTCATTCATTTTCCATATATATTCATATTTTTAGGCCCCGATTCAGGAAGGCACTTTAGCATGTTACCTTAATGATAGTTAACACATGCTTAAAGCTAGGCACGTATGTGACATATCAGTGTACAATGCAGACTAATAAGCAAATGTTTCACCCTGATCTACAACCTTGGGTGCTTTAAAATGGATTTACTGAAGTAGCTCCCACCTGGGCTGCTCACAAACCTACCCTGAGTGTCTATGTGTAACTGCAGCCTGCCAGCCACACATTAGTTACACTCTGGCTCTCAGTAGCCTTGGTTATACTGCAGGGTGACCCCAACATATCCCCTGTCTCAGATTTCCTCTCAGAAATGTATGTTATGTACTGAACAGTACAAATTATATTAAATCCATTATTTCTTTAAGAAAATAATACGCACACAACTTGCCACCTCAAATGTGGTATTCCAGACACTACATTCAGGGGGAGGGATAGCTTGGTGGTTTGAGCATTAGCCTTCTAAACCCAGAGTTGTAAGTTCAATCCTTGAAAGGGCCACTTAGGGATCTGGGGCAAAAATCAGTACTTGGTCCTGCTAGTGAAAGCAGGAGGCTGGACTCAATGACCTTTCAGGGTCCCTTCCAGTTCTAGGAGATTGGTATATCTCCAATTATTATTACTTTAATTTAAACACACTGATTACATAAAACAAGAAGACAAGTTTATTAAGTACAGAGAGATGGATTTTAAGTGAGTGCAAATAATGAGGCATAAAAGTTAGAAATGGTTACAAGAAAAATAAAGATAAAACGTTACTGGTGCCTAATTTATAAACTATGTTAAATTCAAAGCAAAGTTTTCTCACAAAATGCTTTCTGCAGTCTTATTGACCAAATGTCTTAGCTCAGGATGCCTTCCCCCAGGCACCAGTACTTCCTTCCTTTGTCCCTGCAGCAGCAGTGAATAATCGACTGGGGAGGCAGAGGGGCTGTGATGTTTTTTAAGAGAGGGACTGAAAGGATAATGAGTGACAAACATTTCCATCTAGGTACTAATAGACAAAGAGTCTGTGTGGAAGGATGTTCTCTCTGCTGGCGTTTTTCCACCTGAGTTTCCTTTGTTTTCCTTCCTGCTTGATGACTCTGTTTACTGCTTAAATGCAAATTAAGCAGAGCACACATTCCTTTGTTAGGACAGACCTGTTTAACAACCTCTGTTTTGGCAGGGCCGTGGAGTTTGGAACATGTGTTAACCTCATATAGGGAATTCTTATAATGTTGTGTTATAACTTATAACTATGTGGCCACACATATTTTTATCAGGATGATACTGACCAGCACATTATGAGTTTTTAAATGCCATCTTACAAGACATGCCTTGTACAAAAATTATTACAGTAGTGTGTAAGGAGTGAACATGGGTATGCTGTCACAACATACCCTAGCTCAGGGGTCTCAAACATGCGGCCCACAGGCTGAGGTTATTTTCTGCAGCCCGTGAGCTCCTCGTAGCCCCCCCCATCCCCCCCCTGCATTTACCTAGAGAGGCTCTGGCCCAGCGCGCACAGGGGACAGGGCAGGGTCCCAGCCTGCCTGCCTGTCTTGCCCCTGCACCGCTCTGGGAAGCAGACAGAACGTGGGGGAGGAGAGGCACAGGGTGTGTGTTGATGTTGCTTCAGGCATTGCCCCCAGCAGCTCCCATTGGCAGTGGTTTCCCATTCCCAGCCAATGAGAGATGCTGGGAGCGGTGCCTGAAGCAACAGCAACACACACCCCTGCACCTTTCCTCACCCATGTTCCAGCCTCTTCCTGGAGTGGTGCAGGGGCAGGGCAGAGAGGCAAGGAGCCTGTCCTGCCCCCAGTGCATGCCGGGCCAGATCCCGTCCCCTGAAACCCTCAAGCAGTCGAACCCCCTGCCCTGAGCCCCTGCACCCTAACCCCCTGCCACACCCCTCCTGCACCCCAACCCACTGCCCCTCACACCCTGCGGCACCCCTCACCCCTCCTGCACCCCACACTCCAACCCACTGCCCTGAGCCCCCTGCCACACCCCTCCTGCACCCTGATTCCCTGCCCTGACCCCCTGCCACACCCCTCACCCCTCCTGCACCCGACAACCTAACTCCCCTGAGCCCCCTGCCACTGCCCTCCTGCACCCCAACCCCCTGCCCTGACCCCCTGCCACACCCCTCATTCCTCCTGCACCCCACACCCCAGCTTCCTGCCCTGAGCCCCTGCCACATCCCACGCCCCTCCTGCATCCCCTGGGGACAGGGAGGGGACAGAGTTGGGATTTCAGGGAACGGGTTGGAAGGGGGGCAGGGAAGGGGTGGGAAGAGGCAGGGCAGGGCCTCATGGAAAGGGTGGAGTGGGTGCGGGACCGAGGGTGGCAGGTGGGAGGTGTCAGTGATGCAGCCCTCGGGCCAATGTACTAGTCCTCATGTGGCCCTCGTGGTCATTTGAGTTTGAGACCCCTGCTCTAGCATGAGTATCATGCTGACTCAGGGACTTAAACTGGCCATATCAGGCCAATAATGAGGCAAATTCTGCCAATATTTACACCTATTCATTTCCATTCAATTTAATGTTGTTTTACAGATGTTATACAATTAGCATGAAAGATGAAACCAAAGTCATTATTTATTCAAGGCACACTGAATGTATGGAGGGTTAAGTCCAAACACACTCATTAAATTAGCAAGCATAATACTTTAGTTTAATTTATAGTGACATCCATCAGAAAAGTTCAAAGTCTTTTACAAACATTAAGTAATTCTCACAAAACCCTATGAATTTTTAACCTCAATTTAATGATGAGAGAAGAAAGACATGGACAGAAATTAAGGTCCTAATTTTCAAAAGTGGCCTCTATATTTTGGTGGCTTTAATTTGGAGGCTCAGAAATGGAAGCATCTAAGATGAGTGGCCTCGCTTGAAAATTTGACCCTATGTGACTTGCTCAAGGTCACAAGGAAAGTCTGTAACAGAGGTTAGGATTAGAACTGGCTAGGGAACAGTTTTCCCATCCCACAAATATTTTCAAGGTTTTACATTTTTTTCCCATTATGCACTGAAATAAAACAGACCTTTTGAATTTGTTAATGAAAAAATGAACCCTCCACTCAACCCAGAATTGCCAATAACCCAGGGGTGAGGGCACTCACCTGGGATGTAGAAACAGAGATCCCAGTCCTGACGCAGAAACTTGAACTTAGATTTCCCACATCACAGAGGAGTGTTCTAACCAGTAGGCTATAGAATAGATCTGTCTTTCTTATCCAATAAATATTTATTTATAAAATGTGGAATGGCTCCAACAGGAAGTGGGTTCTGGGAGATCTGGATTCATATCCCTTCTCTGAGTATGCTTAAGACCTCAGGTGCATGCCCTTAGCCACTGACTAATCTCTCTCCCACATGTACAATTACATCCTAGACCTGAATCCCTTTCTCAAATGACTCTGTTGTCAAACAGTAATACAGGAAGATTTTTTCAAAAACAAATTTTACTCAGAAAGCTGCTAATATCAAAACTGTGAAAATAAAATATCATTGTCAAAATCTTGGGGAAACATTAGGAACATCAAAATCACAAGACCAGAATAGCCCAATTTTCCATGTAGGTCTTAATCCTGCAAAGCTCAATGTTTTGCACTGTGAGAATTCCAATTTACTTCAGAGCTTTGTGTAAGTTTGAAAGTGCATCTCTCTCTCACCAGTGAAAGATATTACATCACCACCTTATCTCTCTGATAACACGAGACCAACACAGCTACACCACCACCACATACTTAGTGTGGAAAGTTGGTAAATCCGTGCAGTTTTGTAGCCCTAGTCTGGAAATCTGCTGCTGTAAGAGAGAAGCTCAGGAATCAGGGAATATTGACAGGAGAAGGAAGCAGGGCTACAAAAGTGAGCTTCAAACAGTGAAGTCTGGGGAGTGGTGACTCTAGGTCGGGCTTATGATTTTAGACTTTGTTGCAAGCTGCTTGGATTATTTTGTGATTAAGGACTCTGAGGTTGTTATGAGCTTTATTTGACATTAAATCAGTCTGAAAAAGGGTGCTGTGAGTCTGTAACTGAAACTATCTGTAGTATTAAGTGGTCTAGAAGAGAGGGCTAATAGGGGCAGGGTGCCTGCAAAGTGACCCTCAGCCATGAGGAGGCACTCAGTAAGTGGCTATAGTCGTGTAGAGATAGGGTAAAGATATATTTATCTATATGTATCTATCTATCTATATTTGGCACAAGATAATAGGATTTTCCATCTTGGGCTGTGTCTTCAAATCAAATATGGAAACATTTCTGTTTTACCTGCAGCCAATTTAATCACATATCACCTGCATTTAAATGTCTGTCTTTCTCCAGAGATTACAAGTCAAGAAAATTGTGTCAAGAATGAAAATGTCCACATTAGTTGATTAGATTTGAATGGGTTGCTAACCTCCATCAAGCATGTCAGAAATGCTTTCCTTTTATCTTTTATGCAAAATGACTGGCAGGTAATTAATTGCATTCTCCTCAGCTAATAGAAAAGTATTTTCTTCAGAACCCGCCAGGATGCTCAGGGCATCACTCTGACAAATTACGTTTGACAGAAATCCAGCTTCACTCAGGAATCCAAGTTTAAAGGCATCCAAGACCATTGGTGGAGTAGCACAATTTGACTGCCATATTACAAAGTATCCATAGGCCTCAACTATCATGAATATGTTCACAGCTGTAAAGTTAGGATTTTCAAAAGCATTCAGAGTTGGCCTAACCCTTTTTCCATTACAGCGTCGTAAAGCTCCCATTGACTTCAGGGAGAGCAAAGATAGGCTGACTCCTAGTGCTTTGAAAATCCTCCCCAAAAACTTTTCAATAGCTTTTTATTTATTGTTTTAAGCACAAAAAAGTCTGTGGAATAAGCATCAGGCTGACATTAGAAAACCAAAATGAACGGGTACATCTCTCATGTCCACAAACACTGCTGATAGAAAAGGCAGGAACTGCCATTTGTTCACTAGCAGCCAGATTTTGAGACCCTGACATACCTTGAGTAGTAGCCCTGGTGATTTTGTAACACTCAAGGGGAATATGGGTATCAGAATCTGTCTGAGCAGTGTTGCAGACATTACTATGCAGGACAATCAATTCAACAGTTTATCATAACATGTCTCCTTTTTGAAGAGTGCTGGTTAAGGCAATCTGAGGTGAACCACTCCACATGCTCATTAATTGTTGTCAGGGCAGTAAAATCTAATCTTTTTTCTCATGGCTTTTCCTTACTTGACTTTGCATTACGAACAAACTAAAGCAGAAACCTCACAGTTACCACAAAATATTGCCTTCCTTTCAAAAAATTAGCTTGAATCTCTTTATGGTGCAGGGCTATTATTCATCCTTTTGTGACTCCGGGCTTTGCAATCTTATTTTAACGTGTTTTTTTTTATGTCAATACAGCAGTGTTTTGAGCTCACCTTCATTGTATCATAAGTTGTGTATTAAAGCAGGATGCATGGATCAATGGGCTTGGATTCTGTTGAGTGGATGTGTATGGACCCACAATTTTGAGCCTAAGATTCCTGGGACTGTGCTCAAAGTCTGGGAGTACAAAGTGCTGGGAGTCACACCTTTGGGACCGGGAAGCAATAGCTGAGTTGGGGACCCAGAGCATCTCCACAGAACTGATTTCTGGTCCTCTCCTTATCTCACAGCTTCTTCCTTTACCTGACTCTCGCACAGCACATTCTCAGCTCTCCCAGTGGCAGCTAGACTGTGAGAATGAGTGTGGTTTACAGGCACACGGAAGAAGGAGAAACGAGGAGGGTTCAGCCTCATGGAATCTGCCATTCATTTTTATTGACTGGACATGCCATAAGTGGAACCTTTTCCAGCTAGCTCATGCTTGGTGTTCCAGTTCAACTCACACTTAGGAGTCACCTCTTCATGAGGCTGCTGCAGCCAGCAGCTAGCCAGTTTATAGGTGGTTAATCTGGTCATGCCAGTTATCACAGGGTATTCAGGGACAACTGACTATGCCTACATCTTCCTGTACTCTACCAATCACAGGGATCCTCAGAAAGCTATTTGGGCAAGCAACTCACAGAAACTCCCATCATTTCAAAAGGACAGATAAATTAAGGATCTACAGGGGAGTGGAAGAGGAGGAAGAGTTCTCAGGGTTCATGTGCGTTGAGGAAGGTACATGAGGATGAAGGGCTATCAAACCTTGAAGGGAAAGAGGAGAAGAAATATCAGTTCTGATTTCTTGTGTATATTATGTGTCAGATTATGGGAGAAGTGGACACTTGGTTTTCTTATACTGCGTGTGGATTTTGGGGAGGAGGAGTAATTTTGATGTGCATTTTTTTTCCTCATAATATTTATATTCGGGGGTATAGGGTTAACTTCTGTTTGTGTTAGTTGGAGGATTGTATGGGTGAGGCTGGAACACTTATTTGCTGTTGTGAATTCTCTGTACTCACTGAAATAATAGAGTTCCAGTTGCTCAAAATTTTAGTATATATATTTATTATATATTTTGTGAATTTTTGTAACTGACTTCAAATTAAATTAAAACTGTTAATATACGTTTAATAAGAACTTAATTTTCAGAGTCCTTTTCAAAGGCTAATTAACTTTAGGATCCCAATAGGGCCATATCCAGGGCGCAATGGTCCACTGAAGTCAATAGAAAGATTCCCATGGACTTTCATGGGCTTTGACTCATACCTGTTCCATTTCACTGTTTTTGAATAGTAAGTGAAAATTCTGGGTGGAAAAAAAAAGCTGGGTGGGAGGAGTTGGAAGGGGGTAATGTCCATTTTTCATTCTTTTGTCTCTGCAGCAGTTCTCAAACATTAGCAACCCGGGGAGCCCCATATTGTGATTTAAATTTTTTTCCGGACCTCCAAGCTGGTTTCTAATTTTCCCTGGGGGTGCTCAAACCCCGCTCAGCCCCTGATGCTGCTCCTGCCCCCACCTCTTTTCACCCTTGCCCCTCCTCTTCCTTGTCTCTTTCCATCCCCTCCCCGGAGCGTGCCCCATCCCCGCTGCTCTCATTCCCTCCAAGTGCCTCCTGCATGCTGCTGAACAACTGTTCCGAGCCGTTCCGGAGACACTGAGAGGGAGGGGAAGAGTTGATCAGTGGAACCACCAGCCCCAGATATGACTTGTGGACCCCTGGAGCCCGACACGACTTTCAGACCCCTGGAGCACCCTTGTGGACCCCCAGGAGTCCGTGGACCCCAGTTTGAAA
Source organism: Chelonoidis abingdonii (assembly GCF_003597395.2). NCBI lineage: Eukaryota > Metazoa > Chordata > Testudines > Testudinidae > Chelonoidis > Chelonoidis abingdonii. The sequence continues at coordinate 144,796,641 of NC_133770.1, forward strand.
ATCGCTGGTCTATAGTCAATTTTCTGCACTCAGTTTCCCTGTTTAACTATAAAGACCTCATGCATCTGCAAGTAATCAAGGTTCTTATTGGCAATTTAGAAGAAACCACTAAGTACAGATATTTCATATTTAGTAGAATGGTTGTGAAGTAGTAATTCACATTTATATATTCCCACTGGTAAAGTGAGCGCAACAGCTAAGCAATATGGAAGGAAGTCTTTTGGGTGTTCTGGTTAAGGATTATAGTATTCTCTTTTAAAATGGCTGCAAAAATATTAATTATGAATATGATGGTTACTCAAGAGATAATATTAAGATACCTTTCGCAATCTGTATGAACCTCAAGTAGCTAATTTGACGTAGAAGTGATTATGTCTATCTTCTTACTTGCCAGAAAGTCTTTTTATCTCACCTACTTTTCGCTTGACAGACTTTGATCAATTTAGCTTAATTCTAATGACATCGCTCTCCCTCTGTATCTTCTGCTATCACTGAGTTTTGTTTTACATGAGATCTTCAAAGCAAAACCTTCTATTTTACTTGCATGGCTGTAAATATAGGATTTGAGGCTTTATGTTCACACTTAAAACATTTAAGTATTCTCTCACCTTAAAAAAAGAACAAAAAAGAAATTAATACCCTGATCCTTATACACATGCTTCATTTTGAGCATATGAATGGTCACACTGAATTGTATGGGAGGGTGCTTTGGGGCTAAGGTGGGGAAAGAGGACTTCCCCCAGCTGTCTCTCCCTACAGGCGCATCTGGGCTGGGGGTGATAGTCACCCCTCCCCTGACTGAGGCAGCTTTTGGTCTGGGTTCGGGGAGGGGTATCCCGCTACAGGCCCAGACTGGGCCGCCCGGGTTCAGATTGGGCTGCCATGGCTGAGTCCATGCCGGGCCGCCACGGCTGGGGATGGGCTGGGCTGGGCGAGGCCGTAGCTGGGGCCACACCGCACCACCTCAGCTGGGTTCGGGCCAGGCTGCTGCATAGCTGAAGCCAGGGGGCTGCACTGGCCGTTGCAGGTTGGGAGCTGGGCTAGGTTGGGCCCAGGGCAGGGGCGTCCCTCCCCCAGCTGCAGCAGGTCCCCAGACAGGTTCCCTGAGTACCTGCATGGCACTAAATAGGCAGCTGCAAGACCATGCTGCTTACAGGAAACTTAGGATGATACCAAGCTGGGAGGAGTTGCAAGTGATTTGGAGGATAGGATTAAAATTCAAAATGATCTGGACAAACTGGAGAAATGGTCTGAAGAAAATAGAATGAAATTCAATGAGGACAAATGCAAAGTACTCCACTTAGGAAGGAACAATCAGTTGCACTCATACATGGGAAATGACTGCCTAAGAAGGAGTCCTGCAGAGTGGGATCTGGGGGGTCATAGTGGATAACAAGCTAAATATAAGTGAACAGTGTTACACTGTTGCAAAAAAAGAAAACCTCATTCTGGGATGTATTAGCAGAGTGTTGTAAGCATGACATGAGAAGTAATTCTACAGCTCTACTCTGTAGTGATGATGCCTCAACTGGAGTATTGTGCCCAGTTCTGGGCACCACATTTCAGGAAAGATGTGGACAAATTGGAGAAAGTCCAGAGAAGAGCAACAAAAATGAGTAAAGGTCGAGAAAACATGACCAATAAGTGAAGACTGAAAAAATTGGGGTTGTTCAGTCTGGAGAAGAGAAGACTTAGAAGGGACATTATAAGAGTTTTCAAGTATGTAAAAGGTTGTTACAAGGAGGAGGGAAAAAAATTGCTCTCCTTAGCCTCTGAGGAGAGGACAAGAAGCAATGGGCTTAAACTGCAGGAAGGGTGGTTTAGGTTGGACATTAGAAAAGCTTTCTGTCAGGGTGGTTAGCATTGGAATAAATTACTCAGGTAGGTTGTGGGATCTCTGTCACTGGAAATTTTTAAGAGCAGGTTAGACAAACACCTGTCAGGAACGATCTAGATAATACTTAGTGTTGCTATGAGTGCTAGGGACTGGACTAGATGACCTCCTGAGGTCCCTTCCAGTCCTACAATTCTATGATTCTATAGTCGATAATAACAGCCAATGAGTTTTCTTCAGATCAGTTAGATGACTTTTTTTTCTAGCATTTTGCTGAACCTTGCAGCTGGAAATGCAATTACCATTTTACAGTGCAAAAACGATCTAACAAAATCAGCTTCCTACAGATCCATATAATATCAGAAATACACACTTGAAAGACTTTTTTTCAGATGCTGTTGCAATTTATCAGAGTGGGAATAGATGATGAATGCCTTAATGCTGTCTTCCAAATTAGAAAAGGAGACAGGCGTTGACACTAATATAGGCAATTAGAAGATCTTGATGAATGTGACCTTTCTTTTCTTGCCATGTATAACCATCATATGGCAAGGCTTGGTCATAGAATATTTTCTTGAATTTCTTTAATAGTCTTATCTCCCAGTATTTAAATCATAAGCAGCACTTCCTTACAATAGAGAGTATCTGGTTTCTGCCTGTTCTACTTTACAGTCAAGTGGTTTTGGAAGCTGTTTATTTTGCTCTCATTTTGTCACATGCTGCTCTGACAAAACGATGGAGGTATACCAACGAGTGCAGCAGAGATAGCATGAGTAAAAGTTCATCTCACCTTTATTTTATGCTATAAGTTTAACATATATTCTGCTCCTTTATCAAAAATGGCCTTCCTTCTGCTACCCAACTAACAACTGGTTAAGATACACATCTCCCACAGTCTATAACCCAGTAGTCTGAAGTTAACTTTGTTAATCCTCTTTATTACAGAAGGTGCTTATTTAAAAGAATGCCTGTAGTAAGATTGTCTGTATTGTATGCAAATATAGTTTGAATGCTATGTACAGTCCACAAGAGGAAAATAAGATACTGTAAAATGATTTCATTAGATTTCAACAATCTGGCACAGCTGGATTAGGATGGGGGATGATTTCATAATGGGGTTGCCTTGTAGATATACTTGGTTTTATCAAAATAATTCTTAGATTGAAGGAATAAAAAAAAAAACACAAGAGTAACAAGGGGGGAAATTGCCCTGTTGAGTAATCTTGTACACTATCAAAACAGAACATAATATCCATGATAAGCTTTTCAGCAAAGGGCTTGAAAGAGAGAGAAAGTTTTCAGGGGCTTACATTTGCTTGTGAATACTTTTCATTCCTAAACATAGAGCCAAAACCAAACCAGAATAGGGGTTAGGATGCAAATTTGCTATGCCTGATGTTTTTGTTTTTGTTTTTAATTCTGACTGCAAATTCCAGTTTCTGGTATCCTTTGGCATCTTCCTGTTCTCTTACACCATTTAAACCTAATGGTAAAACTCTCATTCACTTCAATAGGTTGGATCTCGCCCTGTATCGAAAGTAGAGTTTATGCTCAGATTCAGTGTTGGGAAAATCTCATGCTCTTCTTGTGAGATTGGCCTTGGCAGTGGCAATGTAGTAAAATCTGTTGATCTTGTGAAATTTCCACCCTACCAAACGGTGAGTTATTCATGAGATCAATTGTTTGCTGAAGATGTTACCCAATCTTGGACTGAAACCCTGAAATAAAATGGCTGTTCTTGAAATATTTTTGGCTGCTTTCAAATTAGAACCTGACATTACAACCTGGTTTTGAATCTGACCTGGAACCAAAACAAGAGTGTCTTGTTTGGATCCATTTGGACCATATATTTGAAATTTGAGCTATCCCTTTCATAGGCCAGCTCCCCACTTTGGACACTAATTCTTCATTCCAAACTAGATTTTAAAACCTAGTCTGAAACTCTAGGTCATTCTAACTTTTCTTTCTCATGAGTGTTCAAGTGGTTAGTCAGATTACCTGCCCTCACACGCAGACCTCAGCTCTGATTCAAAATATTTATTCTAGTGTTTTCCACTTGCTGAACAGCTGTCTAATTATATGCCTGACACCCTTACTTAGGATAAATTATATGCTGCATCAGATTTCCTTGGGTCTGAAGGTTTCTTAAATTTAGATACACTGACAGAATGACTCTTAACTGCAGATACTAATAATGCATCTTTCTCACAAGCCATTATGTTCAACAGATGCCTTCTTCAGAGGAAAACAATTGATAAAATTGAAAAAAATCCCTTTTGCATACTGTCCCCTAACTTAGATGTGCATGGTCAACGTAGTGATAACATAATGAAAGTTTAACTTTTGAAGACTACTGAATTCACATATTTATAGGAAAAGTCCTACCCTGAAGTCAGCAGGAATCTCATAACCACAATAATTAATTAGCAGTGATCTTCCAGCTCCCACTGTACCAGGCAGCTGGATCCCCTGAGGAGTGAAGGGATGGGAAAAATTCAGGTGAACCTTAAAGTGACCTTGCACTATTGATAATTATGCTGATACAGAAGATATCACTGAGTGAATTTTCTTTGAGCACTAACTGTACAACAACAATGAATATTAATTAACAATGCTTTTTATATCAACCAATTCAGCTATGCTCTGAAACTGATATGAAATCTAAAGTGATCACCAAAAGTCAAGTCCATTATCAATTTAGAATTTTCCTTAGCAAACACATAGACATTTGCAGGAAAACCCCTTTAAAGAAGTATGCTTGTTGCTAATGGTATCATGAAGAACCATCAAGACGTAAATCTATGGCTGTAAGGCTGAACACAGTAAATTTCAGGGGAAAAAAAGCAACAAAACGATTCATTATGGATTGTTACTTAGCATATCAAGACTATTAATATGCAGATATTTTCCTTACCCAAAGCTTTTTTTAATATCATTTATACACAGAAGTGCACACAAAAAATGTGTATGTTTGAATTCTTTAAAGATTGGACAACATGGACAAGATTTTCAATATACATATGTATGCATACATTATGCCCTCCTACTATATACAAGGAAGTTTTAGGCACGTGCTCACAAATTACTGGTTATTGGCTTTGTGAATGATGAAGGGGTGAAGCAGTAGATGTGATTTATCTTGATTGTGAGTAAAGTTTTTAATGCTGTTCCACTTAACAGTTTCATAAGCAAACTAGGGAAATGCAGTCTAGATTAAATTACTATAAGGTGAGTGCCCAACTGGCTGAAAAACTGTACTCAAAAGGTATGCGTACACTGTAGCTGGGAAGTGCAATTACCAGCAGGGTTTGACAGCCTCTGAGTAGCTCAGCTTGAGCTAGGATGCAAAAAATAGCAGTGTGAATATTGAGGCACTGGTGACCGCTCAGAGTAGCCACCAAAGCATAGACCCAGGGAGTTGGGTGGGCTTTGATTCAGGCAGCTAGTCTGAGCCACTGGCAGTGCTGCAGGTCCACAATGATATTTTTAGCACGCTAGCTCAAGCTGAGTTAGTGCAAGTCTGTCTACGTGAGATGGAAATCATATTTCTCAACTGGAGTGTTGATGTACCCAACAGATAGTTATCAATGATTTGCTATCAAACTTGGAGAATGTCTCAAGTGAGGTTCCAGGGGATCTGTCCTTGGTCTGGTAGTAGTCAGTATTTTCATTAATGGCTTGGATGATGGAGGTGAGAATATGCTTAAAATGATGTCAAGCTGGGAACAGTTCAAGCACTTTGGAGCTCAGAATTAGAATTCCAAACAACCTTGACAAATTAGAGAACTGGTCTGAAATCAACAAGAGAAAATTCAATAAAGACAACTGCAAAGAACTGTACTTAAGAAGGAAAAATCAAATACCCAAATACAAAATGGGGAATAATTGGTGAGGTGGTAGTACCGCTGAAGAGGTTTTGGTATTTATAGTGGACCACAAATTGAATATGAGTCAACCTGATTCAGTTGAGAAAAAGGCAAATATAATTCTGTGGTGTATGTGACTGGTTGGATCACAGAAATCCCTTTGAGAACTGCCAACTGATGTGCCAAGACTACTTCTGCCCCTGCTTTCCCTGCCAGCTTGAGACTCCAGCACCTTGTCTTGTTGAACCACACATGCCAGTCTGCTCCAACACAGACCCAGGGTCTGAACCACATGCGCCAAGGCTGCAGACTTAATTGAAAGCAGCTTACAGAAGTGTTCCTGTCTTTAGCACTCAGATGCCCAACTCCCAATGGGATCCAAACCCCAAATAAATCCGTTTTACTCTGTATAAAGGTATTAGTACATACTCCGTGTTAATTAATAAGTAAAACATGATTTTATTAAACACAGAAAGTAGAATTTAAGTGTTTTCAAGTAGTAACAGACAGAACAAAGTGAATTACCAAGTAAAATAAAATAGAACATGTTAGTCTATGTCTAAGAAAACTGAATACGGATAAAATCTCACCAGTTCCAGTAAGCTTCCTTTCACAGACTAGTCTCCTGCTAGTCTGGGTCCAGCAATCATGCGCATCTCCTGTGGTTATTGTCCTCTGTTCCAGTCTTTCCGGTATCCTTGGGGGTGGAAAGGCTCTCTCTTTAGCCAGCTGAAGACAAAATGGAGGGGTCTCCCAGGGTTTAAGCAGACTCTCTCTTGTAGGTGGAGACCCCCTCCTCCCTCCTATGCAAAGTCAAGCTCCAAGATGGAGTTTTGGAGTAACATGGGCAAGTCACATGTCCATGCAGGACTGAGTTTTACTAGCCAAACCACATTCCTGGGAAAGCTCCCATGTGGATTGGCATCTTCAAGTTCATTGTTGGCTTAAGTGGTTCTTGATTGGACACTTAATTTTCACACTCCTTTCTCAAGAAGCTGACCAAATGCTTTACTAAGTCTATTAAGCAAGTATACAGTCAATATTCCTAAATTCAAGTACAAAAATGGTACATACAAATATTCCTAAATTCAAGTACAAAAATGCATACAAATAGGAGGAATGTATTCAGTAGATCATAACCTTTACATAGATATGTTACATGGCATATGTAGCATAAAATATATTCCAGTTATATCATATATACATCCATAAGCATATTCCTATGAAGTCTTATGGGGTACACTGTCACAGTGTATTAAAAGGAATGTCATGTGAGACAAAAAATATAATTATCCCACTCTACTTGACACTGGTGAGGCCTCAGCTAGAGTATTGTGTTCAGTTTTTGGTGCCATATTTTAAGAAATATGTGGCAAATGGTAGAGAGAAACAAAAATCCTGGCATATGAGAGTTTTTTTTTATTAGACAGGTTTGGTCCTGAGGGCAGAAGATTGAGAGGAAAGCAGATACCAGTCTTCAAATATGTTAAGAGCTGTTATAAAGTGGCTGGTGATTAATTGTTCTCCATGTCCACTGAAGGTCAGGAGATACTTATCACACTTCCTCCTCCTCACAGCTTTCTTCCATCCATTTTCTCCCATCAGTCTCAGCCCAGATTGCAACATATTCTTATACTTTTCCTGCATGTCCGTTCCTTCTAGAACTTTATCATGCTCCTAGTGTTTCCACTTCTAACAATATATATGCATCATTAATCCCTCTTCTTCACTCCAAGAAACAAGAAGTTGCCTGTTCCTAGGTGTCAACCATTTCTGCAGTAAGGAACATTCTAAGAGTTAAGGTGCATTAGAATGTTTTTCCCGACAAACAAGACTGCTTGACAACATACACATTAGCAGCTGAAGTGCTAATCTGTAAGAATCAGTTCAGCTTCAGTATATAACCATAATGTAGTTCTTTTGCTCTAGGCATTAGCATGCAATGGAAGCTATAGCCTACTGATTAATCAAACTTTCATAACTGACATGACATATTACTGTATGCAGTATTGTTGTAGCCATGTTGGTACCAGGGTATTAGAGAGAAAAGGTGGCTGAGATAATGTCATTTATTGGACCAAGCTCTATTGATGAAAGAGACAAGCTTTTGAATACACCCTTGTATTCACACCCTACACACAACTGTACAAAGTATGCCTTGCCAAATATCATCTGAAAACACATAATTTGCTGGTCTGGATTGTCCTGATAAAATGTGTGTGGAAAAGTTGTATCTAAAGTGATAAGATTCCCTGTATGGTATTATTAACACATGTTTCAACCAGACATGCCAAACCGTTGAAAAAAATGCAGAAATTGGGCTTGTTTTTGGCTTGTAGCTTGTTGCTTGTTTGGGTTATAGCTTGTTGCTTTTTTTTTTTTGATTGGCTCCCAGCAAGTGGGGGCAAGGGGCAAGTAAGGGCAAGGGGGAGGGAGAGAGTAAGGGGTGCACAATGGGTCCACCACAGTCCCAGACTGCACGCTGGGGGGGGGTCTAGTCATAGAGTGTTGGGGTTCTTAGGGATTGACTTGTTTTGGCCTTGTTTTGAAACAGGATTATCTTGATATTGAGCTTATTGTGAAAGTCGGGGTACATGAAAGTTGGCAACTGTGGTTCCAAATCTTAGGTGGGAGCTAGGCATTGTAAAGGCACTCAAGATGGCAGGGGAGGAGCGACACAAGTGCTCACTAATCTGGATTGTACCGTGGTACATCACAATGAGGTAATATCTTTTATTGGACCAACTTCTGTTGGTGAAAGAGACAAGCTTTTGAGTTTACACAGAATTCTTTTTCAGATCTGGGAAATGTTTTCAGACATATTATTGTGCTTTGGGTCTAAGAGAGGTATAACCATAGACAGATGCTGAAGGTTGGTTGTTGCTTTTGTGCCTGGTGCTGTGGGGAGCATATAGTACAGGGGTAAGCAACCTATGGCATGTGTGCCACCTTCAGCTGATTTTCAGTGGCCACCAGTCCGGGGGATTCTGCATTTTAATTTAATTTTAAATGAAGCTTCTTAAACATTTTAAAAACCTTATTTACTTTACATACAACACTAGTTTAATTATATATTATAGACTTATAGAAAGAGACCTTCTAAAAACAGTAAAATATAATACTGGCATGCAAAACCTTAAATTAGAGTGAATAGATGAAGACTTGACACACAACTTATGAAAGGTTGCTGACCCCTGAAATAGTATGTTCTTTCAGTTTTTTGTTTTTGCAAAGAACAGAAAGACAGATTTGAGATGGGGTATCATGAAAGCTACTTTAAAGCAGGGAGGAAGAAATAAAATAAAGAACACTTCTTATCCTTCACCCTCTTAATATAAATATTTTCTGTGGGAGGGGAAAATCCCCCAGCAAGGATCGTTAAACTCGCTGTGTTATAGATATACATTATTAGAAAGTACATGAAACACTGATTAATAAAAATGAAGAGACTCAAATCCATTGCCATTCTGCCTACAGCACTATGATGTAGATTACCAGCCATATCACCCATCTGTGTACATCTTTAAGGGCATTTTTCATGTTGTAATGATGACTCTTTATGTTTCATTAGAGGAAGTGTAGAAAACAATAAAATAAAAATATTCTCTCAACATTACACAGACAGTTGTTCCTCCCCAGTATCTGCACTGGGATGTGGAGCAGGTGGTATGAAAATTCAGTTATTATGTAGCTGGCACAGAGCATGCACTTTTGCACAATTGTCTGAAATCTCTAAACACTAAAAGAATCAAACTTTAATTTTCCTTTCATTATTTGGAACAGGAAAAAGTTGTCCACTGTCATAAAGTATAAAATCCATTGGATTTTATCTCAGATCTAGATAAAAAAGTCAATGAATTTTTCACAGCTATCACCCTTGATTTATGCAGAAAAAACTGGAACTAGACTAGATAATATTTGGTTAAGTGTATGCTTCTGTCTCTATTAGCTCTATTGGCTTGCCACATGAACTGATGAGATGAAATATAGATTTATTTTGAAACCATGAAGGAAATTCCCCTTTTCCTCTTTTGAATTGCCAATATATTATGAGATCTACAGGTCTTAAAAAACAAAATACAGAGTAAGGAAGGCCTGATATGAAGAAACAAGGAGCATCATAATCATCCCTCATGTAATTCCATTCTGCTCAATGGAGTTACACCGGGAATTAATTTGGCTCAGCATTTCTATTGTCAGTAATCGTGTCTCTGCAGGATCATCTACTGAACAACAGTGGATTTCAGCAGTGAGGTTTCTGGGAGTTTGTAAGAATTTTGCAAATTTGCAGCATCTGACAGGATAGCTATGGAACTGCAGAGATATCTGGCTGAGTGCTTTGTAGAAGTTTACAAAATACACAATTTACCACCTGAGATTTGTAGCTGATAGTGCTCTTATATGTTGGGATAGGAGTTAACATTTGGTGACCCATGATGAAAAACATATCTACTGAAGCTTAATTATATACTAAATAGTTGTTTTTTAAACAGATGTCCACTCATTGTTTAGGTCCCAGTCCTGAAATCAGATTTTAGTAGACGGACCCTCCCCATCTATGTAGAGCCCCATTGAAATGAATGCATCTCTGCATGGGCACAGGTCTCCGGCTGCAAAGATCTGATTGCTAGATCAGAGTCCTAGTACAAACTGCACATTTATACTAACACAATTTGTATACAGATAGTCACACTACGATTAAAGAATTAATGTTGCTAAGACTTCTATAAGACACACATTTTCATTTGTGAGGGCTCTAGCCAACTTAAATTTACTTTTAGAACTGCAGAGACTTTGTACTTTCCAAAGGCAAATTGCTTCCTCACGGTCAGCAGTTCAATTAATCTTCTTTTCTGCACTGTGGCACATCATTTGAAGTTAAACTTCTTCCTGGTGTATATCTATTGACTTCTTTTAGGTCTTTTGTCTGTCTTATGTAGACCCAGTAGGTTCATAGGAATGACATAAGGGAAAACCCTGAGCATACACAATACTGTATATCTATTCTGCTTAAGCAGTTCAGTCAGATGGGGAAGAATTATTAAAGGAGTCTGAGGTGGTCATCTCCCTAGCTTATCTCCATACTTCCTCAAACAGTTTCACAACACAGACACTCTCTAAAAACATAAAAGTTTTTCCTTTTTTAGAAGGCTAGACTATTCAGGAGATAGAATGCTAAAGCTGGATTGTTTGTATTCAAACACACCTGTAGGAAGCTTTAAGATTATTGCAAAACAAGCTGACAAACCGTTTCAATGTCCTAGATTAATATCTGGGGTAAGCAGATGAAGCTTCATTGATTTAGATCAGCAGTTCCCCAACTATGGGGCAGGCCTCCCAATGGAAGCACAGGGATGTATCAAGAAAGGTATAAGTGTGTATGTGTGTTGTTGTTATTATTATTATTTTTAGGTGCTCTGGCTGTCAGCTTATGCAAAAGTGCCATTCATAGCCAGGAGTTAGGGATAAAAAAAAAAAACAGCAGGACCTCCGCCACCTAGGCTCTGGCTCTCCTTTCTCCCCTCCGACCCCCAATCTCTCACCTGGAGGTGGCAGGGCTCTAGCTGTCAGCCCCAGGGTTGCAACAGCGGCTCAGAAATAAGGGTAACAATCCGGCACTAAGTCTGCTGTGGAAAGTGATGTTGACGAATATTCACATTGCCACCCTTCTGTGCTACTGCTCGCATGTTGCTGCCTTCAGATCTGGAGGCTTGACCATTATCTGCTGCTCTCTGCTCTGTCTTCAGAGCTGGGGGCTGGTATATGTACTTGTGGAGGGGGGCATACATGAAATGAGAGGGGCTCAATCAAATAAGTATAAGAATCACTGATTTAGTTGCTACCTATTATAGCAGGACTGATTTTGGTTCAATTTATATATTCTAGGCTATACTTTATGCTGGTTTTGTGGTATGAAGCCAAGAAACAAGATAATGGCAAGGTAAAACCAAAATAACCAAGTGACCCCACCATGTTATAATACACCACAACTGCTTTGATACCAAAGCCAAAATTGCAGTGTTATTCAGACACTGTACACAGTGTGCTATGCATATAATAGTAATGATAAGGGACTATTGCCCAAATGTGAAATTAGTCAGGGAAGGAGTGTAACAGTTTGAAAGGATCCCCTTCAGGACAGCATAGTGGCAGAGGAAATATGGACTGGAAGGCAGATCTAATCACTGCAGCAGAACACTGACTGTACAGATATGAATACTATGTAGTGCTATGAGCCAAAGTTATGCTGCAGGCAGTGTGGACGTACAGGGCTTCCATTCAGTATGCATAAATGGTAACGTGGAATACAGCAAACTGGAAAATGTCAAGGTGAAGTCTCACTGAGTTAGTGCATGATTAGGTTCAGCAAAGAAAATAAGACAAGTGGAGGCATGTGGAAGGACAAGAATAGGGCATACTGTCAAGTGCTATGTCAGATGAGTGCAATAATCAAGCAGTGCACTTTAACTAGGAGGCAGTTTGCTGTGTCTGAGTCACTGTCCTAGCAATCACAGCTGAACTGAAGATAGAATACTGGTGTTTTACTCAGGTATGTTGAGAGATGGGGAGAGCGCAGGTGATGGGAACACAGTAAACTCATAACCCACACAGAGAAAATTCAGATAATCTAAAGAAGACTACTTTCAGAGTAGTTCTCAGAGCAATGCCAGTCATCAAAGAAACCAAAGAGCCAAAACTACTTACTAACCCTGTATCCATCATTGGAAGGAGGTCACAATCATGTTTTACCACACGGTGTTACTGAGTATAATAGTATGTCATTGAGATCGTGGGCAGGGAGGCCCATTTTAAGTTGTCATCTCCTGCCACTTCAGTTCCTCACATCTAACAAGGAGGTTAGTTTTCTATTTGCCTTTTGTTGACCTATGACCTTTCCCCTGCTTCCTCTGCATCAGTTGTTGCAATGAGGATAATGATATTTGCATAGGTATATGACTGATCTTGCTATGTTTCTTATTATTTTGAAACAGGAATTTGGGCAAGTAGATGAACATAAGTAACTAGGTTATCAGAGTTGCTATATTAGCAGGAAACTTATTAGAGGTAGTTAGGCTAATGGATGGGTTTTAGTTATAGTAGTATAGACCCAAAGGAATATAACCCTCGGTCATATTTTTTGCACTCTCATTCAAGAGGATAAACAGGAGACCACAAAGGGGCAGTACTCTACAAGAGTCCTTAAGTACGGAGCTTTGGTCAGTTGGTAGGTAAATAGATATTTGTTCTGCATAATGTAGTGCATAAGGCCTCATGTCAGTTCCCTTTCCTTGGGTTCTCTCCGGCTCTGAACTAGCATCAACTGGATCTGTGGCCTTCTGAGGTTCTCCACTTGCTAATTTATATCCCTATTTCTTCCTCATCATCATCTTTCATAGGGTAAGTATGAAGTGTGTTTATTACCCTGGCCCTACTGGGTATACAGGCTATTTGGTTAGATATGTTTTTTATGCTAGTTATTGTTTATAGGTAGTACAACTATCTGGTTTCTTTGTAAGGTTAGTATTGAATCTATACTACTCTACCACCAATAACTTCAGTCTCTGAGAGAAAAAAAGAAGGGTTCCTAAGGGAATTTCATGTGTAGCCCAGTTTGGGAAAGAACCTGTGACTGGTTATTCATAGTAATCATTATAGATGTGACAAATCAATTGTGTTAATACTTGTAAGGTTTACACTTTTTCATTTGTCATTGACCTTGTGGGGATTAAATGATTGCATAGGTACATCCCTATATAGCTGTCCCAGTTTATCAACCTCATTTCTTATGACTGTAGATCTAAGTTGTAATGTTGCTTGGAGTAATATGAGACATACTCTGCATATATGACCAGGAGTAGAGTGGGGTTGACAGGGGTGTCCAATTGCATACAATGCATCTTGTTGCCTTTCCAGGGTCAGTTTCTCTAAATTGTGTCTATTTACACTCATTTTTGACCATATACCTTGCTAGCTAGTACTGTAGTAAGTGAATGGCATTCTTCATATTTCCGTGTGACCCATGCTTTTCGTTGTTCTTATCCACAATCTTTGCAATTTGCACAACTTTTAAATATAGTGAGCAACACATTCCAAAATATTTAACAACCCTAGCCTTCCACAGTATGTGTGGCTCAGAAGACTGCACGTACTGAAGACATTTTCAAAATACACGTGGCTGTAGTACACTATAAATAAAATATTGAATAGGTTTTAAAGCCAGAAGGGGTGCTATGCGCACCTAGTTCGATCTTCTACATAACAGTACATAACATTTCATCCAGTAATTTCTGCATCAATTCTTTTTCGCCCACCACCAAAAATAAATAAATAAATCAAATGTTCCCAGCAGGAGCTAATTAAAAAATTAGTGTACATGTAGTAATTGATTGCTATTTATGTAAATATGTTATTCTTTACTTCTAAATTGAATATGAACTTGTTATGCTTACTTTACAGTTCTGTTGTCTATTTTTGAAAGCTGTATTAAAATAGAGATTAAATATATTTCCTATTTGCACAAAATGCGAAAGGCTGCAGAGAGCCAGCAGAGTCTATGAAATGTGCCTCTCCATCTAGCTGGCTGAATGAAGAAGAAACTAGCTAGCCTGAAGAACACAATCTACTTTCTTGTCTTTTTTAAACACTGTTCAGGACCAAAATGGTGTGAGTGTATAGCTGAATGCTACCATATCCTGGGGCCAGCGATGTGTGCATATGTACATTTTTTAACCTCCCTGTGGCTCCAGACTAAAATTTTGCAACCCACAGTTACTGCAGTTCTAAGATACAGGAATTGTAGCAATTAGGAAAGGGGGTGGGGGTGCTCCGGCCCCCCCACTGAATTTCATACAGAAGGTGTGTTCCCAGAAGGAGATCTTAACTGCACAGAATTAGTATGGAATGTGTGTTCTGCAGAGAGATGCTGCTCCCAGGTTGAAAGGGCTGGTAATTAAATTAAGGATCTGGAAATTGTAGATGAACCTGTAAAATAGGAATCCCTCTGCAGGGGAGAGGAGGTGTTGAATAAATACAACTAAGGCCTCTGAGCCAAGGTTACATTCAGAAAAGAGGGAGATGTGAAGGGATGAAAAGAAGGGGCCAAAACCCAGGGAAGGGATAGCAGTGGTATAGAGAAGCTCCCACTCTACCTGAGGTACTTATGTTGTCCTAACACCACAGTATCTCAGTGCCTCACATCACATCCAGTCTGTAAGATAGAGCAGTGCTATTATCCCCATTGTACGGATGGGGCATTGAGGGACACAAAGACTAAAAGCCAGATTTTCAAAGGTATTTAGGCACCTAGTGGGATTTTCAAAAGTGCCTAGAGGGTTAGGTATTTTGTAAACCCCACTAGATGCCTAGCTGCATCTTTGGGTGCCTAAAAATCTTTGAAACTCTGTCCCTATGACACTGACATGAAGTCATACAGGAAGTCCATGGGCAGGGGGAGTAGAACCCCCAGGTCTCCTACTCAGGGCTAGTTCCCTATCTACTGGACCAGCCTTTCTCTCTCTGCTGCATGCTGCAAAATAGAGGCTCAGATGGGAGCAAAACCAAGAAGGCCAGTTCCCTGGGTCTCCAACAATTGGTTCCAGGCGATTGGAAAGGATGTCATGGTTGACAGTATGAAAAGTAGTACAGAAGTTAAGAAGGATAAAGAAAGAAAATTAGAGTCAGATGAGAGAAGAGCATTGAACTGTCAATGTGTGGCGGATTCAGCCCTACACCGAGTTGTACAGCAATACCTGCTGTGCAATTTCAGATTTTAACTGAAAAACATTTTGTTTTGTCATTTTTTGTTCTGAGTCTGAGAAAAGGAAGGAATGAAAAAGTGTCATATGAGTATCAGTTGTGATTATACCTCAAATTCTTAGGGTTTCAGCTCTATTCATGGCAATTCCAGAACAAAGATCAGAAACTGCATTGACAGAGTCCATAAAGTTGATGCTTATTGTCATGATTTGTATTATTCACTGAGCACCATCTGTGTGCTCAGCACTGCTTAGCAAATGACAGAAAATGTAATCCCTGAACCAATGCATATAAGATGTGTAACTGTGGATAAGATGGCTCAGATATTTAAGTATGGAGGGTATAGTTATTAAACACACGTTAATATCTATGAGTGCAGGCACTGATGGTGATAGAAGTTTTATTTGATTAAGGACTAGAAGATTCAATCTCCAACTTTCTTTCAGGAGGAAATGCTGCCTAGAGCTCCTGTGCTTGTATATTTTCCTTTCTTGTCTGCAGTGTCCACAATATACCTCAGAAGTCTAATTTTTTTCCTCAATTTTGAAATGTAGAATTTTCTTGGTGTTTGGTTTAAAATATGCTCCGGTGAAAGCTGCAATTCAATCACTCTAGTGTTGTGTTTAAGACCCTTCTGGAAAGAAAATAGCCTTTGCCAACTCTCATGATTTTGTCATCGGAATCATGATAATTACTGTTTTCCTTAAAGCCCTCGTTCCTGGAGTCAAGTGATATGTGATTATTTCAGCCTTCATTCTTAAAGAAAATGAACTTTCTAGCCCTTGTGGCTATGGAGAAAGCTTCAAAATGTGACCCTAGTGCATCCTAAAGGCTCAAAAAGCAGAATGTAAATAAGAAGTACACCAATTCTATTACTTTTACATAATCTCATTATTTGAAACCCAATCTCATGATTTCTTATGGGCCTGATTCACTATTTTTGAATATTTGGGATTGGCAATACTATAAGTGACTTGAAAGTGTCAGTTTCATTCCTGTTTAAAGTCAGTTGCTACTCTATTATTTGTGGTGGGTAACACCCCTAGAGCCCAAGGCAGGTTTTGTATAAACTAACAAGGCCTTGCCATAATAGAATGTTTCCAAAGATTAAATGATCTATTCCAAGCTTAAAGAACAGCAAAAAAGTGATGTAGAAAAATCTAGATTCCTTTCTAATTGTTTCAATTGTTGCATTCAACAGTTAGTAACAAAGTAAAAATATGCATTATGATTTTAAACTGAACCAGGCCCTTAAGTGAACTGACACAAGATGTCAGAACATGTTAGTATTAGAGCTGCATGGGTCTAATATTTATTTAATTTATTTCTTTATATAGAAATTAGAAATTATTATCTGATAGGATCACTGTATCTAAATTATCTGCAAAAACAAGAGTTTTCAGGTGCCCAAGTAGCCTCTGGAATAACAATTAAATTGTCCTCTCCTCCCCCCAATCTGAAATGGCACCCTTCAGGACCCCCCTGAGATTAGGATTTTGCAAACCTACAGCACATTAATTGAAAATACAGGATACTCCACATCACTGAGAGGCACACTTATCCACTAGGATTTCTACTTGCAAGCTATACAAATGAGAGTGGGTGTCAATGATTTGTTTAATCAAGACAAAATAAACAAAGTTCTTTTTAATGGGGATGCATTCTGAAAAATATTAAGGCCTCCAGCCTTCAAGTTGTTCCATACATGCAGACCCCTATGCATATACAGAGCCCCAAATAAGTCATAAAGTTCCATTAACTTCACCAGAAAGTATTAATTTTGATGAAATATTGTTTTGGGAAAAAATGAAAGTGTTCTGGTAAAAAGAGATCATTTTGATTTTTTTCATTTCAAAATTACGTTAATTCAGAAATTTGTTTCTTTTATATTAGAATGAAATTGTATAATTCTGATTTTGACTTTTCAAATATTTTACAGGAAATATTTTTATTTATTTATTTATTTATTTCTAAATGGAATGGAAATTTCAGGTTTTGACCAGCTCTATAAAACACCCTATAACTTTAGTTACCCACACCTCTGCCTAAAGTCATTACACTTGTACTAGGTAGCGTCTGAAATATACTAATGACGTCCCAAGAACCAAGCCTGTTTAAAGACAAATATGAACTGGGATGAAAGATGCCAGATACGTTCTGAATTTAAAAGTTATATTAACTTTAAACTTTAAATTGTGTTTAAAAATTACTGGGTTGGAATTCACTGCCAATCAGATGAGATTTTAGTCAGAAAAAAGGGCATGCATTCTTCTTATATGGGAAGGAAAGAGCTTGACTCCAATGGCACTAAGTGTTATGGGCTTTTTTTTTGCCAACACAAAATACTTGAGTTTCCTAGTAATAAAACATAGTGATTCGGAGGTCAATCACCACCCTGGTTTTTTAATTTAGTAGGATTTGAATTATTTATTTTCCAGTTCCACAAAGTGAGAAATATACCTAATAAAAATGAGTGGGTGGAGGACTGGAAGGGAGAATAGGCAGCATATGAAATAGAAAGGAAGGCACTGATTCTGGGCTCAGTAATCTCCTTGAGGCTGTGTACTAAGAGCAGTGCAGAGCTGCCTCACACCAGGAGCAGTAGTGGAAGGCCTCCTAGATCTTTTCGGCTTGTAGAAACCATACACTCACTGCTACATGCCTGTGACCCAGGCATATTACACCTACGTCTGATCAGCTTCTCAATATTTTGCCATAGGCAGGGATGGGGTGGGGTGGCATTTGTGGTCTCTGCTGAAAGCTAAGAACTAGCTGATCATTATGGTTATTGGGAGACGTTTGTATGGGAAATATTTTAAGACTATGTATAAAATGTAGGATATTACACTCCACATTTGTTAGAGATGAAGTAGGTCACCTGAGGCAGGATGGGCCTCAGAACTGACTCAAGAGTGAGACCAATCTATATCTTTTGGTGTTGATAGTCTGGAGCAGATGCAGGCCGAGCTTTTACAAAGACAAAGGAAGCCCGGGAAGAGACTCTGAACAGGGGACTCCACAGCTGAGCTGAAGTTAATGAAATCCCCTGATTATTATGAAGAGACAAAACATTTGGGACTGCATAGGGGAAGAAGATGCTGTCCGTTATAGAGGCAATACTTGGGTACCGTGTGTCTCATGAGAAGTGAGTCCGGCTCCTTGGATTAGATAAGCACCATAAAGACTGATCATTATCTGAGAAATATATTATTAGACAAGGAACTTAGACAGTGCTCAAAAAAGAGCTAGATAAGTTCATGGAGGATAGGTCCATCAGTGGCTATTAGCCAGGCTGGGCAGGAATGGCGTCCATAGCCTCTGTTTGTCAGAAGCTGGGGGTGGGTGACAGAGGATGGATCACTTGATGATTACCTGTTCTGTTCATTCCCTCTGGGGCATCTGGCATTGACGACTGTCAGAAGACAGGATACTGGGCTAGATGAACCTTTGGTCTGACCCAGTATGGCCTTTCTTATGAAGTAATAAGTATATAAGTATAGTATATAAGTATAAGTATAGTATAAGTATAAGTATAAGTATAGTATATAAGTATAGTAATAAGTAATAAGTATAGACTCTAGAAGGCATTTTATATTTTTCCTTTTACTTGCCACTCTTTTGGATCTCTTGAGCTGTGTTAAATACATTTATATTTGGTTTTGCTATAGGAACTACCAAGGGCCTTGCACTAAACACACTTGTGAACTGAGGGGCAAACCAGGATGCATTGCTTCTCTGAAGGCAGCAGATCAGCGTATGCTGTGGGTGTCCAGAAGATAAGGGATTGGGCACTCAAAAGAAGCAAGAATGGGTATGCTAGGTGCTAGCTTGCAGAAGAAAAGAGCAGGGCTTGTAGAGCCTGGAGCAGAGCACTTATGCTGTCAGTTATGAGGATTTCCACTAGTGGGCACCAATAAGGTTTTCTCATGCTGAAAGCAGATGGTAGTGATACACCTCGGGTAACCCAGGAAGTGTCATTATGCCTTTGTGCAGTGCAGTTTAGGATTGATTTGGAAGCAAGGGATCTTCCATCTCCCACCACTTTCATCTATCCACATACTGCTGAGATGTTTCATAACAACCCAACTATCTCCAGTAAAGGCAAACATAATAAATCAAAGCTAAAATATTTGTAAAACTGTTTTTTAAAAAAAGAAAAAAGTCAAGGTTTCTGGATACTTTGATTCCCTAGATAGAATATACGAGATGTGGACCCTAGAGAAATCAGGTTTTAAAACCTTCAATTCTGAAACCTGTCATGTAAAGAGGCAGAATTTCTAATGAGGAAGTGTTCAATTTAAACCCAGAAATTGTTTAAAATGTCTTGCAATAAAACAAAATTTCTAGCAAGTAAAGAATTTTTCAGGCAGCAAGATTAAGAGCAGAATATCATCCAAAAAGAGGGCTGCTTTGTTAATTCTGAAGTAAAACCTTTAAATGTGTGGATAATCACTTAAGAACTAACCAACGGTTCCATTATTAAAGCAAAAAGCAGGGGTGACAAAAGACATCACTGATCATTCACATGCTGAAGGTATCACTCACTCTGTGATTACTGCCTCCATCGCTGGATGAGGAAACACACCTTCCAATAGAACTGCATAGGGCCAAAGAAACCTTACAGAATTTTAATATTTAATCGTATGCTGTTCTGGACATAGTGACTCTCATGCAGTTGATCTTATGGCAAATACTACTGCTTCCACAATAGGGACATTCACATTTTGAGATTTATCATCGTTTGAGCCTGAAAAAAAATTGTATTTATAAATCAATATCTTCATATTCATAGGGACCATTTATGATAATGTGACCTGATTTCCTGCATAACACAGGCCATAGAATTTCACCCAGTAACTACAATAAAGTGTCGTAGAACTACAAATCTCTTTTAAAAAAGATATTCAACCCTGAATTAACTACTTCAAATGCATCATATTTTATTACTTTCCTTGATAAGCTGTTCCAATGGTTAATTACCTTCCCTGTCAAAAGTTTATCTCTGATTTTGTATGATTTTCTCTAGCTGTAACTTCCGGATCTTGTTATGCCTTTACTAGTATGAAGAGTGCTGTTAAAATGAATCTTCTCAATAAATATATAATATAATATATAATTAAATTGCTCTGCAAGGGGTCAGATCCTAGATCATTTCTCTTCCTGGTCTCTCTTTATTTTATTTTTTTCTTTTCTGATAGAATGCTGTTTCTTATCTCCTGCTTTCCCCATCTCAGCTTCGAGCTCTCTCTTGTCAGCAGCTGTGTTGATGCAGCATTTTAAATTGTAGACCGGCTCTGGGCTTCTGTATCATTTTGCCCTACATATGTGACAGACTCCTCTGATTGGTGGTATAGCAGGGGAGAAGTAGAAGTGCCTGGTGATCTATTGTGGCTTGGGGAATATGGCTGTTAAAACTGCCCCTAAGTTATATCTAGGTATCATGCTCTCCCTCTACATAATTTCTTGCAAACTGAAACATACTCATCTACATGTTCACAAATAAAAGTGTGGGAAATACCAGCAAAGTGAACCAGTTGGTCACATTCACAATATCTATCTATCTATTGCACTATTTGCCCAGCCTGTGCTATATCCGATAGCAATTTTTGGGGCACGGGGTTAATGAGTGTTTATGTCAAGAAATAGAGTCATTGTTTTTTTGTGAAAATCTCTAAATGATATATTTTTAACAATCCACAAACCACTTTAAAAATACATTTAATGCCACAACAGACAGTGGATAGGCAAATAATAGATTCACTGATTTCAAGGCCAGAAAGGACCATTGTAATCATCTAGTTTGACCTCCTATAGCACACTAGCCATAGACCATCCCCAAAATAAACCCCACAGCATAGCTTTTAAAAAAACATTCAGTCTTGATTTAAAAAATCAGTTAGGGAAAATCCACCACAATCATTGGTAACTTGTTTGCATAATTAATTACTCAAACTATTATATATTTATGCCTTATTTCCGATCTGAGTTTGTCTATCTTCAACTTTCAGCTATTGAATCATTATATTTTTCTCTACTAGACTTAAAAGCACATTATTAAATATTTGTTCCCCATGTAGATACTTATAGATTGTATTTAATCACCCCTAAACCATCTCTTTGCTAAAATAAATAGATTGAGATCTTTGAGTCTGTCAGTATACGGCATGTCTTCTAATTCCTTTCATCATTCGTATGGCTCTTCTCTGAACCCTCTTCAATTTATCAACATCCTTCTTGAACTGTGGACACCATAACTAGATATAGTATCCTACCAGTGGTTGCACCAGTGTCAAATATAGAGGTAAAATAACCTCTTCACTTCATCTTGAGATTTCTCTGTTTATGCATCCCAGGATAACGCTGTGAGCTCATGCTCAGCTAATAATCCACCACAACTCCCAAATCTCTTTTAGAGTCACTGCTTCCTAAGATAGAGTCCCCCATCCTGCAAGTATAGCCTACATTCTTTGTTCCTAGATGTATATGTGATGGCTTCGGTCACAGAGACCCCCTTGGGACTGTCACCTGACGTGCTGAAATGACCTCTGAGCCAGTTTTCCCTGACAGCTTGGGACTCTAGAACCTTGCCTTGTTGAGCCAGACATGCAAGCCTGCTGCAACACAGACCCAGGTCTGGTCTACGCCCCCAAAGCTGCAGACTTTAACCCAAAACTGCTCACTAGGCGCCCTGCCTCTTGCACCCAGACACCCAGCTCCCAATGGGATGCAAACCACAAATAAATCTGTTTTACTCTAGATAAAGCTTATACAGGGTAAACTCATAAATTGTCCACCTTCTATAACACTGATAGAGAGATATGCACAGCTGTTTGCTCCCCCAGGTATTAATCACTTTCTCTGGGTTCAATAATAAACAAAAGTGATTTTACTAAGAATAAAAGATAGGATTTAAGTGGTTTCAAGTAATACAGACAGAACAAAGTAAGTTACCAAGCAAAATAAAGCAAAACCAAGCAAATCTAAATCTAATACATTAAGAAACAGAATACAGGTAAATTTCACCCTCAGAGAGGTTAGAATAAGCTTCTTTCCCAGACTAGGCTCTTTTCTAGTCTGGGCCCAATCCTTTCCATTGGTACAGTCCTTGTTAATTCCAGCAGACATCTTAGGTGGAAAACAGGGGTGTTCTCATGACTGGCCACCCCCTTTGTTCTGTTTCACCCCCTTTGATAGCTTTGGTCCAAGGTGGGAGTCTTGTCTCTCTGGGTCCTCACCCCTTGTTTTAAATGCAAAAGTACCAGATTTAAGATGGATTTCAGCATCATAGACTCATAGACTCATAGTTCAGAAGGGACCAGCATGATCATCTAGTCTGACCTCCTGCACAAAGCAGGCCACAGAACCCTACCCATCCACTTCTATAAAAACCCCTAACCTATGTCCGAGTTATTGAAGTCTTCAAATTGTGGTTTGAAGACCTCAAGCAGAGAATCCACCAGCAAGTGACCCATGCCCCACGCTGCAGGGGAAGGCGAAAAACCTCCAGAGCGTCAGCCAATCTGCCCTGGAGGAAAATTCCTTCCCGACCCCAAATATGGCGATCAGCTAAACCCTGAGCATGTGGGCAAGGCTCCCCAGCCAGCAGTCAGGAAAGAATTCTCTGCAGTAACTCTGATCCCATCCCATCCAACATCCCATATCCTGTGAGACCTCCTAGTCTCCATTCTTCCTGGGCCGGCTTACACGAACACAGGAAAGCTTGCAAGTAAACAGAGCCATTTATAACTAATTGTCCTAGTCTATGGGACCCATCAAGATTCTAAACCATCATCAGTGGCCCACATTTTGCATATTTACAACAGGACCCCAGAGTTATACTTTATATTTCTAGCTTCAGATACAAGAATGATACATACATACAAATAGGAGGAATATGTCCAGTAAGTTATAACCTTTGTTATGATACCTTACAAGAAACCATTTGCAAAAAGCATATTCCAGTTACGTCATATTTACACTCATAAGCATCTTTGCATAAAACATGAGGAGTACGTCACAGTATATATTTACAAAGCACAACTATGTAACTTGTGATAGACACAGTCAACCCTCTTTCACGGAGTTATGTGACTTAAATCCTTTGTTAGTCAGAGAGTATTTGCTGTATACACTATATATTTCTATTACAGCTGAGTTAATAATTTCTAATGAATCATTCATTCAATGAATTGATTTTTTTTTTCACAGCTGGGAGACTGTGAGCAGATTGTGATAGCGTCAACTTTATTCTTATTCATAAATCAAATTTATTCAGTGAGTATCTCTTCAAAAATACTCCACGGGTTAATCAAAAATATGCAAAATGAAAGCTATGTTGCTTTGCTATACTTGGCCAGGTGCACCTCATGGTCTCCATTCCATGATTCAGCATGGCACTTAAATACAAAATTTTACTTCATTTAGACAACTCCTGTACTTAAAGTGAGGCATGTGTTAACCTATATTACTGAACTGGGGCTGGACTGAGCATGCCAGCACTTCTGGCAAGAATAACTTTGAATTTAATGAATTTTTAGTTAATTTTTCATGAACACTCATGCTTTCACCTTTGAAATCTGTGCCAGTACAGGTGAATTGCCTAAATATTTATGGAACAACACTATAGCAGGGAGGAAAGCATCGCTGAAACATATGAAAAAATTCTAACAGGTATTAGCGGGAAAGGTTTTCCGTATTTGACTAGTTCTAATTTTTATATATATATATGATACATTTGTATATAAATAAGAAATGTGTACGTGTATACATCCATGCGTTGTTTGGATTTAATTTTTAATGTGATTGTCCAGGTTTCTTTTAAACATCTCTTTCCATTAAATCTATCATTTCAAGACTGTTCAGAATTTGTAGCATTTTATGAAAGATTTTGCATAGCCTTGTTTTGCAAATGTATATTTTATACCTATATTATCTGTTTGAACACACATTTTTGGTCATTATAATGGGTAGGCTTGTAAATGATTCATCTGAATTAGGAAACTGAATCCCTAATAAAGAGTTCAGCTGGAAATATTTCCTGTGTTATAAAATGGTTGTGCTGTAAGATGCTGTAACATTTATTATGAATTAGGAGGGCATTCATGGTGAGAGAGCTGGGTTTTCATTAATGTCAGTTTGACATTTGCAAAATTGATTTGTGTTGACATTTAGAGTACTTCTGTTGTAGTACGGACCCTTGTTTGACATTAAGCAAACTGAATTACATGAGTTATTCTTAAAAGTTTCTCATAGAACATTGTCCTCTCTCTTGTAAACTAACATAACTACTCTACAGATGCCAGATAGATTCCAGGGAGCAAAATAGGGACAATGATTGGCACAGAAAACTTTTGTTGGAGGACTTTATATCTATTGCCAGCCTAAACCACTGAACTTCCTCCTCTTCTTCACAGTGAGAAGAAATGGATTTTCACAGATTTGAAGGGCTTATCATACGATTTTAATTGTCAAGGAAACTTGGAGCACGGCCATCAGAAATAAAACCGTGTGTGTGTGTTTCAGAAAAGTGAAATGATGAAGTGGCTGACACTCAAAAGGGCAATCGGAAGAACTGAAATTTGCCCTCAAATTAGTGTGTGCCTCATTGACTTCAAAGGGAGTGGAACACATGCATTTGAACACAATTTTTAGCATTTCTGAGAGTCTTTTAGTCTTCTTGGCTTGCATTTGAAATGCAGTAGAAGACATAAGTAAGGGAAATGGATCAAATTAAAGAGAGGGCTAAATTCTAGTCAGACAATTTTTTGCTCAAGTTGTTCACTGTAACTGTCACTTTCTGCCATGACAAACCAAGACATTCAATCTTAATATTGCTTATATGTACATATGTAAGTCAATTCTCTAGACGTTTTGTGTTGTGTTACTTGAGCATCATGTATCACAAAACATGGGTCTGTCCTTGGCTTTGGCTGCGCTGCACATAGTGCAGGATCCAAGGCAGGGAACAAAGATAGCTTTAGGCTACCATTGGGGAACCCTGACTCTGCAGTCTAAGTTATAGCAGCCTTTGGGGTTGATCAAGCATACATCTAGAAACCGAAGGGCAGGCAGTGACAAGGAAGAATAAGAGTCCACAAACTCTGAAAGTGTGCTTGCTTTCCCCCAGTTACATCCCTTCTGCTGCGTCAAGATGAGGCAGGCAGATTGAGTCTCTACACTACCTTCATACCACTGAGGGATGCCCCATACTTGGGGGGACTTGCAGTTAAGGCACTTCCACTTGATTTCTCGCACTTCTGCAGCAGAAGAGCAGTACAAAACGGCTGAAAGTCCTCAGCACCTCTGAAAACTGGGCTCTATTACTCTTTATTCTAATGTATCTGTGGATTCATTATATGTCAGTCAACTGCTTTTCTAAATCTTTGACTCTGATATTTTATGGCAATGAGCTCCGTAAGTTCAATTATGCAGTGTATGGAATTCATTTCCTTTATTAATCTCCTCTGTAAATTGAACAGCCCAGTGCATTTCAGTATTGCTTCACATGCTTGTCTTTCCTTGACATTAATCATTTTTCGTTGTCTCTTTCTGTGTATCTTTTTCCACTATATCTTTTACAAAACTGAGTAGCCATATGTGAGTTCAGTGTTCAACTCATATTATAGCATTCCAATATTTTCAATATTATTTTCTATTCCATACTAACTTCTTTTTTTCTCTTTCACTATTGATGCCAATTGACCAAAATTTTCATTGAGCTGTCCACAATGATGTCTGGATATTTTTTCCAAAGTGGCAACAGCTAAATTAAATTTAGAACCTAGCAATGTTTATGGTTAACTCAAATTATTTCTTCCAGTGTGAACTGCCTTCTATTTCTCAAGATTGAATGCCATTTGCCTATGTGCTGACAATGTATCTAGCTTTGTTAGGTCCCTCTGAAGTTCCTCAGTTGTTTCTAGCCTGGAACATATTAAATAATGATGTGTTACTTAGATATTTTGTTCATCTTAGTTCTCATTTCCCTTTTCCAGATCACTAAAGAATATATGAAAAAACCACCCATCTTTGGGGAAATCTTTGGACACACCATAGTTAAATGTTTACCATGTCGACAATTGCTTTTTTTTGTTCTGACACGTAACCAGAAAAAAATAATAGATGGATGGTTAGAGGTAGCTTATCACCCCTATCCCAGGTTTATGTCTCCTCACTACTCTCCACATGCTGGTGAGAGAAAAAAGAATAGATGAAGACTTCCTACAGAGTGCTCCTTACGCAACTGGTAATAGTGATTGCCTGATATATTGATAGTACCACAGTTTTACATATAGCAATTCTAGGAGTAAAGTACAACTATGGTGGTCCTGGCCATTCATGTATTCATGGACATTTAGGTGGACATCAGCTGACAGAATTCAAAACTAGCTAATCTACAATTTTTTAAAGCTCTGTAGTAGAAATTTTTCATGTCATTACAATGGACAATAGTTACTAGATCACTATTTACCTGCAGTACAATAACAGAAGTACCATACCCATAGGCATCACAGCTGATTCCTCATGGAGCAACAAGGAAAACAAGTTTAGCACTTTAGACGTCACTGTGTGGGAACTGGGTCAGTGCTAATGCTCACCACCATATGAGATCAAATTCATATTCAGCTGTGACCAACATAACGAATGGCTATCCATTTATTGTTTGCCTATATGGTATTCATGATCCAGCAAATAAGGGAAGTTAAATATTCTTTCCCTCACTGGCTCACTTCTTAGTTATGACTATTCATCAGGGAGATCCCCTTAATTTTAAACAGAAATAGACTACCTCTGTTTCTGCATTTTTTTGTTTTGTTTTTTGTTGTTGTTGTTTTTTAATTTTGTATTTGCCAAGTGTGTTCATATTTAGAGTACAATATGAACTAGATGAGACGTTTTGAATGGAATCTGCTTATTCCAATCAAACAATAGTGAAGATAGATCTGAATGTTTATGAATCAAACAGCTAGTGAAAGTTCGTGGCCCTGGGATGTTCCAGTTAAAAGGAGGAATTGATGAAGTCTGGTATTTTGTTTATTCAATCTTTTTTATTTACAAAGTCCTGCTTGTTTGAACACAGCAGGCACAAAGAACTAAAGGAGCATTCTTTTAGTTTACAGCCCCAAGCCTCTTTAGCCAACTCCAAAGTGTGCTCTTAGCTCTTTCCAGCATCACACTGTGCTCTCAGGCAACTGCGTGTCCTTCCTGGTTTTTGCTTTTGCATCTCTCTCTCTTTTCTTGTCTGTTCTCAGTTCTGGTGTTTTTCAGTTTTCCCTTCCCTCACACACACAATTCACCGAAAACAACACTCAGCAAAAACTCCTGGGCAAGTTCACCAACTCTTTTTTTCCTAGGTGTGGGCTTATCCTTACAGTTATGCTAACTGAAGGATGTTTTCACACTCATCAATTTCAATGAGGTTTAACCTCAATCTACAGCAAGGTTTAACCTTGCTCATAACACTTATTAAAAATGGCCCCATTACAATAAAATCCCTGACAATCTATGACAAAGCAACTCTGGCATATTGGCTTACACTACCCTATGGTCCTATATAGGGGTTCTCAGACTGGGGATCGGGACCCCTCAGGGGTCACAAGGTTATTATATGGTGGGTCGTGAGCTGTTAGCCTCCATCTCAAACCCCACTTTGCCTCCAGCATTTATAATGGTGTTAAATACATAAAGAAGTGACTTTAATTTAAAAGGGGGGTTGCAAACAGATGCTTGCTATGTGAAAGGGGTCATCAGTACAAACGTTTGAGAACCACTGGTCTTATAGAATTGTTTTTCATTGTTGAAACCAAAGGAAACTATTACTGAATTTAGGCTAAGAACCCTGTTCTGTAGCTGTGTCAATGCACTTGCAGAAACAGGGGACTACATTTTTAAATTACACAGCACCTTTGGTACAAGAAGAAAATAAGACCTACTCTGTTAGAAACTGAATTAAAATTAATAAGCACATTACATTTTACTGTTTGCCTTTTATGGATTTTATGTTAAACCATATCTTAAAATATTATTAGTCTGAAAAAATTAAATTCAGTTTAATTTAAGTAATTTTGAAGAACTGATTTTTTTAAAATATCTTACATGCTAATAAGCTATTTCTGAGGGATGGGATATGTCACCTGTTGAACTGATTCATTTGAATCTGCAATTTAATACAATTATGTAGATATGTCAAATCAAGGCCATCTTAATGTGTTTATATAGGAAGTGTGAGTCACCATTTAATTATAATATCTCAGTTTAGAGTAGGGGGAGGCTTATCAAAGCTGCTTTAAGTTGCTATGAAACTTTTTCTGGTTGACATTTTCTCTTACACTGTGCAATTATAGCCAAAGTTCAGAGAGAATAGAAATTGTCATCTGTGAGGCCATAAAATTAAGAGAAGTATCATACCAGAACAGCTAAGACCTTAGAGCCATCTCATTAAATATCAGTGGATATAGATTTAAAATAATCAAATATTTGGTCCAAAAGTGGTTTCTCAAAAGTGTGCTTTATGGTTTTGGTTGAAAAAAAATAAAATCTGCCATTTCTCATGTTCACTAATGGAAACGTAAAAAAAATCAGTAATACCAGCACTACTTCCAATGTTGTTAAATCATTGCCCTTGAGAAGACTGTTGTTATGGTTCCTAATATGTGTCTATATTGATCCAGGAGAAGGAGCAACAGTACTACAATTTTCTCATCATGCTAAGAAATCCATAAACATTCAAAATGTTCCAAATTATGCACTATTGGTTTCCTTGCCATTTTCATTTCCAGTGACTAATGAACATCAAGAGCTAGAGAATAATTTAAAAGTCCACAGGTAATTACTGGAAAGTAAACTGAATTATTAGGCTGTGACTTATAGCACATTGAGAACAATGCTCAGTACATGATTTCCATTGTGATTCGAGACTTGTAGTTGCTTTATCACAAAATCAATAAGATCCTGCAATCTCTTAGAGCTGGGCAAATTTGGGTCCTCTGATGTCATAAAATATGTAGTAGTAATGATATAATTACTTCTGTAATAAAACCTTGCATATTCAGTGGCTAAAGATTAGGCAAAATAACTTGCAGGATCATAAGTGCTTGATTTCCAGAATGTCCGTTGGCTCTGGCTGACTTTGCCTTGTGCTCTTTAAATTTACTTAGAATATGAAATGTTAACACATAGGATCAAAAGCTTCCCATCTGAGATTACTTCCAAGGATATGTGTTTTAAAGGCTATATTGCTGCCAATTTATTCATAGAGTCTTCACTGACATTAAGATTATACTTGCACAACCTGGCAATATGTTGTTCGTAGAACCAAACTCCTCTGTTGAATGTCTCAGATTAACACAATGTTCCACTTTGCAAATATTTATGCTATGCTTTAGCACATGACATGTTGCCAGTCAACTCGCTATGGAAATACATCTCGGCTGTACAGCAAAAAGTAAAATAATTCTTCCTAAAGTCAGGCTTACACTATGCTCCTAAAATGGATTCTGTATATGCAATTTTCAGATAGCAGCACATTAACTAGAACAATATACTTTTGTCCAAAAAACAGCCAGACAAAAACTATACTCCTTTTAGAGTACCAGCACCTGGGGTAAAATTCTGCTGTCTATTACAAATTCATAATGAATGGACTGAAAGAGATATAGTATTTGTGATGTGGTATACTAGCCTTTTTGGATTTAGTGCAGAAACAATTCTGGACAAAGCTGGTCTGTGAGCATTAACTCTGTTACACCCATGTCTACTATAGAGATTAATCAAGGATCAGTAGGGTTAAACAAGCTGGCATTGTTTGCCTTCAAATTAGAAACTATGTAATGTGCTAAAGTGGCCTGAGCCTGGCTAAGGAGCTGAGATGCCACCAAAGTATCCCACAAGTAAATTCCCTAGCCTGGATAACTAGAAGTTTGGACTCATTGTGTTTCTCTTATTCTAATCACTGCTCTTCAAGATTATAAAGGAATAGTGGGTCTGGGACTTAGATAGAAGTCTGCACTGGGCACCACCTTTTGTTGACTTATTATGCTAACAAACTAAAGTAAACAGTACTCCTGGAGATCAGGGTATTAATTTGTATTTACTTATTTTTAATCAGTCTGAGATTTTGATGTGTGTTACTGAAGAGAAACCTGGTTTTGGTTAAAACCCATATAACTACAAACAGAACTTCGCACTTGCAGACATATCTCCAAACACAGTAACAAGTCTTTATTTGCACAATGTCCAACACAGTCTTTGCAGGTGTCTCTATATTAAAGGAGGCTGGAAAATTAAAAAACAAAACAAAACCCCTTTTACTGATTTGTTTTTTTTCAATTTTGAAAAATATCAACTTTTTCAATTATTGAAACACTTCAAACCAGCTGTATAGTGAGCTGGAAATACCTTCTACTCCCTCCCAAAATAATAGCAAAGTAGATTGTGCAATAAAAAAAATTGTCAAACTTGAAATTTGGAAAACGTTGACCAGATCTGCAATATACATCTGCTTACATGTATGTACACCCCCCACTCACCCGCCCTTAAATACTATTGCATATATCTCTGAAAAGGTGTGTATTTTTTCCCCTCAGTATGGCTAGAGGAAAAGTTGCAGCCAAATGTATCTGGAAGAAAATCTGAGAGTAACTTTTAAAAACCAATCCTGAAAAAAATCTTGTCAATAGCACCACAAAAGCTACAGAGTACACTATTGCACTTGCAGAAATACTGTCCTGGGTCACTTCTGCTCCCATGTCAGCCCTGTCAGTGCTCCGACTGTAGCCTCAAAAATATCTTGTACCATTAGCTCATTTACATAATGCCTGCTTGGTTTTGGGAAATGCATGCAATTAAAATGTGAATTAATACTGACTCTGTATCATACAAAAAAAAATACGGTGTGAGTGGGGCCTCTAGCCAGCTATGTGAAGCAAAGAAAGAAAAACTTGAGCATAATCATGTGACTGGAGGATCATCACTTTCCAGTAGCTGTGGATGCTGAATATAGATTAATCAAAGCGGGAGAATGAGCTGCTGGAATGCAATTCAATCCTAATTCTTCTTCTTAATGCACAAGTGGTCACATTTTGAGACACCATGAGTGCATAACTCTGAAAGGAATTGCAACCGAGAGAAATGGAGGTATGGGAAGTAGATGTTTTGTCCCCTGGTTCTACAGTGGAAAAATCAACCAGCTGAGGCTTCAAGTGCTCCAATAATATCAAAAATACTGACTTACCAGTTCTGGCTGGTTGTGATTATTCCCTTACGTCTAATCAGTGTGTTGGGCCTGATTCTGCTGCCACTGAACGTGATGGCAAAATGCTCATTGATTTCATTGAGAACAGAAATAAAACCCTAGAATCTGCTTCTTTACTGCTTTGCATCTTGTATAGCCATTTATATCAATGCCTTGAAGGTTTAAAAAAACACATTGTGAATGGTAGTGATTCTGATTTGGTAGCATTTATACCCATTATGTGCCCATGCAAATGACAGCCCAAGCTGTGTTGGAGTTGAGAATCGGGACCACTGTATGGTATAGCAACCATCACTGCTGCTAAGCCTGATGAGAAGAAAGCCAATATATAATGTGATAAATAAGGGGTTGGGGGAGAGCTCCCTTTTATGGACAACGAGCCAGCCAGTAGCTATAAAATCCCTCTTAGTAGCTGTCCTCTAATTGCTCTACCCATAAAGGGTTAAAATGTCTCACTGTGATGCATAGGTAAAAGGAAGTGAGTGGGCACCTGGCCAAAAGAGCCAATGGACTTTTTAAAATTGAAACAAGACTCCCCTTTTGTCTGTCTGTTGTTGTTCTTCAGGGAGAGGCAGACAGGGCTGCAGTTATGCTGTAAGAAGCTTTGATCCAGGTCTGAAAAATCATCCGTATACCTAGAAACTACTCATTTAAAACCCTGGATATGTAAGTAGATCAGGAAATGTGTGGGAAGACACGATTAGGTTTATTTATTTTATTTCTTTATTGCTTGTGGATTCCTCTGTGTGCTAACCCCAAGTGCTTTTGTTTTGCTTGTAACCTTTAAGCTGGATGTCAAAAAAAGCTATTCTTATACTTCATCCTTGTAGGATTTGTTTGTTCTTTTTTTCTTTTTTTTATAAATCTAGCAAAAGCTTAAGGTCTCCGATGTATTTTTTCTTTTTTTTAATTAATAAAATTTACCTTAAGAATAGAATTGTATTTGTGTCTTAAGAGGTTTGTGCATGTTGTTTAATTAGCTGGTAGCAACAGCTAATTTTCTCCCCCCTCCCTTCTCAGCTCTTCCCCGCAGCGGGGGTGAAAGTGCTTGGGGGTACTCCACAGGAAAGAATTCCCAAGTGTGCCTTCCAGAGTTCTTAAAGGGGTTCTGCAGTTGGGTGGTGGCAGCATCTACAAATGCAAGGTCAGAGAAAAACTGTAACCTTGTGCATTTAATACAAGCCTAGAGTGGCCAGTATTAATTCCTAGAATCCTTGCAGGCCCCCCCCCTTCTACACTCAAAGTGCCAGAGGGAAAATCAGCCTTGACATACAGTAAGCGGAAGTGTGGATGTGGTTAGCATCTTTCTGACAGTTGAATCTGAATCACATTGCCACAATACAGAACGAGAAATGTATGTAGAATTACTGCGGCTATTTCTCATGACCAATAACTCATTCTCTTCCTTACATGCATGGACTTTTCAAAAAGCTTTGTTATTCTTTAAAAAAATAAAGGGGAAGAGGTGAGCCTGTTATGTAATAGCTCCAGGATATTCCTGCTGATATATGAGCTCTGGGAACAAATTAAAATGGCTGCAAGGTGCATGCTTTTGGATGCACCAGGTTCTTCTCTGTATTCTTTTCAAGTTACTTTATGGAAGACTGGGTTTCAGAATGTCTTTGAAGGGTATCTGAGTGACAGCTAGAGACAGATGTCCCTTTAAAAAAAAATCTACCCAACAGGTCCAGTACAGTCTGAACGAGTTTCCCTGCACTTCTCTGCCAATTTGCCTTAACCCTGATCTGGCAGAATGACCTTTAGCAGAGAAAGGATAGACAAGTTCAGTTCCCATGCCCATGCTGTCCTTGCCCTCTCTGCTGAGATTGTCTCCTAGAATGCCAATTACTGCCAGTTATCTTGATGTATTTTGTCATGTGGACACCAGAAACTGGACTGAGCCAGGACCTAGTTAACTTTTAACCATATGCACACTATTAAGACTAGTCTGGGAAATAAGGCTAACAGCTAATTTTCAAGGACAGAGTCCAACACAAAGAAAACAGAAGATTTCTGATGTCTGGATGAATTTCACATTTCTTACTAAAATGTGAAAATCCTGTTTTTGTTTTTGCTTCTTCAGCATCAGAGGTTACAGAGCCTTGATAACCCAAAGCTTTAATGGAACCAAGAAACCACGGGAAACCCAGTCCCTTGATGAGGTTCTTATACCACATGTTTGGCATCTATTTTAAATCCTTTAAAAAGGACTAAGATTGGTTCAGGGCTAGACATTGGCAAAAGTTCAGAGCATGTGTGGAGAGATACGTATGTTGGATAAAGATCTTGTACCTGATCTAGCTTTCACCTGACCTAGCTAAGGGATCATAATAATTCCTTTCCTGAGCCCTCATTGCTAATCCTGTATAGTTTTATTTAGAATTTTACATTACCACATATAGCCAAGTATCTGGCAACCTAAGATTTTGAAAAATTATTAATAAAGAACAGCTTTTCAATATAAAGGAAAAGAATTCTGCTCCATGACAGAAAACTGCATTCTCTGGTAATAAGTAAAGGGAAATTTTTCAAAGACTTGACCAGATAGGTACGTCAAGGATCTCATCATCTTACTTGACCTACAACAAAATTCTACAGTGCTGATTTGTGGGAATCTGGGACACTAGGGAAAACTATCATATATAACTATGTGTTCAGAATGGATATGCTGGGAATGCAGAGAATTGGTTTAAATGTATCATCCCTCTCCCCACCCCAATTTGGGATCTGCAACCTGGATGAACAATGCATTTGACAAAATATATTATATTCAGTTACAAAATAACAGACTGCAACCAGAAAACCTAGCACATTCTAGCAGATGAGACTGTCTGAAACACACAGCCAGCCAGATAATTCCAGCAAGTTCTTACATTAGAAAGCACCGAAAGAAAAAGAAGAAAAAAAAAATCAAGGACACTAATTCTTACAGCAAGCATAATGTTCCATTCAAAAATACTTTTCTATGGACAATAAATCATCCCTGTAAGAAACCCATTGTGACCATTATCTGTTCTAGTACATTTCCTGAGTAGATCAGCTGGTTGAGAACTAACCTTGGCCTGCTGCCACAAACACTCTATTTGCCCACTTTGCATACTCACTCAGCAATGCACCATTTTTGTAGTATTTGTTTACCAGACAGGAAGTTATACAAATAAACTGGCATTAATAAAGAAAACCTCTCAGAAAAGCCTCCTGGATACAAAGGGCAGTAGATTGTTTTCTTATATGAACCTCTGGAGTCAGCCCGAACTGGCTAAAAACTATTCCAATGAGCTCCCCATCAGACCCAAAACCCATTGAAATCAATGGAAAGAAGCCTATTGACTTTGGAAAAGCCCCCATTCTTGCTTTTACTTAGGGGCAAAATTCCCAGGTATTCCTCTCTTATTCTCCAACTGCACCCTGAAATTAATGAGGAACATGCTAATCGACAATGGGAAAATATAAAATAAAATTTGAACTCATATAGCTCTTTTAAAAAAAATCAAATTAGGCCCTTAGCTAAGTACAGCCATTCCAGCAGAATATATTTGAAGTACTGTTTCAACTTTATAGATAGGGGAAAATGAGACCAGGCCAAACTCTGCCCTTGGTTATAATGGTTTTAATCCACAGACTTCTATGAGACGGCATGGTTTAGATGAGAAGTTAAGATCCTGGCTAGGTCTAGGGAGCAATTAGTTTTGCCATGTCAGAGGAAAATTCAACATTAAAAAAAAAAATCCTAAATCAGGACAAAAGTCAAAATCTTGAAAATTTTCACAAACCAAATATCCAAATGGTTTTTTTAGTGTGGATCAAATGACCCACATTTTAGTGTAAATTTAGTACATTTTCAAAATTAAAAGTTGTTTTGACTAGAAAAACTGAAATTTTGTGGTTTGACATTATTTAAATGGGATGTTTAAATAATCTTGAAACCATTTTTTTGCAAACGCTTGTCTAGTCAGGTGTTTTGTTGAACTAAACATTGTTTCATGAACAACTTTGCTTTCAGCAAATCAGCAGTATTATTATTTTTTTGGAAGAGAGGCCAGGTTCATTGAAACATTTCTCACTACCTCTAGTCCTGGCACATCAGTAGCAGAGTCAGGATTAAAAATTAGGAGTTTGTCTCTCAGTTCCTTGATGAGTTCATTATAACACAGGTTTGGCCTACATTTTAGATCCTTCAGAATGGACTAAGATTTGTTCAGGACCAGAAATAGGCAAAAGTTCAGAGCACGTGTGGAGAGATACATATGTTGGGTAAAGATCATATGCCTAAACTATCTTTAAACCAACTAGCTAAAAGGTCATCATAATTCTTTTCCCAAGCCCCTGTTCCTAATCCTGTATAGTTTTACTTAGAACTTTACATTACCACCTATAGCCAAGTATCTGGCTCCCTAAGATTTTGAAATACTATCAAAAATAAAATAACAGCCTTTCAGTATAAAGGAAAAATGCCCTGTTCCATGATAGAAACTGCATTCTCTGCTAATAACTAAACCAAAAAACCTTTCAAACTTTGACCAGATGCATATGTCTTATATTGTGCCTTTATGCTCATTAAACTGGATACTCCTAGACAGAATGAGTTCTAGAAAGATAGGGTTAGCCATGGAGAGGTTAACTACAGTTTCTTCTGAAGGCCCAAAATAATCTATAATTAACTCCTGTACCTTTTCTAAAAATCCTTACAATTTCAGATGTAAATTTTCCTGCTGTTCTCTGTACCCATCATGCACTCTCATTCTGTCACACACTCGAGGATAAAATAACAGACCAGTTCAGCGATGCTTTGTTCGGACTTAATCCCAACAGATTCTCACACCTTCGATTTCCACTGTAGTCAATATGAGTTGAAGGCATTTAGCACCACTCAAGATTGGGACCTTAAACTAGGCCTAGATTACACTACAGTAGACCTGCACTAGTGTGCACTTTGGAAAGCTCCAAATCCCCAAACTTTTAATAAATAATGACATTTACAGTGCATCAAACATGGCACTCCCCAGTTGTCAAGGAAACCACAGAAAAGTATCTATAGAACTGTGCTCTTAGTTTATATTCTACTGCATAGCTCAAGTTTATTTTTTATTGTACATTTGTTATCATACAGTATCACAATTATATACTTGCATTATATACTTGAATATACCCTCTTCATCATGCATCCGACAAAGTGGGTATTCATCCACAAAAGCTCATGGTCCAATACGTCTGTTAGTCTATAAGATGCCACAGGACTCTGCTGCGTTTACAAATCCAGACTAACACGGCTACCCCTCTGATAATTATTTATTTGTATAAACACCAAAATCTGGACATTTCTAATGTGTCTCCCACATATTAATGCATATTTTTGAAGTTCTAGTGTACAAAGACTAAAATTTAAACAGAAA
Organism: Chelonoidis abingdonii; assembly: GCF_003597395.2. NCBI lineage: Eukaryota > Metazoa > Chordata > Testudines > Testudinidae > Chelonoidis > Chelonoidis abingdonii. The sequence continues at coordinate 144,833,742 of NC_133770.1, forward strand.
AATTGCCCCATGAGCAGAAAACTGACACTGAGACTCTATATGGAAAAATACCTTAAAGAAAGGACTTCTCTCTGCTTATTTTCTATGGGAAAATAAAGTTATTCTAAGTTGTTTACTACTCTCTGTCTAATTTTTACCATTTGTGGGGCTATAGATTGCTCAAATGTTATCACACTTGGCTTCCTTGAAAATGTGCAGGCACACAGAACATATTGTCATGGAAACTTACACAAAGTGAACATACACATCCTCTGTGGTATGAAAAGCCTACAGATTGATAGTGTAGCCAGGCTTTCATGTATTATATAGTCCTGAACCACTGTGCTTCTGATTATTGAAAGTTTAAGCAAGAAGGCACAGTAATAACATAGCTATAGTAAGCATATTGTTTCTTTCTATCCATTCTCCTTTCATCCTGGAATTCAAGCGATTTATTAAAAAAAATAAAAATAAAAAATCAGGTCATATCCAATTATATTAATGATTTATCATCAAACATACCATTGTCTTTCTCTAGAAGGATTTCTAATGGCTGCCTATTGTTCTAGTATCTCTGTACCTTGTACATAAATTATCACTGCCCTCTTTTTAAGATTAAGTTTATATACAGCTGCAGAGAGTTGATTTATATAGTGATTTAAATGCTCTGATTATTTGAATGGGGGAAATACGATCACTAGAATATATACCAGCAGGGACAAACACTGTAGTTATTTCAAAGGAAAGCCCTATTATCAATTTTTAGATACTATGAACTTTTTTTATTGTACAATTTCTGTGTATATTTGATGTAGTCTATTTTCAAAGCACCACTACCTTCTGCTCCCGATGCCACCAATGCAGTCCCTAGTTTGCTTTATACATGTCTGGCATTCATTGGAACTTTTTAATTCCAATCTATCTGGGCTAACTAGCGTATGTTGTGAAAGATTTTCAACTGTTGCTTCCCCAATGGCAATGGGTTATGCAGATTATTTCATATGTTTTACCATTCTTTGTAGGCCCTTGACAATTTTCCATGTTTGTCCCATTTATTTGGTAGTTTTGATGTTCAATTCTAAGAACTTGTTGTATATGACTACTCAATGTGATATAGAAATTATGGGCCAGATCCTCAGCGAGTGAAAATTAGCAAAGCTCCAGAGAAGTAAACAGAGCTTCTCTGGTTTATAACAACTGAGGATGATGGCCCTATAAGGCTGAGCAGGTTGTCTAAAATGAAGTCTTGTTGTAGTGCAAGACTTAGAGTTCAGATAGAACTTTTTATTATTTATGTGTATCACCATAGCAACTAGGACCCACTGTCATGAACTAGGACCGCATTGTGCCAGGCACTGTACAAACACAGAACAAAAAAATATATATATAGTCCCAGCCCCAAAGAGATTATAATCTAAGAATACACACTGGATCTACTGAATGCAGCGATCCTCGTCTTTGCTTTCCAATGTTGCCTTGTTTTTTTGGCTTTAGCAATGGCATGTTCACTTTCCTTCACACAGGTCTGAGATTTTCATTATTTATGCAATTGATCCAGGAAATCTTTTTTGTAGATGCTGAGCCTAATTTTATTAAATATGTGCAGTATGAATACTTTGAACTGATCCTGAGGAGCTTAAAGCACTTTACAGATGTGGGCAAGCATTAATATAATGAACGTTTAAAATAATTTTTTGAATATAAAAAAACAATAATTTGGACTCTGTATGTCTCTGCACATTTCATTAGTCCTGTGAAAGCAGCAGAGAATCCTGTGGCACCTTATAGACTAACAGAGGTTTTGGAGCGTGAGCTTTCGTGGGTGAATACCCACTTCGTCAGACGCAGGTAGTGGAAATTTCCACTACCTGCGTCTGACGAAGTGGGTATTCACCCACGAAAGCTCACGCTCCAAAACCTCTGTTAGTCTATAAGGTGCCACAGGATTCTCTGCTGCTTTCACAGATCCAGACTAACACGGCTACCCCTCTGATACTTCATTAGTCCTGTTATCAAAGAGAACAATAAAGTTCTTTTCCCTCACATTTCCCTGAAAGCACAGTCAGGCTCTGCCTGCATGTAAGAGAAAGGGAGCTTCATAACAGGACCCCCCACTAAGAACCATTTCCACCATGATTTCAGCAATATTAGCACATCCCTCATTCTCCCAACATTAACTGAAAATTGGGATGCAGGGCTAAGACAATTGTGTTTACACCACCGGGAACTCAGAGAATATATTTGCAACAAAATTAAGCATTGTTTACCGAAGTTCTTGAGGGGCCAGCGCAGAATGGAAATCAAAACCTTCCCACATTCCTGAGGCTGAGCCAATCTGCTGCAATATTCCTTCTCTGGCCCAAATATGGTGTTCAGAGTTAACCTGTGCAATTCAACAAAGAGCAATATGGCTAAGGAATTCAAATAGTCATCTAAATTGAGCACTCTTCCAACCAAGCCCAAAGCCTACTTAGACTCAACAAAAGAATTGGGTGCAGCGAGTCTGCCACTGTATCAGCAAGTGGGGTAGACATCTATGCTGCTAGTGACCTCCACATTATTCACTATTTCCCCACCACTCTAGCCATTCCTGAACCAGGTGTGAAAATCATAGGCTAGCCTGGAGCATTCCAAAATCTGCCTGCACTTCTGGCAGGTAGGCAAAATAGTATATTCTCTCCTCTCTGGGGGACCATCAAAGTAGAGCATAGCAACATGTCTGCAAACTGGAGCCAAGTTGTTTAAAAATAGCCCATTACAGAACCTGAATAGAAAGAGATACATATGCAGGTAGTCTCTCTTTAAATAGGTCCTTATTTTTTCTTCTTGAAATAAAAATGCAACAATCTAACAACTGAATGCTCAGCATTTTTTTTTAATTTCCAAAATCACTTTGTTGATAAATGATAATGTCTTTAACTGTAACTTAAAGACACTGTAGTCAAGCGTTGCATATAAATGAATGTATTTTGAAATTGAAATAGAATATGTCCCAATGACAGGAGGCTGCTGATGTCTACAATCAAAGTTGCAGGCTATTTCTCTTTCATAACTGCCTTCTTCAATGAAAATAATAGTACTGGATCTGTTTTCATAATTCACTGGGTAATTTCTTTTCATAAGAAAGGAAATGCTAAAGCTGATGCCTTTTATCACTGCAACCTTACTTGGATTTTGTACAGACTAATAATTTTAGGTCAGTATATTGTGTTTTTATAACAGTTAAATCACCACAGCAAAGAGACACATTGTCCACAGCTTTACATGGAAAGCTTATGAATACACAAATAACATTCTGCGTCAACTATTTTTACAGGGTTGAATTCACTAAAACTAGCAGCTGTCTATGCTTGTCTTACACAGCACAAGTCAAAACATGCTAAATGTTCTCTGATATGTTATGTAAAACATCCACTGATGTAAAACTGAGGTCAGAATTCATGATTCATTTAGTGATTATTTTTACTATGATGTTTCAACTGTAAGCTACCTAGTTCAAGCTGACCTGCAAGAGACTCTTTCTTTGCTTGATTGCATCTAGAGGTAGGAAACATACTCCTTGAAACCAGAACATATGTGTGCATTCCAGGGCTGCTTATTCCATTATTTTTAATGGCCAAACAGCAGTTCAGAAGAGAACAAATAGATAATGGGAAAAATACTCTATACACTATTTTTCCTATATCAGTATGGTTGCAAGAACTAGACTATCCAATTGACTATATGACCAAGTAATCACCACTGAGGCTATGCAGCAGTTTATTTTAAGGCTGCCAGTTGCTAGCTGGTGGTTTGTTACATTTAAATTCCGTCATGACTTCCACACATAAAACACATCTTGTGTGGCACTCCAAGTCATGGCTTTTGGGAACTGGCCTCATCTCACTGGACTCTGGTAAGAAGCATTTTGTACATCTTTTTCATAAAAACTGAGGGATCTGTGAATACATTTTTGTACATTGGTCTGAGGGTTTGTTTTTGTGGATGTCAGCCATAGTTTCCTCTAAAGTCTCCAATTACTTCCTGTCTAAAAGCCTGAACTTTAAGCAGGGGTGGGGGGGCAGCATTGTCCAGCTTGCTAGGGGAAAGGGAATAGTGCTTTGTGGGTAGGGTGAGAGAGAGGCTTATTACCTTCTGTAAAAGTAGAGTTGGTCTGTGTGGTGATTTTGACTCATCCCCCAGGGACCACAAGGGCTGGGGAGTTGATAAGGGCAAGCCTGGAAGCCCCTTTTCCTTGGACCAGGCAGAGGAACACCTACCCTCCCTCCCCTTGGAGGTGGCAAAATACAAGGTTTGGGCAGGATCTGCTTGGGCATCACACTAGTTGCTCCTTTTTAAGGAGAGCTGGGAAGGAGTTTTCCTCTCACCACCAGATTAGCAAAGGTGGAGTGGTGGTGGTGGTTTGGGGAGTTAGGGAATTTCCATCTTCCCCACAGCATGTCCAGGGAGGGCTTTGTTATGATGAATAGGGAAAGGAATTAGGCTATAATGTAGCTACTCACTCCATAAGTGTGAGGTGGATGTCCAGTGTAGGTACTCCATAGGGAAGGGATACAGTGACCCAATAAATGGCTTGGAAAAAGACTTAAAAAGGAGATGTTGGTTAAAGAAACAGTGTGTGTGTGGGGGGGGGGAGTTTCAGGGCTCCTATGATGGGCATGTCAGGGAGCTAACCTTACAGCCCAACTTCACCCTCGATGGTAAGGTCCCAGCAATGGGGTGGTTGAGGGACCTGAATGGAGAAAAAGAAGAGTTGACAGAAGCCCTGGATAGATATTGATATGATCATGGAGTTACCTGAACAGTATGCCTATCTGCTGGGTAATCCCAGACATCTAATAATGAAGTTGCAGCCAGATTAAAAGAATATCGAGTGTCTCCTGTCCTTCATTTGGTATAGACAGACAGTGATTAGTCAGTTCAAATGTGACTGCTTAAAAATTAGGCACCTTAATTAGCACTAAGATGCTCCAGATGGATATTTAGCTGCATCAATACAGATTTTGGGATGTAACTTCAGCCACATTTTAAAACTAGGGTCTCTTTAATGTGATGGTTCAAGTGAAGAAAATTTCCAGAGATATAGGTAATGATGGTGAAATTATCTTAATGCTAGTCCACTGTCTTATATGAGCACTTATATCTGCTCCCCACATACCCACGTAAACCCACACCCATACCTACACATAGTAACTATCAAATTCACACCTAGTGTAACTCCAGTGACTTACTACAAGCATATATTTAGCACAAGTTATCTTCTAACCATTTATCCTTCTATCTTTCCTCTATTACAATGCTTAGTGAGCTGAGTATTAGTACTTTAAATATGTGTACACTCTTTAGCAAACTGGTGACAATGTATCTTTGTAGTGTTTTTTAATAGAGTAGATAACATTTTTTTCCAATTAGAATTCAGAATAGCTATTTAAAACATTAAATATGAGGGATCTTGCAAACATATTTATATAAATAATATATAAACTGAAGAGTTACACAGATATTTCAGTTCTTATAAATAATGAAAACTTTCTAATCTAATGGATACCTGAGTATACTACTTTGAGTACTTATATATAGAAAATGGATAACTAACAGACTCTAATTAAGTACGTTAAACTGGATAATACCACTACCAAAGTCAAACCGTGTTCATAAAAAAAGTTTGCTTAAGTTCATGAACTTCACAAGCATTCCAGGAACCTTTCACAGGGCTATGCAAAATTTTCTGGCCCTGTAGTTAAATCTCGAAAAATTTAGTTTTACATAGTTTCATTATAAAATCATGGAAAATTTTGTGGGTTTAATTTGATTGGACTTAAAGAGCTGAGGTTTGAAACAATCACAAACAAAAAATCTGGGGGTGAAGGGAGGGAGAAAGCCCATGTAGATCAACAACACAGGAAACATTTACAAAGTAAAACCACATTGTTTTTTGCTAAAGCTTGTCAAAAAAAATCATTTTTTTAAAATGCTGTTTTCATAAAAATCAAATCATTTCAGAAAATGTCCTGATTTTGACCATTTCCACAGGACTAAATGTTTTGTTTTGTTTTAAATGAAGAGGCTTTGTTTCAGAAAATTTATATTTTGGGAAATTTGATGGTGTGTCTACCCCATATAAGCCTTGACAACGTTAAGATGGCTAGGTGGGCCAATTAACTGCCTAGGCTGAACCTGAGGAGCAGCGAGGGCATAATGAGGGTTTAAAGAAGAAGCTCAGCTGGAAACGAATGGGAGGGGCCTGTATGAAGACTAGTAGCTAAGAGTAGAAAGGGAGATGCAGAGAGAAAAACTGCAGTCACTCAGCAAGAGAGATGGTAGAGTAGGAAGTACCCTGGGATAAGAAGTATCCCTGGTTTAGAGAACTGTGGACACCCTGACTGCTTGTTGTAGGGTCCCTAGGCTGGAACCCAGTGCAGAGGCCTGTGTTCCCCTACCAGCTGTTGAGCAGTGGCACCTTTAAGGGACAGTGAGAGGAAAGACTGCATGGGACAGTAGGTCCAGAGAAACTGATATCCCAGAAGGAGAGGACTACAGTGACCTGGCTGCAGGGTCAAGCATGAATTGGGAGAAGTTCTGTCTTGAGAGAGCAAGGCAGAGAGTAACACAGTGGAATTGCAGGAAGAGGTGTCGGCCTGGCAGCTGCTCCTGAGATGCAGCTAAAAAAAGGCAATCTGACAGTGAGGTGGGCATTTTGTGACAGATGGAATTAAAGCAAGGAAGAAAAGTTGTATGTACTTATCTGTATTTTTAGATACTTTGAAAATACAGGCGAATCACAATGATGCTGTTACAGCAACATCATTCTCACGTAGTCTGATAATAGTATTGAAATATTACACCTGGAAAAGATATTGAAAAACCATGGCAGTATATACTGTAAGTAGATGTCGATATGTATGTCCTCTCTGTTAATCCCCATTGATTTTTGGAAGCATCCATTTTGTGAAGTTACCTTATTGGACAGTTATTTAACACCTTTAGTAAACAAAAGGAGTTTCTATACAAATTAATGAAGTCTTATTAATTCTCAGAAGCAAATTTCTTCACACTGTCCTGCTAATGAGCCAGAAGTCTGACCAGGAGAGACCATCTCTGAAAACTTGGCCACTCATTCTTTGGCCTCTTGACTTAGATTACCAAAATAATGGCTAATAAGTGACAACAATGCATTTGTGTGATGTGAATGCTTCTTGAAAAATCTATTGGAATCAATCTCTAGTTAAACGAAAAAGAAACTTACAAGATATTCAAATGCTAAAGTTTCTAGTGATGCATCTTAAAACAACTATGAAGCTAATGGGTCTTCTCATAACAGTAGCCACAAAAATAGCAAGCAATCATTAAAAATAGATAAATGTTATACACATGGAATTATGTTCATTCAATTAAGCATATAGTGATAAGCGCTCTGAGGCTGCAATTTCACAGATGGTCCTGGTGATAACACTAATTACTTAGTTTTTGCATAAGAGTTAGTATTGGGCTAGGTTCTTACATATGACATTGGTTTAATTATAGCTACGTGGAATTAATTTCTGCTCTGTAATAGATCGCAGTTTCTATGATGTTCAAATAGTTTTGACTGCCAAAACTATCTTTTGATTATTTTTTTTTGCATGAGGATTGTCCCTCATGTATAAAAGTTAGGGGTTTTGTACATAGCTATGACTGATAGCAGGAAAGGTTGCTTTATACTTCCTGGCTGCTGGAAGTATTTTGTTACGGGGCTAGAGTTAACATTGATTGGGTGGTAGGAAATAGGTCACGATCTATTTAATGGTCTCTGTTTATGACTTGGATGTAAAGATTTAGTGTGCAAATTGTTGATAAAAGTTTAATAGCTGTTGGATGAGGAATTAATAATGTGTGTAATAATATGATGTGTTTGAATTGCATATAGAATTTTAATTCTCAATCAGTTTTTTTTTTCCCCTGATAGGATTACCTCGCAAAGTTCACTTCAGTCAATATTTTCCAAAAGAGTTGATGAACCTTGATGTTTACTGAAACAAGAAGCAAATGAGCCTGATTTACTAGAAGGGTTTTAACAGCATGTGGACCCTTGCTTGGTGGAAAGTCCACTCGGAGCAAGAGACTATCATCATAAACTGCTTGCAAACCCTACAACCTAGAAATTGGTTAAACTAGCTGCAGGAGGTGTGGGGAGCAGGGGACACTGAAAAGGCACTGTTTGAATGCATTCCCCAGGTCTACTTCGATGGTGGACCTATTATGGAGACCTGATTGTGATTTAAAGCTGACCAACCCTGATACACTGAAGCAGCAGCCCTGCCACCTGCAATTTCCCAATAATTGAATTCCCAGCAGATGCAAGTGAAATCAGTTTGTTTCCTACTTCAGATTACATCTACAGGAGTGTACTAAGAACCATGGGTTTAACATAGATATTTCTGATTAAAAAAATCAAACACTTTCAATGACAATAACATTCAACATATATTAAAAGAACAACAAAACCACAAAAGAACAAAAGTAACATTCTCTGTAGGACTACACACATAGCAGGCTGCATTTGAGTATAAAATGTTAGCTGCCTCAGAACAGGGGGGGGAATTCTCTCTATTTGAATGTGCCGTACACATTGCAGCTACAGAGACCACAGAAGTGCGGTAACTCCTTTGTTTCTCTTTATCAATATGTAGCTTTACATTTCTGTTGGTTAACTTGAATGATAGAAATGGAATAAAACTTTGAACTTTAAGGAACCAAGAACCCAGAGAATCTAGATATAATTGCTTCCTTTAAATAAATCCATAATTTTGATATACTTCATTTTTGATAATATACAGTAGAAAGGAGCACATTTTTATTCTTGTTACTGCTTATTCATTCCTCTTCTCATGCTACTGCGTTCTCTTATGTGCCACTCTTCCTTTATCCTCTCCAGCTGTTGCTTCTCTTTTTCCCCCCTGCTTATTCCCATCAGCTGTTTCATGTGAATCTCCTATTCATCCTTTATGACCATTAACAGTCTCCTTGTACAATCTTTAATTATTGCTTTCTCTCCATGCGTAATAGACGCAAATGGCTGTTTGAATTATTTTCACAACAGTTTGGATTTCACCACTTTTAATTACCTAGTCATATTGGGTGCAAACCATTTACATACCATCATACTGCAGAAGGAAGAAGAACTTCGTGTCTAAGGGCCACATTCCGCTACTGGAACTATCCAGGCAGTCGTATGCACTCTCAGAGAACCTGCTGATTGTAAGAGGGTTCTGAGTGGCAGACTGGGCTGTACATATAGATCCAAGTCCAGAATGTGGCTCAGAGTTACTGATGAGTGAACTGGTATTGCAGTGGAGGTGCAGCTGAGAGAAACATCTCAACAGCTGCTTTATTTCTTGTCCTTTTGTTTGCAGTCTCTGTATTTGTTTCACATTCTACACCCTACATTTTAAATTGCATTATTTTCTTCTATACTCCTTTATTCCCCCTCTCAACCTCCTTTAGTGGCAAGCAAAGACCAAGGTTGTATTGCAATGTTAGACACCTGGCCAGGTGGAAAGACTACCCTCCCCCCTCCAATTCAAGAGGAAGAACATCATTTATTCAGCATCACTTTGATCTAATGTGTCACCTGGAATTGGGAGATCAATCTGAAGGCTTAAAAGGTAGCCTTGTGTTCATCTCATAGGAAGTCTTACAGCTCCTGCCCACTGTGTATTTCCTTTCTCCTCATACCCCATGTACCCCAGACCCATGTAAATCTATCTCCCTTAGCAAACTGTCCCCCCTGCACCATTCCCAACACTGCTTGGATACAAAAGAAATAACATTTTGAGTGATTTATTAGCCCAGTCTCACACCCCGCAAGATGTGATAAGCAGCATCATTTTTTATCTGAACATGGAGAGGGGAGTTATCCATTTGGGAACCACCGACAATGAAATAACATGAATGAGGGACAGAGACTAATACCATTCCACACACTGAAAGGATTGCAGTCACATACAGGCATCCACATGCAATGGAGTTTGTTTTTCATCTTACCACAGGCCCCTCTGAATTGTGCTATCAAAACATTTAGATGCTTAAAAACAAGATTTACTGAACATAAATCAAATGCTTTAATACCTGATGCTTATATAGTACCTTTCAGTGGAGGATCTCAAAGTCCTTTTCAAACACTAATTATTTGTACCACTGTGAGGTAAGGAAGTTTTATTATGCCCATTTTACTACCTGATGTACACAGAGCCCAAGATCACACAGTGAGCTGATGAGAGAGGGTGCAAATTCCCTGTACTATGGCCTAATCACTAGATTGTCTTCTCTTTTCTTATTACATTAACCTCATTTCAAGCAAATTCCCAAACTCCTCATATCAGTTTATAAAGATGTCCGCTTATTTAATGAGGAAGGAGAGGAGAAAACAAAGAAAAAAGATATTAAAAAGAAGATGAATTTTTTTTTGTTTGTTTTGTTTAATTCCAAGAGAAACTGAGTTAGAAGTTCAGTTAGTAGAGCCTTCCTGGCTATGCAGGAGGAGGATGGTAATACCTGATCAGAAGCACATTATTGCTCATTTAGAAAAGAGTGGAGTGCACCATATTGGCTAATTTAAATGGTATAGTGCAGTATATATGTTAGGTGACTTAAGGATCTGATCACTTTCTATAGTTAGAAGACAATGCCCCTAAGAAACTGTTGGTTGTAGTAGCTGAGTTCTTCTCCTAACACTTTACTAGATATCCCAATTAAACATTCTGCTGTGCAACCATGATGCATTTGGGGAGTTAATGGGAATTTTGCATGAGTAAACACAAAGTTATGATTTCAGAATTTGGCCCACTGCTGTTAATTCTTTATTACAATTGTAGGGCCAGATTTACAGGTACCACATGCTGTTTGTATTGCTTTAGCACTGTACTGAGTAAATAGTTGCTTTATGTCATAGGAACAGCAGAAGGCAACAAAAATGCACTGGTGATCCACTGTGTTTTCATTTTAGATACTGTGATACAGGGCCAGAAATTGTTACACAACTAGGAGGCTAATTGACCCAGATTCAACCTTTAGAGACATATTAGTAGGTAATGATTGTGGGTTTTTTTGTGCGTTTACATATATATAGTTAGATGTGGACAATGTAACCAAAAAGTTTCTGTCTGTCACTTTATTCTGTTAATTTAGACATCAAAGGAAATGTTAACATTTAGATGAAATGCAAATGTAGTAATATCATTGACTTTATTTCTCTTTGAAGTTTGTAGTAAACTACTGTAAATGGGAAATGGGCAGTTGCCTTATGCTAGCCCATATAGCTAATTACCAGTGATGCTTAGGACATAGGAGGTCTGCTTCAAAGCCACAATGTTTCACCTGTTATTCACCTTCTATAAAAAGGCTGCCAGAGAACTACATGAAGAACTCCAGGGCCCTGATCCTGTATCTCAGATCTGATTAAGCTTCATCAGGGGAAGTCTGGGTCACAAGACTGAGGTCTCCAGCTCCACTCTGGATCACTCTGATATTGGACATTGGATTATAACCTATGGAAATAATTCAGAAAGAACTCTTTGCAACTCTGAAGCTCACCACCTCTACTGTGAAACTGACCTAAGAACGTTATTCTTATCTGTATGTATAATGATTTTTAACCAATATTCTCTTTTATTTTTTAATAAATCTTAGCTTAGTTAATAAGAATTGGCTGTAAGCAAGTATTTGAGGAAGATCTAAAATATTAATTGATCTGATGGGCAATGTGCCAGTTCTTTGGGATTGTTAGATCTTTTTTATATGATGAAAAAGATTTTCAGTAATCATCATCATATTTGACTTGGCTATCCTGGTGGTAGTCCAAGGCTGGGTTGCTTTAAGGGAACTGTGTTTTGGCTTCTGGGTAACCAGTAAGGTATTGCAGAAGCTGCTTTGTCGCTGGCTTTGGGAATCTAAGTATTAGAACTACCACCCATTTGGGGTATTGTCTGCTCCATTCTTTGCAGTTTGTCCTGACTGAGCAGTCTAAGTGTGGCCTCTCTGGGACCCGGGTCACAGATGGTTATACATTCTGCCACTGATATCAAGTTCTAGTATGTCATACAATGAACAGAAAGAATCACTCTTCTTTCCCAAATACAAATCATATTATATTGCACTTTCTGATATAAAATAATAGAGCTTGGAGGGAGAACACATGTCACAATGTGTTGGTTTGGCAGATCTGAAAGAACAGAACTTTTTAAAAAACTGTAGATAAAGAACCCAAGTATTATGGGGGGACTTTAAAAAAAAAAGTCTCTGATAGAGCAAACCACTTAATCACTCTGTCCATATTCAGCAAAACAATTAAGTATATGTTTAAACTTTAGGCATGTGTTAAATCTCATTGAGATCAATAAGACTTAAGTACATATTTAAGAGCTTTATGGAATCAGGATTCACTTAAGCACTGTGATTTGCTAAATCAGGGACTAAATTTACAAAGTCTCACTTGTCATGAAAAAAATTAGAAAGTAATTAGGATGATTAATGAAGTAAATCACACACCACTTGTTTAAGAAGCACCTGACATTCTGAAGAACTTGCTTCACATCGTGAAAAAAAAATACTGCAGCCACCTTACAAATCACTATTGGAATAATCATATATCAAAATTCTTATCTTTCCTCTCAAAGTGTTCAAATATTCCTCTTTTGGCATTCGCTGAAGGATATAATCCATCAAGTTCTCACTCAGCTTAATATTTTTACAGTGGGTAAACCCCTCCTACACACACACACACACACACACACAATGCACAAACAGAATATGTCATCTGGTCTGACAGTAGCATATAATGTCATCACTTCTTTTCCCCAAAAATCTGTTGTAATGAAAAAAAAAATTGTACATCAATCTCAAATGTTACTCCATTTTAGGATGTCATAACACTTCTCCTTCAATCCAGGACTCAGATGTCAAGCTTCATCATAAGGCTTTTTACCCATCTCGTTGATTTTTTTGCAGATTGAGTCTGGAGTTGTCTTTAGCTCTGGCATATTTTTAAAGAGATGACTGGCTGTCCTGCCTGTCACCTTCCAGAATGCTATTTGTGTTTGAAAAAAAAAATCCTAACTAGATTATTTTGAAATAATGCTTTCACACATTTACACTATATGTCAGTGTATGTATTGTGTGTATGCTATGTTTTGCCATGCCACACATATACACAGTAGTCACCATTAAAATTAACATTTACTGCAACACTGTATCTGAGATGCCAGTTATTTTGAATTCTAAGTACGGGGTGGGGAGATGAGGATTTACTGTCTCTTGGATACAGTGCTGAGTTAATTGTTGATAAAAGTTGAGGTTTAATGGTGACCACTGTACATAGGCAACATACTGATACACATACATACAGAGTTCCTACTTATACAGTGCATAAAAGCAAATGCACATCCTTTGCAGACCTTTTTACCATTCAGTGAAATTTTTCAAGCTTTAGAATGGATTCATATAATCCATTTCTTCCTAGGCAGGGAGACCACTTAAGAATATTCAGTGCTGTGTCAGACAGTGATGACTTGATGCATCCAAGTCCTGGTCTATAACAAGACAATTCACACTTGGCAGCATTAGTGAAACTTTCCAGAACTGTAATGCTGAGATTATGTCTGTTGACAGCTTCTAGCCCCATTAGAGAATATGATGTTTTAGTCTACATAACACTAGAATAAGCCTTCCCTGAATTAATTTTATTGTATAATGTTGTGCTTGACCTTTTATTTCCTTTGTATCATATAATTTTAAAGAGAACGCCTAGTCTTCTTGTTTGCTTTATTAGAACTCTGTATTATTAAAACTCTTTGTAATTGACTCTGGCTTTTATCCTCCATTCTCATTAAAAATATAGATGCCCACATATGCAAAGAACCATGATTTTCATCTCTTTTAAATAGAGTGCTTTAGTAAGCACTTCTAGTAAGTAGAGAAAATCTTTTTATTATGCAGAAATTTGCAATGCACATCAAATGGTATAACAAGGGCCTTGTTTCCTTCTTTTTCAATAGTTAGAGTTTCACTATTTTGTTGTTGTTTTTGTTTTCAATTCAGTTTAGAGTCCAAAAAGGGTGTTTGACTGTCAGTGCTCAAGTTCTTTATTTATCTAAAAAAAACAAAACAGGTACAGCATGGGCATAGGAAAAGCATGGGTTCAATTACAATGTATACTGGAGCGTGGCAGAGAAAATTTCCTTCACAAAGGACCACTCTAGGGTCTGTAGCCATATCATATTAGTCATTGACATCACCAACAAAGTGCCAGTTATTGCATGTTATGATAGCAGCTTAATAATGTGTAACACCTGTCTATTATGAGCTGAATTGCAACCAGCATTCATTTCTTCATTCAGAGTTTTTGATTTCAGTCAGGAAATCCGCTAACCTCTGTGGCTGAGAAACTTCCCTATTCACCCACGAAAGCTCATGCTCCAATACGTCTGGTAGTCTATAAGGTGCCACAGGACTCTTTGGATCTGTAAAAGCAGCAGACTAACACGGCTACCCCTCTAATACTTCCCTATCTTTAGCTCAGGTGGGGCTGGCTTCACTGAGTTGAAAGACCTAGCCTGCACTGTTTGCAGCCTTCTCCCACTTCCTTAGTCAGCTGTCTCCTTCAAGCCTGTCATACATCTAGAGCCACCTCTCCCAGCTCACCCCCAGTTCTCCTTCCTTGCTGCCAGGGGCACCTTCTCAGGGTCCTCTGATCTGTTAAGGGTCTCAGCATTGGCAATACAAAAAGCGTTAACTTTGGTGTTGCCTGGAAGAAACATTTCCCCATAATGGCCCCCACTGCTTTGGTGTCTACCTGAAGCTATCTTATCTCTTAGTCATCATTTATTTTCCTGCCAAGGTCAAACCCCAAATACACTCTTACTTATTCTTTTGAGTTCAAGTAGGCAGCAATATAAAACTGATTGGGGAAACTGACTCATGCATAAACTAAGAAATAATACAGACATTGTCCCATTGTGTTATATCCTACTCTTAACCAAACACCCTAATGCGTAAGTGTAACAAACATCATCTTCACTGACACACTGGGGTTTGAACTGGGGACTTTTAGAGCTAAAAGCTGTGTATTTACAGTTTGAACCACACTCTGTGGCTGAGGTCTGTAACAACTCTTTTTCAGTGTGTCATAATATACATTGACCAGTGAGTTAAACAAATCTTCTCTGATAGGTTTTCAGCCTTCTAGAGGAACCAGCTAGTGACTGATCTACACCTTTGTTTATGAACTCATAGGAAAATGACTCATTCACTTTTTACTGACAGCATAGATCTTGCAGCCTCCAGTCACATAATGGACTCAACTCCTCACCCCCATCCTTCGTTCTTAGTCTAACCACTCATTAGATGGATTTTCTGTCTAGCCATGTATAGTTCGAGTTTGCTGAGATGCATTAGCTTCCATGGTAGAAATGGTATAATCAGTGGATTAAGACTTCCGATATGGTCAGGTCAGATAGGATTTGTGTCAAGCTGCCACTTTGATTTTAATGTCAGATATCCGCTCCATATTCTTGACCCTCAGAATGACACATTTAGTGCCTGGATGCCACGTTGTTTGACATACTATAAATACATAGGTAGCTCGACAGACAGAGCTTAAACCATAGTCTGAACACATTTATTGGTCTCATTCTGAGTTTCTAAAGTAATCTCTGACCAACTCCATCACATTCTGGGTGCCATGACGTGGCTGTTACTACCATTTTTGTAATAAGTAGGATTAAACACAATGAACATAATAAACAATATAATGAAAAAATATTTTTGATCATCTGCACGTTTCTTTTTGTCAGTAATAAACACACTGATTTAGGGAAAAAAACAACAACAACTATTGGCCTATTTATTTGGTGAGGTAAATGTCAGCAAATGTGTCTTGACACCTCTAGCAAAACAAGGCCTGGGGGCACCATGCATCAGATTATATCAGATTAGCCAATATTGCCTCACATCTCAGATTCATAATAGACACACTGAAGGGTTCAGAACACTTACCCTCCCGTGCAAGCCACGAATGACCACTCTAATCCTGATTTCCTCCCACAGTTGGCTACTAAATTGATCTAATTATCTGAAATAAATAATCTTCGTTATGGACTTGGAGGGAAGCCAGTTATCTCCTAGGTTAAAGCAGCCCTATCTCCCTTAAGTCTTCTATACGGAATTCAGAATTTAAACAAAGTTTATTCTGTTTGACTTTCAAGACCTGTTGGGCTAAAGAGATCAAACGCTTAACTGATATGTTTCGTGCTTGAGGTATCCACTTGTTCAAAGAACCGCAATCCTCATTTGATCTTCCCCATTCTAGCTTCTTTTGCATATCTCCAACTGAGACACTTCATAACCACTCATATCTGTCAAACAAGTATTAACCTATTGATCTTTCCTTGGAATCCACTGTGTTTCCTAAAGGGTATATTGACTACGTTGATAGAACAGCATAATGTTCAACTTGGGTTGATTGAAGAGGAACTGGGGTGTCCTCCCTCAGCCATTTAAAACAAACAAACAATCAAACAAACAAAACCCCTGCCATTTACTACACTCTAGCACATTTCAAAAACATGCCCACCAATTGTTTTTAAAGATTATTTTTAAGAGTCCCATGTATATATTATCTCTGGTAAGGAAGTGGTACAGTCTCCAGAAAGAAGGTGAACTTCATCACAGACGGTAAAATTATCCCCAACTTCCCTTCAGTTTGGTAAAGCAATGTTAATGAACAGCCACTAAAAGCCCCTTCCATCACATCACTGCTCAGAGCCCATTAACATTGCTCTTTTACAGGCATTAAAAAAGGAGTCTGAGAAATATAGGGAGCTGTCCTCAGACAATGGGCTGACTGTACTGCCTTCATAGCTCCTCTGATAGTGAGCAGATGTAATACTGACAATTGGTTTACCTCTAATTATAACTTTTCTTTTAGAGATCTTTTTTTTTTATAATTACTAAATCTCGTTCTGACTATAACTATATTTTATGCTGAACCATTCCATCTGTTTGCAATCCCATATTCTTTGGCCAGTATGAATGGAAATAGCACCTCTAATGAAGCATTTCAAGATTACAGGATAGGCACTTTGTTCCTTTTGATTTACTGGCCTGAGGCCCTAGATGCCAAACTTTTATCTTTTCCAAAGTCTTGGCTTCCAAAGGATTCACAACCCATGCAAGTGATCACTCGGGTGATTTAAATTTTCCAAAATCTATAATTCCTTATTGTTCACTAAATATGTTCATAGGACGGTTGTTTCTTTGCAAATTAAGTGCATACCCAATGTGTTAGGATGGCAGTAACAATAAAAAGTGATGCATTCTGCAATGAATCTAGCTCTGATGAGATACCACCTGAACATTGTTAGGAGTTGTCTGTGTGTCTTCAAGTCAAAGTGAAGTACATCTATGATTTTCTTTTAAGCTATTTGTCCAAACCTCTTTGATGACAGGCTATAGCTGTAAAGTTTATAAATAAATAAATACAAAATCATAGCTAAAGAAAAGTATTCAAAATGACACAAATCTGCTCCATAACTGAGTAGAGATGTTTCACAAATAACTGTAAGCAGGGGGGAAAATACTACAATAAGACTTTACATCAAGTGATTGCTATTTCCTCAACAATAAATACAGAGAGGAAAAAATGGGCTTTCAGATTCTGGCAACATCATCACCATATTAGAGAGGATGATGGTTCTGGCAGCAGGTGTGGGAACAGTGAGAGAATACTGGGAAGGTGGGCAGTATGACAGAAGTGCAAGTAAGACAGAGCCCATTTTACTCTACATCCCTTCTCAAAATCACAGGAGCAGTGTCACAAAAAAAACATGTATCTTCCACAGATATTTATTGGAAAGGCAATAGACTGGGATTCAGGTGATATACTTGCACTGCTACAGACTGAATGTGTGACCCTGGCCATAGGCGGCGTGTTATATGGGCTCGAGGTGCCCGGGCTCCAGGAATATTCAGGGCCAGGTGCCTGCTCCAACAATATTTGGAGCTGGGTCTCTCCCCTGGCCCTGCCTGGATTGGGCCCCGGCCCCCGCAGATCTCCCCCAACCGCCCCTCCACGTCCCTGCCTGGAGCGGGTCCCGGCCTCCGCCTTCCACCCCTCCCCCGTGTCCCGCCTCTGCCGTGTCCTTCCCTGTTCGCGTTGTCAGAGATTGGCTCCCAGCAGAACTGCTGTCTGCTGCCCCAGGGTCCTAGTGCCTGCCATTCACTAATGGCAAGACAGGCTGCCCTTACCCTGCCCTAGCCCTGAGCCTCTCCAACGCCCCAAACCCTCATCCTCAGCCCCTACCCTCATACCCCTGCACCTTGATCCTCTGCCCCAGCCAGAGCCATAATCTCCCTGCACCCGAATCCTCAGCCCCAGCCAGAGCCATCATCCCCCTGCACCCTAATCCTCTGCCCCAGCCAGAGCCCTCATCCCCCCGCACCCTGAGCCTCTGCCCCAGCCCTGAGCCCCCCAGCATCATGAACCCCTCATCCTCAGCCCCAACCCTCATTCCCCTGCAGCCTGATCCTCTGGCCCAGCGTGCACCACCTCCCCCTTCCTACACCCTCACCCCCAGCCGAGCCTGCACCCAAACTCCGTTCCAAAGCCTGCACCCCTCACCCCCTCCTGCACACCCACCCCCTGCCCTAGCCCAGAGCCTGCATCCAGCACCCAAACTCCCTCCCAGAGACTGCACCCCTCACCCCTTCCTACACACCCACCACCAGCCCAGAGCCTGCACCCAAACTCCGTCCCAGAGCCTGCAGCCCTCACCCCCCCCCACCCGCACACCCACCCCGTGCCCCAGCCCGGAGCCTGCACCCAGCACCCAAACTCCTTCCCAAAGCATGCACCCCTCCTGCACCCTAATCCCCAGCCCAGGACCTGCACCCCAGACCTCCGCCCTGAAACCCTGCCCAGAGCCTTAGGCAGGTGGAGGTGGAGTTTGAGGGGGTGGACTTGGGGGGGCGGATTCTGGGCACCGCCAAAATTTCTACAAACTTGCCTCCCATGACCCTGGCCAAATCACTTAGACTGACATTTTCAAAGAAGCATAATAGTTAGGTGCTCACCCCTCATTGAATTTCAGTGGAACATGCACACCTAACATTTTTAAGGTTTCTTTTTAAACCCCAGCCTCAGTGTCCATGTTCCTCAGTTCCCTATGTATACAACTAAGGTAATGCCTTCCTTCACCCATCCATCATCTTTCTTACCTTCTTTAGATTTATGCTTTTCTTACTAAATATTTGTAGAGTGGCTTGCATGAAGGGGCCCTGATCTCCAGTGGTGCTACTATAATTCAGATAATATTTTTTATTTTAATAATGCATTCTTTTAAATACATATTTAACTCTCTAGAAGTCTTTTTTTTACAAATCTCCCACAGAGTGTTCCTTTAATACTCTTCATTTACTCATATGTTTCACATATGAAAGGGGCCATTTTAACATCAGCATACTATGTATTTAACTCACTTACCTAAAGACACAAAAAAACTGGGGAAATGTAAACTTTTAAAATGAATGGTTGGCACAGTAATGAAACAGCTTCTGTTGCCTGTAATAGTTATTCTTTTTGACATCTTTGTTATGCAAAAAAATGGCAAATACTATTGTACCTTGAAACTACAGATTATACATACACAATAATTTATATACTTAATAATTTACAGTATAATAATGATTTGTAAAAATGAATTATTGATGAAAGAATACTCTTATAAAAGGAATAATAAATGAGCACAGTCACTACCATATGCAATAATTTCATCTTATTTACAGAATTCATAGTAGACTGTAATCATTTCTTAAAAAGATAATCACTTTTGGGGCAGATACTGGCTTTCAGTGCATATGTGGACATTGTATGGCACATTGCAGATACTACCACAAAATAATAATAATAAATACCAGCTACATAGAACAGCAGGGTGACCACCCTTACTGGATGGGACAATCCTAGAATATAGAGTTCAAGTCCCAGGCCTGGGCTGAATGATGCCAGAACAGCATTTGTCCCAGATTCCCTGTGGCACTGGTCCGCACCTGCCTGAGGCTCAGGGGTGGCACAGCCTTTTCCCAGTGGGCTTTAGCCCTCCACCACCATGAGACCCCATCTCCTGATCCTCCTCTCCCCCCACTCTGAGGCCCAGCCCCCTGGCCCAGAAGCTGGAGCTAAGCTGTTGTCGGAGCACTGAACCCACCACCTACTCTGGTTGGCATGCCCTGGAGGGTGGGACATGGGCTGGGAGCTGCTTTTGGGCACCATCAGGGCAGGCGGAGTGTCTGGGGCTCCCCACAGCGTCCCTGTCTTCCCAGTCAGCTCTTACCATTGCCCAGCTTCGACTTCTGGCCTGGTCAGAGGACAGGGCCTCCAGGACAGAAAAGGAGCAGAGGCAGGGCCACAGAGGGGGCCGGGGCTCTTCAGATGTCCTGCTTTTGCCTTCTGACAATGTGGTCACCCTATAGGACAGTAGTACAACAATGACACTGTTTGAATTTCTCTTCTTCAGACCTTATCAGTTTTGTTTTTTGTTGTTGTTGTTTTTTTAAAAAACTTCTTTCCCCCCTCGGGTTGCTATAAATTTCTAAATTAAGGGCTACTTTCAAATTACTTTTACTGGAGCCCAGCAGGCTGGTGGGACAAAATCAGCTTTAATCCTCCTTCATCGGTCCCCGGTGTAAAGTAGAGAAGGCTTAGAGGTGCCCTGTTTTGTGCTGACTGTCAGCAACCCCAATGGGCAATGCCAGTAGCCTAGAACAAAAAAGTGGTCTGATTATGTCCAGAATCTAGCCTCAAACTGATAAAATAGAACTGTACTACACATATGATGTGAAAACTGAAAAAATAAAAACTGGCTTGAAGTTTTATCACAAATTGTTCTTAGGTTCCAAGAACAGTTTGCTTATCATCATGCACTGTTTACTTGATACTGGACCCTACGTTTGAGAAAACAGGGAATAATTTATGGGTTTTGCATCAAAATCCCATTTTACTTAGTTTTAAATGCAACCCAAAATAGGTGAGAAACTTACCAGTTTCAAGTGAGATTTGCTTTTGTGTTTCTTTGAACTTAGCTTCAAAGTGAAGCCAGAGAAGTGTGAATCCGTATACATCAAAAATGAATTTAAAAAAATGGCATGGCTTCCCAGCTCACCTGGCTTTAATTTTATTTTTCAAATAATTAAAATCAGTTGCTAATTTAGTAGAGTGAAATGTGTCTTATTTTCTTGCTGAAAATGTCTCCTGCTTGATGTTGTAATGAAACAGTTTGACACTTTGAACAAGATAAGCATTCTTTAATAATTAGAGAAGAAGCTATTTTAATGTCTTAGAAAAAATGATTCCAGACTACCACAGCTGCTACTCTAATTAGTACTTTTCATTCCATACTAGAACACATTTAAAAAAAAAAAATCTTGGAATTTCCCATGGAACAGAAATTCTCAGTTTCCACCAGCTCTATGCCTAGATCTTTTGCTGTTTTGTCCATATAGAGTTAAATTTTGGTTTATAGTAAAAGATAAAGTGTACAAAATGAGTTTTTATCTATCTTGTAAACTCTCTTGTCCTTGTTCATAACTCATCCTGATTTAAGACAGATTTAAGCTGTTACTGCTGATGTAAGTGACAGGAGAATCAGGTCTTTTTCCTCCTTTACCCTTGAGGTACTATAGACAGAACTTTTATTGCCTACCTACTGAATTATTTCTAACAAAGTTGTAATTGAGAGATCATGGAAGCAAGACACCTGCATAATAAAAACCAGAATTGAATAAGAGTGCCTAGGTCTTTCTGTTCATAGACAGGTTCACTTATTCTCTTTTGGGCAAGCAGAAAGCATGGTAGTATGGAGTTGATTCCATGGGCTGGTGTCTCATCTTCTGTAAATTGGAGGAGCTCCATAGAATTCAATGGAGCTAGGTCAATTTACATCAGCTGAGAGTCTGGGTCCTATAAAGGGTGACCCAAACACTACAGAAATGCCATTTTTGTTTAAATATATGTGTTATATCTCTAGTATACCTTTCTGCATGTCTTGCTTCTTTCAAGACTACATAAAAGAGGTGCATTACCTGCGGTTCTGAAGGTGACACAATATAAAAAAGGTACAAATGGTAGACACTTGATCAAAATATATCATTTGTACCTCTGGGTGATCTGAAACTCCAGTACACAGGTGAAATATGCATGTTGTCTTGCATGTTAGGATAGTACAGGCAAGTTCCCTTCTCTGCTAGCCGTCTTAGAGGGCTAGGGCCATTCATCCTCCTACCCTCTTTCCCATGGGGTGGTGAATTTACATTCCTGGGGGATACTAGAACAGAGAAATCTCTGTGCCTCCAATTGTGCTAGTCTACTGCACAGGTGATCAGAGTGAGGAGTTGTTTCTTAACATCTCCTTGCCTCTCCTCCGCTGGCATCGATAGTTGGCCCAGGCACAATCTTATTTCAGAAAGAGAATAAACTGTATTCTTGTTACATTTTTTATTAGCTAGTCTACTTAATTTCTTTGATCAGCTCAGTAATTATGAGGGATTTTTTTGTTTGTTTTTCTTTTAGTGATTTCTATTATTTCTGGGCTCTACTCTGCTCGAAACATAAAAATGTTCAGTTATGGACTATTGTGCTCTGACAGTTCTTGGTCTTTCACCACACGCATGGTGTTCCCATTAGCCTTGTAACCTGCATGCATAAATTACACTAAACAATATATTTTTTTAAAAGTCCTCTCTTATAAGCTGATGGTCCATGGTGTACTGTGCTCTGGTAGCTTTAAGTCATTCAGAAAAAAAAAACACCTAAACAGCCAGGATAATCCCTGATAAGTAACAGAATTGTGACATGGTGATGCTAAGAGCTACCTTTCAAAATATTTTGTGTACCCAAAGCTTATTACAGAACTGTTTGTATGATAAAGTGGAGTAACAGTGTTTTTAATAACACCACTTCAAAATACACAGCATTTGCATTCTTATTACCCATTTTTAACAAAGAAATATTATCCAGTTTTCTAAATATTTCAAAAAGGAATTTCTTTCAGAGAAGCAACAGGAATTGCTGGAAAACACGTATCATTTAGTGCAGAAAAAAAACAAAAACAAAAGAAACAACCCAAATAATATGCCAGATTATGAGATAATAACATAAATAAAAACTATGATTGTGTTATCTCCCCTATCATGTATCTTACAGTGTGTGTCCCTCTTTCAAGAGTCTGGTCCTCTCGCTCTGTGGCTCTGAAAGTTAAAAGAAACACACATGGCACAGTTCCCCATCTTGTAGTCGGACCCCAAAAGCTCAAAATGAGCATAGTGCTGTAGATTTGGCCCACAATCAATGCAAGGAGTGTATGCTCATAAACAGGTCACTCCATGGAGGTTGCCAATATATATTTAAAAGCCAAAGTCTGAAAATTTTGAGCAATGCCTTCATGATGAGGCCTTTACAACTGAGGTTCTCTGTGGACGTTGAAGATGGTATGGCACTTCCTTTAAGAGTAGATGTTTGCTTTTTTGCCCTTGACCTGCATTTCATTTTTTCTTTTTTTTTGAGCAACACTGAGTATCATACCTGGCTCTACATCACTGGGGTAGCTAACTTGAAAGCCAGACCCCCAGTCCTGATTCAAGCAAGTCAATGGATGTTTTGCCTGATCATGAACTATTAAAGTGAGTACCGAATTGTAGGATTTGGTCCAGTGTTTGTAAAACATTTGTCCATTGGCAATGTGGATGCTGAGAATCATGAGTATCAGGTCGCTTATTTAGGTACCATAACAGAGAATCTGGGGATCTTCCCACAATTCATATGTGTTGGCAAAAAAAAAAAAAGCTTATAGGGGTTTAACTGAAACTAGAAACTACCAAGCAACTTGGCCTCCAAAATACAATCTCAGAGCTATGATATTAAGTATTTAAGATGCAGATAGTAATTATTGTTAAAAAGTCTCTATATTCTCAAGTCCCAAAACCCTAGTGTGTTCTATCCCAGATGTGTAGTCCCAGGGAGTCTAGTTGTGGCATCAGTTGTTTCAATGACCAAATCATCTCATTCTTTCCAGCGATATCTGACATAGCTCTAGTTCTAAGATATAAGGCTGTGCGGTTTGATGCAACCAAACGTTAACATTTAGGTTGTGAATGATAGAGCTAAAATTTAGCCAAATTACATTAAACAATTCAGTCATAACAGAAACTAGGGCACTAAGGACAATAGTACATAGGAAATTACATAACTGAGCAAAAAGAAAGTTACATATGTGTGCTGCTAATATTTCTCCTTGCAGAGAATGCTGGTCAATTGCAGTCTGAATATGTTAAGATCCATTATGGTTTCTCAGATAAAAAAAGTATCTGTCAGTTGTTCTCAGCTGCAGTCCTTTCTTCTAAACAGAAAATAAGCTACACACGCACAGAGTGCCTGAGTACAACTAAAGTGCTATTTAGGTGTGACTTCCAGTGCTTTTATATATATATAAACAGTATCACAATTTTTTCTTTTCCATTGAAGTGAAAGAGAGACATTTTTTTGCTAGAACTTTACAGTTATAATCATGTTATTTTCCCTTTTAGCTATGCCATTAGCAAAAATGAGAAAAAAATGGTATTTGACATCCTATTGAGCTGTGTGGCTTGAGATTTCATAATAGTTTCTCAAACAACTTGATGCCATTCTGCAGGTGTGAAAATATCATGAATGTGCTAATGACATTAAATTGAGATTTGAGCACTCTGAGTTGTGTTCTGGATTTTATTTAACACAGGCATGTGAATATTATTAATTATTATTCACAAGCTTATCTCTGGACATTGTTTAGTGTGCCACTGATGCATGGCATTCTACTTAAAGGACAACTGCATCTAACAATGATTCAGCATAATGAATGTTTAACTGTGGATTTCAAATATGAACATATCGACTTTATCTTTTCTTATATCTGTATGCAAATCTAGATATATGGTACCTTACAAAATAAGTTCCTACTCCTGCAATATTATGTACATGATTAGATCCATGAGTCACATGGATTCCTGGTGAAGTCAACAGGACTTTGTCCACACACATCACACTGAAGCGTAAGGTAAAGGAAGTAACCTCCATTTATGGAACTGTGTTAATACAAAAGAATAATGCTGAAATCTGCCTCCATATGATCTGCTGATGGTGAGCTAGTATTTAGAGCAGTAATAATTGTACCTATCTTTTGTATAGCTCTTTTCATTAGGAGAACTCAAAGTGCTTTACCGAAGAGGTAATTATCATTATCCTCAATTTACAGATAGGGAAATTGAAGCATGAATAGATGACTGATCTTGCCCAGGATCATCCAGCAAGTTAGTGGCAGAGCCAGGAATAAATTCCAGCCTAGTGCTCTATCCACTAGGTCACAATATTTTGTTTTGATTTTTTCACATGGCAAGATGATGCCCCAAAATGGAACTAAAAAACAATGGACAAAGACATTCAGAAGTGACTAGTGATTTTGAGAACTTCTCTTTTTTTGGGTGCCCAACTTAGCCTAGCTCAACGGGGCCTGATTTCCAGATAGAGGAAGAAGGTGATCAGCACTTGCTGAAAATCGATCCATGTTTAGGCATTTCTAGTTGGGCATCCAAAAATAGAGGCATCCTAAATCACTAATCACTTCTGAACATCATGTCCTGATAAAATTTACTCAGTTCATTCATCAACAGGAATTTGGAGGAAATCATTCTAGGAGGAGCCTAAAAGGAAGCTCAAATTGACCATGGAGTATAAAATTTCTTTGTAACACTTAAAATAAACCCAGCTAAATGTTGGTGAAAAACAACCCAGGTAATAAAAGTGAAAACATTACGACTGCTGGATGTTAAACAAATTCTGATGTGTGCCAGATATATTTAATAACATAAGAACGGCCATACTGAGTCAGACCAAAGGTCCATCCAGCCCAGTATCCTGTCTACCAACAGTGGACAATGCCAGGTGCCCCAGAGAGAGTGAACCTAACACGTAATGTGGTAGGATCTCTCTCCTGCCATCCATCTCTACCCTCTGACAAATAGAGGCTAGAGACACCTTTCCTTACCCATCCTGACTAATAGCCATTAATGGACTTAACCTCCATGAATTTATCCAGTTCTCTTTTAAACCCTGTTATAATCCTAGTCTTCACAACCTCCTCAAGCAAGGAGTTCCACAGGTTGATTGGTGCGCTGTGTGAAGAAGAACTTCCTTTTATTTGTTTTAAACCTGCTGCCCATTAATTTCATTTGGTGGCCCCTAGTTCTTATATTATGGGAACAAGTAAATAACTTTTCCTTATTCACTTTCTCCACATCACTCATGATTTTATATACCTCTATCATATCCCCCCTTAGTCTCCTCTTTTCCAAGCTGAAAAGTCCTAGCCTCTTTAATCTCTCCTCATATGGGACCCTGTTCCAAACCCCTAATCATTTTTGCCCTTCTCTGAACCTTTTCTAATGCCAGTATATCTTTTTTTGAGATGAGGAGACCACATCTGTATGCAGTATTCAAGATGTGGGCGTACCATGGATTTATATAAGGGCAATAAGATATTCTCCATCTTATTCTCTATCCCTTTTTTAATGATTCCTAACATCCTGTTTGCTTTTTTTTTTGACTGCCTGCTGCACACTGCGTGGATGTCTTCAGAGAACTATCCACGATGACTCCAAGATCTTTTTCCTGATTAGTTGTAGCTAAATTAGCCCCCATCATATTGTATGTATAGTTGGGTTATTTTTTCCAATGTGCATTACTTTACATTTATCCACATTAAATTTCATTTGCCATTTTGTTGCCCAATCACTTAGTTTTGTGAGATTTTTGAAGTTCTTCACAGTCTGCTTTGGTCTTAACTATCTTGAGCAGTTTAGTATCATCTGCAAACTTTGCCACCTCACTGTTTACCCCTTTCTCCAGATCATTTATGAATAAGTTGAATAGGATTGGTCCTAGGACTGACCCTTGGGGAACACCACTAGTTACCCCTCTCCATTCTGAAAATTTACCATTTATTCCTACCCTTTGTTCCCTGTCTTTTAACCAGTTCTCAGTCCATGAAAGGATCTTCCCTCTTATCCCATGACAACTTAATTTACATAAGAGCCTTTGGTGAGGGACCTTGTCAAAGGCTTTCTGGAAATCTAAGTACACTATGTCCACTGGATCCCCCTTGTCCACATGTTTGTTGACCCCTTCAAAGAACTCTAATAGATTAGTAAGACATGATTTCCCTTTACAGAAACCATGTTGACTTTTGCCCAACAATTTATGTTCTTCTATGTGTCTGACAATTTTATTCTTTACTATTGTTTCAACTAATTTGCCTGGTACTGATGTTAGACTTACCTGGTCTGTAATTGCCTGGGATCACCTCTAGAGCCTTTTTAAATATTGGTGTTACATTAGCTATCTTCCAGTCATTGGGTACAGAAGCTGATTTAAAGGACAGGTTACAAACCATAGTTAATAGTTCCGCAATTTCACATTTGAGTTCTTTCAGAACTCTTGGGTGAATGCCATCTGGTCCCAGTGACTTGTTACTGTTAAGTTTATCAATTAATTCCAAAACCTCCTCTAGTGACACTTCAATCTGTGACAATTCCTCAGATTTGTCACCTACAAAGGATGGCTCAGGTTTGGGAATCTCCCTAACATCCTCAGCCTGTGAAGACTGAAGCAAAGAATTCATTTAGTTTCTCCGCAATGACTTTATCGTCTTTAAGTGCTCCTTTTGTATCTCGATCATCCAGGGGCCCCACTGGTTGTTTAGCAGGCTTCCTGCTTCTGATGTACTTAAAAAAACATTTTGTTATTACCTTTTGAGTTTTTGGCTAGCTGTTCTTCAAACTCCTTTTTGGCTTTTCTTATTACATTTTTACACTTAATTTGGCAGTGTTTATGCTCCTTTCTATTTACCTCACTAGGATTTGACTTCCACTTTTTAAAAGATGCCTTTTTATCTCTCACTGCTTCTTTTACATGGTTGTTAAGCCACAGTGGCTCTTTTTTAGTTCTTTTACTGTGTTTTTTAATTTGGGGTATACATTTAAGTTAGGCCTTTATTATGGTGTCTTTGAAAAGCGTCCATGCAGCTTGCAGGGATTTCACCCTAATCATTGTACCTTTTAATTTTTGTTTAACTAATCTCCTCATTTTTGCATAGTTCCTCTTTCTGAAATTAAATGCCACAGTGTTGAGCTGTTGAGGTGTTCTTCCCACCACAGGAATGTCAAAAGTTATTATATTATGGTCACTATTTCCAAGCGTTCCTGTTATAGTTACCTCTTAAACTAGAACCTGCGCTCCACTCAGGACTAAATTGAGAATTACCTCTCGCCTTGTGAGTTCCTGTACCAGCTGCTCCATGAAGCAGCTATTTAAAGTATCAAGAAATTTTGTCTCTGCATTTCATCCTGAGGTGACATGTGCCCAGTCAATATGGGGATAATTGAAATCTCCTATTATTAATGAGTTCTTTATTTTGATAGCCTCTCTAATCTCCCTTAGCATTTCATCGTCACTAGTCAGGTGGTTGATAATAGATCCCTAGTGTTATATTCTTATGAGAGCATGGAATTACTATTCATAGAGATTCTATAGAACATGAGGATTCATTTAAGATTTTTACTTCATTTGATTCTACATTTTCTTTCACATATAGTGCCACACACCCCTCTCTGCCCGCATGACCTGTTCTGTCCTTCCGATATATTTTGTACCCCGGAATGATTGTGTCACATTGATTGTCCCCACTCCAGCAGGTTTCTCTGATGTCTATTATATCAATATCTTCCTTTAACATGAGGCACTCTAGTTCACCCATCTTATTACTTAAACTTCTAGCATTTGTGTACAAGCACTTTAAAAACTTGTCACTGTTTATTTGTCTGCCCTTCTCTGATGTGTTAAATTCTTTTTTATGTGAATGTTTCTCATCTGATCTGGCCCATACTTTATCCTCTTCTATCCTCTCCTTCTGACTAGAACATACTGTAGTTAATTCAGACTGAAATAAGAGATCTATATTTTGCTGCTAAGACTGGTGGTAGAAATAAGAGAGAGCATTTAGGAAGGAAACATAAAACCACACACAACTTATCCTGCATTGTTTCATTACAATACAGCTGCATGAATACTACAGGAGGAAGAAAAATAAAAGAAAACAAACCCCAACAACAGAACAAAAGTCCTCTTAATAGTTTATATTCTAAAACCAATTCTCTTCAACTGTGGTTCTATTTTAAATACTTATATGACCCCCATAATATTGTATAGAATCTTTAATACATTTTCCTCATAAAATGGCACTATTCAGGCAAACAATGTGCCTCTATCAATGGACAAATATTCTCTTGATGAAAAGGCTACAAATGTTAGGGTAAATCAAGCTCTAATGTAATGGGGAACTAAATAGTCAGCTATGGCCAGCTCTGAAGGAAATAATTTTTGTTTCCAAATCAGTTGCCATCAGTCAGAGACCATTCAGCGCACATCTTTTTGGCTGCTGATTACATAGGGATAGGATGAAGAACATTGCTCAGAGCTGTCAGCACTGGTTGCTTAAAAGTATTTGCATACTAATAAATATGGATGACTCACTAGAGGCATCTTCCCCTTCAAGTTATGCTTTGGAGTTTGAGGGCATGCTGGAAGACACTGATGAATACCAATAAACAAATCCCTTATTTAGGCTAAGGAACATTTCCTTTTCCTTTTAAGGAAACATATTGCTTATGACACTACTCACATTTAAGTCACTGATTTGAATCTTACCCAGATCAGTAGTGAATGGAGGTTTTTAACCAACTGAAGGTAGCTTGGTAGCCTATGTAAAGTGAGTTAGCAGTTTCAATTTGGTTTTAAATGGGAAAATGTTGCCATAAAGAAAGGCACAATCACAAATGAGACCTTTGATGCAGTTTCTGTGATATGTTTCCTTACTGTATAATATTCAGCCACTAGACATCTCTGTGCTGTGTTGTGTTCCAGACAGGATGAGGTCCTTGGAAAATCACAAAGAAAAAGCTAGAGAGACAAGGTGGGTGAGGTAATATCTTTTATTGGACAAACTCCTGTTGGCGAGAGAGACAATAAAAGATATTACCCCACGCACCTTGTCTCTCTAATATCCTGGGACCAATATGGCTACAACTACACTGCAAAGACCAAACTGTAATTCAAGCCATATAGAAACCTGTTTGTTGGTGTCTGCAATTGATAGCAGTTCCGTTTAATAAACACTTCCTCTTTAAAAGAGCCTGTTATTTTGCACATCAGGATAATTTCAGTATGATAAGTCAAGACTTAGTGGAAATGTGAAACTCTTCAGGATGGCTGACCCAGACAAGCAAAGTGGAGCTGTCATCTAACATCTTACATATAATATTAAATTCACTTAAAAATCATGCTGATGGTGACTGGTAAAAATATGCATTAGGAAACCTAATTATCAGCTATATGTTATTGACAGCTGCATATTACAGCTAGTGTTTCTGTTGATCATCTGTAATATACAATGTGGGATGTATTTTTAAAGTAGTCTTAAATTAGGATGATAGAAACCAAACCTACCCTCCCTATCAGCACTGGTTCGGTTTTGGCAGCTTTCTTGGCAGTGAAGTATTATTAGAATGAAAGAAAGACAAGGAATTCCAAAGTGGATGTACCAAGGAATACTGGTACAGAGCTGGCAATCACATGAGCACCAAAAGCTTTGATGGCACAACAAAATAGCCAATGATAGACAAACACTGTAAGTAACTTGCCACAGATCAATCTTGGTATTGCTTGATTTACAAGGAGGCCATGTCCCTTAGGGGCTTGCCATATTGATGAGGATGACAGTGGATTCTTGAGAATTTGGGCCTATATATTTACATATTCTTATTTACATTCCTAATTACTTGTGCATGCTAAAAGAGAGGCCAGGTCTTTAAAATTCCTCTGTTTAAATGGTCTTGATAAGGGCTGTGAATGATTTTGTTAGAGAGTTCATAGCACAATAAAATTATGTTTGATCATATAGCAATTACTGATATTTATGATTTCTTACTTCTTCTTTCTAAAACAGCCATCTAAGAAAATACTTGACCTAACTCAATTCATTCATTTTCTTATGTCTAGTTTCCATATGAAATAAATAGCTTTCATTTTTCCTAGCAACTTGGTACATTATATTACTAGTTGGCCTAGATGT
Organism: Chelonoidis abingdonii; assembly: GCF_003597395.2. NCBI lineage: Eukaryota > Metazoa > Chordata > Testudines > Testudinidae > Chelonoidis > Chelonoidis abingdonii. The sequence goes on from NC_133770.1 coordinate 144,864,965, forward strand.
ATTTTGTGGATATCTGCATGTAAAAGGGTGATCTGAATTTGACTCATTTCTACTTTATAGTCAATCTAAATACCTCCAGAGGAATTGATTTAATAATAATTACAGAGGGTAAAAGCTGTGTGGCAAATCATACATTCACTAGACAGATGAAAGGGTGAGGGGAAGCCTGCTCTCAAGATTAAATTTACTGGGTACATTACATAATTAAATCAGTATTTAGGAAGCAAGGGTCCTGAATCTGTTCTAAATCAAGACTCCCATGGGTCAACAAGAGTATGCTTCTGTCCCTCTGGTGGCTGTTCTGCCAATGGCTTTAAAGGGTCATTTAAGCAAAGTTTTAAAAGTATGGGGAAAATTGACTTTAACAATTGGACTTACATTCTGAGACAGAAAATCCCATTGATGCTGTATTGTGTGTCAAAATACAGGCCTAGTGGATGTAAACAAAAGTAAAATGCAATTGCTCTGATACATTTTGAAATTGAACTGAACTGACAAGCTCTAAAAGGAAACAGGGGAGAGAGGGAAGCACTGATGCCTTCTAATGGTGTTGTATGTTATTTTCAGATTTCAACATCAGACCTACCATATGGAGAAACCTAATCACATCTGCACTGTGGTATCAGTGAGATCTTCCTTGAAAAACTTGAACATTTCTGTGTTACACACTACGTTTTATGTGAGTCACTTGAGCCATGAGCTGAAGCTGAACTGAAACCATTTCAGTTATGACTGTACAGTGAGCATCATCTGAAAATTGGCCTCTAGAGATGAAAGCCCTGCAATGAGGGATGTACTCAGTCCTGACATCCACAGCCAGGGAGGTGTCTGACTCACTGGAACCAGTGATGGCAAGGATGAGACTGTATTCCAGGAGGATGCTCAGAGATGCGCACTTCTTTCTTGGTACAAAGCCCAGCTCCATCCAGGCTTCTTTCACAGCAGCATACAGGGAAAAAGAGCAACTGGGTGGGGAGGATCTGGTGCTCTATGTGTTCTCAGTCCTTCTCACACTGTGGGGCTCTATTAGGAAAAAGCTGGGCTACTTCAAGCATGCAGCTAAGGCCAGCTAAGGAGGGAAGAGGAAAAGAGGTCTCACCTTGAATTTCTGCACATCTCCCCAGTACCCAGCTGCTTCGGCTTGTAGCTGGGCTAAGGGACGTGTTCCATGGTGGCAAAGAAGTAAAACTGTTACTTTTATATTGGACAGATCAAGGGCTATGCTAAAGGTGTTCAGTGCAGCTCAGCAACAGGAGTGTAAATGTAGTTTTAAGTAACCTGATATCTTGGCCCATCCTGGTCACCTAATGCAATTTAGAGTAATCCTGGAGCTGCTGAAAGATATAACAGGCTACCAATGGCCCAGTGGACTACTCTGGCAGCCAGGGAGTACAAGGGTACTTCAGCCATGTCCATTTCCCTCCTTGCCAAGCCCCCTTTGCAGTAAGAGAGGCCTAGCGAATCAAAAAACAGCTGGAACATAAAAGATTGACACCATATATACTTAAAGATTATCTAGCATCGGGATAGCCCATCTATATAGGCGAACTAGGCAGTTACCCAGCATGCCAAGTTAAATGGGGTGCCAAATTCGAGGGGAAAAAATCAATTAAAAAAAAAATTGAAAAAAAGAAAGAAAAAGATAAAAAAAATATAAATAAAATAACAAATATGTCATTATTTCAATTCCTGCGTGGGTACAGACTGAATATGAATTATAACTAATTTCTCTACATTTCTGGGAATGTATGAATATGTCAAATCATTTATTTACTCTAAAAATAAATATTTTAGCAAAATTTTATTTCAATTTGTGATGTAGGGTCAAGATGACCCACTCTGTAATTTTGATAAGCAATAATGCAGCCACAATGAAAAGTATCCACCAGCATCAAGAGCTGCAATGCTAGTGACACCTAACTCAAATATACATCAAGGTTGCATAGCCGGAAATTCATGTAGAGCAGAGATATCACGAGTTGATACATGTCAAATGGTCATTTTAACGTATGCCACAGGTAAATGGTTAAGAATAGAGTGAATACTGTGGAAAATTGTGTTTCTTTGTGCCAAAGAATAAAAAATTTCTTTCAGCATTATAAATCCAAAATATGAGTATCTTAAAGCATGATTAAACCTTAGCAATATTATCGAGTTGTATAATTATGAACTTTTATTTGCTGTAACTGGTTCACATGTAATGAATAAGGTCCATAAAAGAAAAGTAACAGTGTTAATGCTTAATAGACTATGACAGTGATGAACATCACACTCCAAGTGGATAACCATGAGGAAGGGGATTACTTTCCAAAGAACCGGTGTCGGGTTATAATGTCGAAAAAGGTCATTTTATTTCCATGTAAACATTGTAACTAATTGTTTTAATAAGTATGTTAGTGTATGTTACTAATCATTGAACCTTTAAGCAGTGAAAAGACATGTTGGGATGGCTGCAATGTGGTTTAAATCACCAACCATGTGGTGTGTCAGCCATCTTTAATGCTATAATGCTTGCAGTTGGGAGCAGAGTACATAACAATATTCAAATACCCCATGGCAGAAGGAGGAAAAAGAAAACCTTCAGGAGCAGAGTACCATTAATGAAAGGCTGAGAAGGAAAAGGACCAAGCAAAACAGCAGGGATCCTTCCTGACTGAAGCAGTTCACAGCATCCAGATGAAGGAATTTCACTTGGAGAGGAGGTTAACTCACATCTGCATGGAAGCAATTTGGAACATCAAGATGAAGATATATCGCTTTGAGATGAGGGTAACTCACATCCACAAAAAGCAGTTTGGAAACTCAAGATGATAGAAACTTACTTCTAGATGAAGGCACCTCAGCGCATCAGACTGATATGGAAGTGGAGAAAATTTATTCACCTTCAGAGGGATATGCAGAAATTGAAATAAATGAAGTAGAAGGAAGAAAGGATGAGGAAGTTGCAAACAAGTTACAGTATGGGGACCCAGCTTCATGGCCCTGATGTGATGAGAGCGTACGGCAAATTCTTGTGGAACATGGACCCGAACAAGTTCATGACTTTCTCTTCCCTAAAGATTGAAATAAAAGAAAATTCTCTGCTCAATATTACAAGAGAAAACTCATTAATGGGGAAGAAATAATTGAAACTGGTTACAGTATTCAGTGTCGAAGGGCTCTGTGTTTTGCTTTTGCTGGAAGTTGTTTAGAAGTCAAGCAATTGGTACAACACTTACTGCAAATGGTTTGAAGGACTGGAAAAAACATCTCTTCAATTCTCTCTTCCATGAAAAAAGTACAGAACATTTGGAATGTTTTCAAAATTGGAAAGAACTTAAATTACGATTGAAAAAAGGAAAAACTATCGAAGAAAATGTATGTGTGATCAAGGAAAAAGAAGAATATTGGCGACAAATATTAGAGCGTCTGATTACTTTAGTGAGACTTTTCGGTGGGCAAAATTTAGCATTCCACGGCTGTGGTAGAAATGAAAAATTACATACTCCAGGTAATGGAAGCTTTTTAAAATTTGTTGAATACGTAGCTTTGTTTGATCCAGTCATGAAGGAGCATCTACGTAAAATAGCTAATTATGAAAAACAGATTCATTACTTAGGAAAAAATATGCAGAATGAACTGATTCAAATCCTACCAAATGCCATTAAAAAGAAAATTGTAGAAGCTGCCCATTCTGCAAAATACTTTTCAATAATACTGGACTGTACGCCAGATGTGAATCATGTTGAAGAAATGACAATGATAATTTGTTTTGTAGATATGGAAAAGTCTGCAGATGAAGATTATGTTGAAGTGCTCATAAAGGAGCATTTTCTGGGTTTCGTACCACGGCAGGAGATGACTGGAGCATTTATGATTGAAACTATTCTACAAGAGCTTGAAACAATGTCATTATCTGTTGAAAACTTACGTGGCCAAGGCTTTGATAATGGGAGTAATATGAAGGGTAAAGACACTGGTGTGCAAAGGAGAATGATGGAAATCAATACTAGGGCCTTTTTCTTTCCTTGCAGTGTGCATTCTCTGAATTTGGTTGTCAATGATGTTGCTAGATGCTGTTTGGAGGCAAGTAGTTTCTTTGACCTGGTCCAACGTGTTTATGTGTTTTTCTCAGGCTCAACACACCACTGGGAAATTCTGACTTGCCATATGAATTCTCTAACTGTGAAACCACTTAGTCAGACAAGATGGGAGAGTTACATTGATGATTTGAAGCCTCTTTGCAATAAACTTGGAAACATTTATGATGCCCTAATTGAAATTTCTGATGATACTAACTTGACTGGATCATCTGGCAATATGGCATGTTCAGATGCAGAAGCTTTTGCAAATGGCCTTTCCAAGTTCAAATTTGTAACTTCACTCATTTTATGGTATAATATTCTTTTTGAGATTAACCTCACTAGTAAGCAGCTTCAGGAAAAGAACTTGAACATACATTCTGCTATTCAAAACCTGCAGCAAACTAAAAATATTCTGGAGGAATTCAGAAGTGATGAAGGGTTCAAAAGAACTCTGGTAGATTCTCTAGAGCTTGCTGAAGAAATAGACTTTCTGACAGAATTTGAACCATAGCCAGTTCTCATTTAGCAAAAGAAACAGAAGTTTTCATATGAAGGAAGAGACACATCCATTCAGAACCCCAAACAAAGGTTCAAAGTGAATTTCTACTTTGCAGTCCTTGGTACTGCTATTCACTGGTTGACGAAAGATTTCAACAGATGCAGCAGCTAGAGTCAGTATTTAGCTTTCTATATGATATCCAACAGCTTGCAAAAGAAAACAGCCAAACAGATAAGAGAGTTTTGTATAAAACTGGAGTTGGCATTGACTCATAAAAATTCAAAAGACATTGATGCTACAGATTTGTGTAGCGAGCTTCAGGCTTTTTCAAGATGACTTAAGAAACATTCCACTCCTGAAGAAGTACTGAAGCTTGTTTGTGAAAATAAACTCACAGACAGTTTTCCAAACATTTTTATAGCTCTATGCATTATTTAATGTTGCCAGTTTCCATAGCTAGTGGAGAAGTAGCTTCTCAAAGTTAAAATTGATAAAACATATCTGCCTTCCTTCAGTGATACAAGAGAGACGTCTTGGACTGGCCACAATATCAATAGACCATGAAATAGCTGGAAAACTGGATCTAAAACAGCTAGTGACTGAATTTTCAAAACTTGAAGCAAGAAAAATCATGTTTGAAGAGCAAGAGTATTTCTTTTTATTTGGAGTGTTTTGTAAATATAGGTTAAATTCATTGAAGAGTTTTCTTATTTATTTCTGTATTGGATGTGGTGGTAATGGCAGTTAAAGCAGGATATTGTAATGGATGATTTTGGATTTGTAATAATAAAATTATAATTAACATTTTTAATGCATTTTATATGAAATCAGACTGAAATATCATCTAGCTGTCATATACAAATCTATTCTGAAAATTGTGTCTCTATTTTATCTGATCTTAGAAATATTGGTTGGACAGACAGATGGACGGACAAATCGAATAAATAAGCCTCTGTTATTTAATAAATAAATAAATAAATAACAAAATTAAAAGGAAAAAAGGGGCAAAATGTTTCTCAGTTTACCAAAACCTCAGTCTAAATCTGCCCTTGGGGTTGAGGGATGGCTGGCGCCAATTGCATGGTTCACCTAGGGCACCAGTTGCTGGCAGCTAGTCTAGGGCCACCCCTGTCTGTCACACAGATACACTGGCAGGGTTCATTAGAAATACACCAAGGTAGATTATTAAAGAGATTAATATATGACTGCTGTCACATTTCTTTTAACAAAATGAAAGCGCAACAGGAAGATGCTCTGAAAATAAATCAGAGAGCCACATACCACTTTTTATTAGTCATCTGAAATTACTCACAAATCATGAGCAGTGAGTAAAAATAAGTTGTGTGTGTGTGTGTACATATATATATACAGAGAGAAAGAGAGAAAAAAATATATATATATACACACACACACACCTCTACCTCGATATAATGCTGTCGTCGAGAGCCCAAAAATCTTACCGCATTATAGATGAAACTATGTTATATCAAACTTGCTTTGATCCACCAGAGTGCATAGTCCCCGCCCTCTCCACCCCAGAGCATTGCTTTACCATGTTATATCCGACTCTGTGTTATATCGGGTCGCGTTATATTGAGGTAGAGGTGTAATATTAAAATTGGAGATGCATATTTTAGTTGTAGGAAAAATTAATCCTGATTTATACCACGTCTCACAACAGAAAATCTATAGGGTTGGAGAGAGTACAAATCTGTGCCAATTATGGTTCATTGTCTACAGATTCTATCCACTATTACATCTGTGATTAGTGAGTTTGTTAATTTTGCTTCATCAGTAGATTGTGCTGTTTCCACAAAGTCAGAAGGAAACATCCAATTGCCCCTTGAAGTACATGGGTGCCTGTGTGTACCTACTTATCAGAGAATCAAGAGTATTTCTATTAATTTTGTGGCTCCATATTTTAATTATTCAATTAGCACAGCTGGGTAACATGGGATGTATCTGCTGTACCACCTGGAGAGCCTGAAACATACATCACACAAAGAATATCTGCCAGCTGAGACAAGCTTAGTAGATATCATCAAGAATTGAGTCAAGGAGGGCTTTAGTTCGTTCCATCTAGTGAAATCTCTGGTAAAGCTGACCTTTGGACCCTAAAACTTACAGATATATTGCCTAAGGACAAATAAAGTCACTGGTCAAGTATCTGTTGATCAGGACAAAATCATAACAGTGAGCTCCTATAGGCTCTAAAATTTTGAGTTGTTTTCCCAACTTGTGTTGTTAATCTCTCTCTTATTGAACACAAAAATGGCATATGAAGGATATCAAAGGGGTTGAAAAGTTCCACTGCACTTTCCTCACCCTCCCAGCTTTCCACAGCTGGCTCTGCAACTTCCTCCTACATCACTTCTGCTCCTCCATTAACATTGCCTCTTCACTCAAGCCCTGCTGCTATCTGGCATGTTGCATCTCCACTGTGCCATATCACATAGTTGTAGCTCACATCTATAAATCATTAGGAACAGCTACAGCCATTAATCAGATACATTAATGGCCAGACAGCTTCTTCTTATGGTCAGTCTGCCCATAGGGCTCTACTTGCTGCTGTTGATCCCAGGTCCACCTGGGCTTCTCCAAGATGATATGTTCAGAGATATCACACCCGATTCTAATATTCCTTCCACCTTTTTTATACCAGCATAACTCCATTTTCTTCAGTAGAGTTACTCCTTTTTTACATTGCAGGAAGATCAGTCCCAATAACACTGTGCTTTCTTTAACATGGAATATTTATTGAAAACAACAGTACAAAATTGCCCTTAAACTAGAAATGTAAATAATTTAGTTTGCATTTAATATTTTATCAGATGTGTCCTGATTAGCATTTTTCTGGGGCATTGTGATTATGAGATAGTTTCAAATACTGGTCTGTTAAACATTTTTAGCATTTCTTTCTTCCACCATGAGTGACTTGCAATTTCCAGACATTATGTTTGCTTGTCATCAAATGTTATTACTTATGCAATGTTGAAATTAAAGTTTTCAGGCTTGATTCTACTTCAACTGAATTCATGGGGAGTTTTGCTATTGATTTGCCCAGGATTGGCATTTCATTATGGAACATTGTTGTGCTCCGTTCCCTTTTCTTCTCTTGCAGTTTATAATCAGGGAGGTAAACACTAGCAGCATATATTTATGTGGGAACACATGATTCAATCTGTATTTTGTATTTGTTTGTATTCTTTATTTGGCGGTGATACACAGGTACTTTACATATATCTTTTTATGACAGGAAGAGATCTGCTATTATTAATCCTGTATGAATATTTTGAGCAAGCTGCCAAAAGTTAATACTTAGGTTTTTACTTTGTGGCGCAATATATTTTTCAAGTATGTTTCAAGAAGAGATGGACCTGCATGGGATTTGAAATTTAGACACAAACCCGGATCTGGTTTTCATGTTTAAAAGCCTCTGTTATCCCACCCAAGAACTTTATTGAGAAGGATGCCTGAAATCCAGAGCTGAATCTAGAGCTATATTGTATAGTTCTGTTTCATCTTGAATGGGAAGATTTACGTTATTCCATTTGAGTCAATTTTCGGTATCAAACATTACACTGGGTCTCTACATACTCCAAAAGCTTCCACAATATATTTTACTTTATTATTTGTTCTTTTGCCAGGGAATTGCAGTCTCAAAGATCTCAGATCAGAAATTTAAGAGGAAATTCTCTCCTACTTTGATAAGGCCCCATTAGATTCTTTTTGTGGGCTTGAATTGGGACTCAAAAATATGTTCACTGACATTTTATCTTGACTTTGTAAGTTCTCCTGAAACACATATTTAATCTACATTTTATTGTACGAGAAAGAATTATTGTACCTTGCCAATATATATATCATTATTTTATTTACAGTCCTTCTAGTAGAATTTTTTTCTTTGTTAGGAATATTAAATGAATGGTGTTACAACCTACCTTAATCTTATGTCTGATTCCAAATAATCTGTGTGAGGAATTTGAAATTCTGGCATATGTGAGAGGAATCAGGTAAGCAGGAAATCACCATTCCCATCAATGCCATCCCCACTGTTCTATGACTCTCTGAGGTGAACACTCAGACATATCCTTTTCCCTTGAGCAAGTAGGGGAACAGAAACTATATTGTAAAACCCTGATCCAGAAAGTTAACTGACTCTGGGGCAAACAGAGGCCACATGGCCAGCCACGAGCAGCAGGGAAGCTGGATGCAGGGGAAGCCACCAGGGAATCATGTGCAGTGCAGACTGCAGCAGGAGCTAGTGAGATGTGTGTGGGCCACAGTAAGACTGATTAACATTATCGCTGAGATCAAGTCTATGTCGAACTTGTGGGGTAAGCGGTAGAGACTGGACCAGGAGCAAGAGACACCTTAAAGCTCCAATTTTATTAGAAGACTGGACTGTAGATGCCAACCCAGGCATTAGGCTTGAAGAGCCCTAATCCTTGATTGGGCCAAAATAAGAACTGCTATTGTCTCACTGAGTTGTAACTGTTGAAGCCTCTGTACCTAAGGTATTTGTGACCTCTCCCTTTCTTGCCAGCTGTTGTAAAATACCCTTTCTCATAGACATGTATTTGAGTAGTTACTGGAACCCACCAGGTCCAGCACCTACAGTGAGTTTAAAAGGATACTGGATCTATTTTTCTTAATCCACAGGAAATGTATTGTTCATAATAGATAAAGGATTGTAGTGTTGCTGAATATGTATATATGAAACATTATTAGACCATGAAACAGAAAAATATCTAAACTAAATTATCATTGTGACGTATTGACAATCTACTGAACAAACCTGGTAAAAATAAGATAAACTTCATTTAATTAAGGTTAACTTCACTGAATTTGGGCTAACACCTGTGGAGTTCATCATGTTCCAAATGCAAATGTGTGTGCACTATTGTGAGATTGTATGGACCCTCTTTGCAGAAATACAAGATTAAAGCAATCTCTGGAAAGTATGAGGAAGTTCAAAGGTCTTTCTTGGAACAATACATGCAAAGTGGATTTCTTTAGGAAATATCTTAAAGTGAGGGGAATGCAAATGCTTCCCGGCCAAAGCCAACTTTCTGACAATATGTCCTAGGGAGAGAGATCCTTTGAATACTAACTACCTGCTTCTGGAAACTCCATTAAAAATCCCCTGAATTGCAAAACAGAGAACTGAACATGATAGGAGGGTCCCTGTTCTGACCTGAACCTCTGATGAATTTTTAACCATAAGGATGCCCCTGGGGTGGGATATTAAAAGACTGCACTTGCCAGAACCCATGTGAAAGCTGGAATAAACTCTGTTGAGCTTATTGGTATGCACATAGGTTTTTTAATTATTTTTAATATGCCTTTTTTTGTAATGTTTTTTACCTTAAGAATAAATTGGACTTTCATAGAAAAAAAATTGTGCTGTAGCATATCTATAGCAATTAAATTGTTATCCACATCTGAGGAGAAAACAAGTAACCTGTGTGTACAGAGAATGACAGAGTGGAGACAGGGAACTGTCTATCCTGGGAATACCCTGGTTAGAAAGGATAGAGATGCAAGAGAAGCTACAAGTGGGGAGCTGAAAGCCAAGTGTGAATGCTCTTGCTGAACTACTGAGGGGACATAGAGGTGCTCTTCCCTTGAACAGTGAGAATCATATTTGAACATAATTATGAGATTCCTTGGAGAACAAAATACAGGGACAGATTTCTCAACTTTTGTTAATGTAGCTATGTCAATTTACACCAACTGAGAATCTGGACCAGCATCTTTAACCATAGAGGAAACATACAGTGTGAGATGAGAAGAAATGCTTTTGAAATGAACGGAATTACTCCTGATTTACCTTGGAGTTTTTGGATGTATATCCCTATCTACAAAGATACTGTACATATGAGTACAATAACCCTGTTGAGGTAACGACTACTCAATAGCTTCCATAGAGACTGTCACCATAAAAACTCTCCCGATGTTTGCTAAAGCATATACACTACTTGTATTGCTTTGCCCATAGAGGTAGATGAAGAAGCATATAACTAGTCATTATTTCCTTGATGCACTCCTTAGTAGATCAAAGACATAACATGCTTCCGCAGTAACCTGCATAAACAAAGGTAAATGCCTTTGAGAATACAGACTTGTTTTAACATAACTTTATTTATTTTCACTTAACTAAATTTTATGGTGGTAGAGTATTATACTCCTTTGACCCAAAGTTTATAATCAACTTATTTTTATTTTTTCTTCCTAAAACATATTCCATAACAATTTAATGATGGCATTTGTTTTGCAGCCTTTGATCATAGAGATGCTGTACGTTCTCCTACGAAAGAGAGATACTGCATCAAAGACACAAATATGATATTCGTTTCAGCCTTTGATCATTTCAGTAGGCTTAGAAATAAGAAAATAAATGCTCACATAAAGTCATTACCAACTCCAGATACAACTTCATTAGCCAAATAACGATTATTTAATGCAATGCATTAGAAACACGTATAGCAGTGCGCAAGGAGGAAATACCATGTAGGACAGTCAAACACGATCAAAACACTTGGAAAAAAGAATTGAAAATTAATGTCTATTTAAAAAAAAGTTAGGGATTTTAAAGGGAAACCAGCAGTACTAGCTACCTCAGCTGAACTGAGAATGATACATAAACAGGTCTGAAATAAATATTTGTTAAAGACAATCTTTTCCAGTTGCTTCATTCTCTAATAGAATTTACCCTCATTTTAATTTAATGTTTCCATTTTTAAAAATCAAGCATGCTTTCCCCTAGGAGAGACAAGGTAACATCATATGAAATACAACACTAGAAAAACAATTTCAATTTCTAGTCATATCTATGAGTGGATGTCTCAGACAGGGGGTGGGAGGTAATAGGAACCTATATAAGTAAAAGCCCCAAATATCAGGACTGTTCCTATAAAATCAGAACATCTTGTTACCCTAGCTTAGATATTGCTGTGGGCATTGTGCTAGTCATTCCTTTTTAGGGGGGCTGGGAAGAAATGTTTCCCTCATCACAATATTCGCTTAGATGGAATTTTTTTTTTTTTTGCCTTCTCCACAGTGGATATCAGGGAGGACCTATTATAGTGAGGAAGAAACGGGGTTAGGCTATATGTCACAATATATTTTGTAAGTGTAGGCGGCTGTCCAGTACAGGTACTCCATAGAGAAGGTATCCAGTGACCAGACAAATGGCCTAGTAAAGGACTTAAAAAGGAGGTGTTGGTTAAAGGAACAGAATGGAGGGTTGAGAGGTTCGGGGCTCCTTTCTTAATAGCTTAACATCTTCCTATGTGTATGTGTGGAGGGGGATATGGATGGCAAGATCCAAGCCCAGGGTTGGCTGGGGGATCTGGATGGAAAATGAAGAGGGTGGCTAGTGGAAGGCCTAGGTAGTTATTTGAATGAACATGGAGTTGCCTTCACTGTGCACTTTCATCTGCCAGGTAGTCCCAATTATCTAATAATAAAATTGTAGCCTGATTAAATCCATATCAAGTGTCTCCTGACCTTCTTTTGGTATAGCCGGACAATTAGAAACATGTAATTAAAGCAGGGGTTGGCAACCTTCGGCACACACCGCATCAGGGTAATCCACTGGTGGGCTGCGAGATGTTTTGTTTACGTTGACTGTCCGCAGGCATGCACCCTTGTAGCTCCTATTGGCCAGGAATGGTGAACTGTGGCCCCTGGGACTTGCGGGAGTCCATGCCTGTGGATGGCCAATGCAGACAAAATGTCTTGCAGCCTACAAGCAGATTACCCTGATGGGCTGCATGCCGAAGGTTGCTGACCCCTGAATTAAAGAAACATTTGCCCCATTAATTATTTCTTAACTAGCCTTCTGATGATATTTTCCATGACTCAGTGTGTAATAAACTGCTATAGTATTCAAAGTCATATGGCAGCAGTTATTTCAAGTATTGTCTATTTTTATTTTATTTGAGAATCCTGTGTGTATTAATATGGTTCTGACAAAATTACTTGTCATGAACAATTTCTCATCATATCCAAGATGTCATCTTAGTGCCTCCACATCCCACCCCATACACATACACACATGCATGTGCAAGACATCCTGGGCATGAACTGAAATTGTTCATGACTGAAGGAATTTTGCCAGATTTGTATTGATATGCTTACATACATGCAACAAATAAACTAAAGAACGCAATTTTGAAGAAAGAGGAAAACCCTGCAAGTGCTTTTTTGCTTAAGAATGCTTAAATAAGGTATAATTTGTTTTGATAATGGCCCAAAATTTTAAATAGCTTGTGAAAATTTTCCCCAGCCATTCTAGTGCCACAACAAGCTCAGACCCAGCAAAAATTAGCATGATTCCCATGCACAGATGAGACAAATTAGGGAAAGGCAGCATTGCAAAGAGTTTACAACCCTTATGCACACCATGGAACAAATTTCTCTAGTATTCTTCTCTGTAACAATGCAGAGGGGGGAATTGAGGAAGGAACACTGGTGATAAGGGGCAGGCCTGGAGATGTGACCAGGGGATCCACAAGTACATGAGCCAAATTCTTTGTGTAGGGAGATCACAAGCTCAGCAGTCACTATTTTAGTTCCGAGGCTTCTCACAGTGTCTCTTGTAGGGCAAACATATTGTACTGAATTACAGTCTGTCCTGCATTTTGTTGCAAGAGAGATAAACGTTCCATTCTCTCTCAGTCTCCTGTGCAATCCCATTTGAAAAACTCAACATCTTTGTACAGAGTCAAGACCTCCAACCATTTTTGTTTTCCAAAATTCAATTTTCTAACACCACTGGTTAGAATTGGCTGAATACTTCTCCTTCGTCTAACATGATAATATCTATTAATTCTTTTATTTGTTTATTTATTTATTTATTTTACCCATTCATTTACCTCCTGCAAACTATAACTACTGGGCCTGATTATCCTCTCACTTAAACTGGTGTAAATCAAGAGTAACTCCATCAAAGGCAAGAGAGTAACTGTGAAATAAAACTGGTATAAGAAAGAAGAGATTGGGACTATTATCTGCACATGACAACCTACTGTAAAACTAGGGCTTATGTTTTCATGAGACTAATAAGCACTCTAATTATGTTGCTGCATCTTATCGAACAGCTTGACAACACACAGAAGTGATATCAGCTTACATGACATAGATTGAGAGACATCTTTATCTTGTTCCATGTTACTGTAATTACTGTGACATCAAATGAGTCTATTATTCGGGCCCCTCTTTCAAAGGAACATAAAAACTTACAGTAATGGGGGAACGGGTTGTTTTTAAATCTGATAAAATTTCAGCTGAGAGCAAAACTTGGCTCTGAAAGACCTTCATTTCCTCTAACTTATTGTCTTTAGCCAGGATATAAACCTGCTCAGAATCCATTTGTGGAAAGGTAATTGATTTTTTAAATATCTTACTTTGAACTGGTAAGATCTGATGTATGTACATATCAGATTAAAAATCAGCCAGAGTTTTAATAAACTTTTGCAGTTTTTTAGACTGTTTTCTCTCAAGGCAGCCTAATTGTGAAAAGACTATAACTCATGTCTTTTTTAACCTGACATGCCAAAAAGTTTACTTGCTCATAAGTGAAAGAATTCACCCTGGGCAAAGGGACAGCACAAGGCTTACACATCATTTTAGCCCCACACAGTCTTTTATTCAGAAGGCTTAAAGTACAACTTTAGTGATGCATAAGCCTTGGGCTAGCCCTGTACAAAAGCCTGAATTTTATTCAGCATGAATATATGTGATTTTACTCCAGAATTTATTTTACACTTGATGAAGGCCTTAATATTCTTGTTGACATTCCAAGACTGTCTAATATTTTGGGATATTTTCAAGCACATGACCCATATCCAGATGCATAATTTTTGTTCCACTTGATCAGCTTTATATATTGTCTCTTTCTTTTTGGTGAATGTAAAAGATTGTATTTACCCACAGGGCTAAATTTTCCTTTTGATTACACCAGTGCTTTCAATGGGACTGGACTGGCATAACTTTGGAAAATTTGGTTCAGAAGCATTAAGGCACCCTGGACACACCAAGGCTAGTAAAGATACACTTATTCTGTAATACAGTTTTTATTCTCAGTTTAATCTAAAAGATGGGAAGAAAAGCTTTAGGTCATAAAAGTAGATAAAATTTTAATATACAAGTAATCAGGGCATGGTTAACTTAAAGGAATTGCCAAATTATAGTAATAAATTTATATTAGGCAAAAGGTATTTAACATTAAAAGAGATAATACAGGAATATGTTTCATGTACCAGAGATTAAAAAATATACATTCTCTTTGGTTGATGTTATGGTCAGCAATCAAAATGCTTTAAAACAAAACAAACATAGCTGACCTAATGGGTACATTATTTTAAGGAAATGTATCAAAGAAACTCGATTTGAAATTAACAACACTTTTTAATAAAGATATGCTGAAGAAACACAAAACTATTTAAAGTTTCTCACAAACATATAAATATTAAAACTCTATATTATATCATTGCAGTCACATCTGCAGGCTGTGATTTACCTGTTGTAACAATTGCTATGAGTTTTGAATCCAGTAATTATGAAGTTATATGTCCTCTATCATGATTTCTTAGCATACTTCACAGAGTGAAGTAGTTCCAGAGGGGTTCCTAAATAAGCTGATATTTTGCGCTAATTTCTCTGAATTACTTTTTTTTTCTATTTTCCTGTTCAGCCCATGTTGACTTGTATTCCTAATTTCCATTAAAAATAAGAATCAGTCTTTAACTGGAAAATTTGCATATATAAATCATGGGGAACTAAGAAAGAATATATCTCTAAGCATAGCAGGGTGGTTTATGTAACATATTTGTTATATTGTACATCACAGTATGACACATTTGGCTCAAATTGTATTTTAATAAGATTTTTGGTGACTGGGTGTCAACTCCTAATCTGGGATTTCTGGGTTTATTGGCTGTGTCTGGTATTTGTTATGGGAAAACTATTCTAGTGTCACTAAAAAATTTAATCACAGAGTCTTATGTCATAGACCTGTAGACAGCATATGAGCTTTGATACTAAGTGAATATTGGATGCAATATCACAGAAATGTGCACACTGTCATACCATGGGATTTCATTTTAGAGCAATTTCATTTTAGACTATGCATTTTTGGTTTCATCACAGTCTGCGGGGGTAAGTTAATACTGCTCACTGTTCTGCTTCATGATTGCCCTCGAAAAATCATTTGTAATGTAATTAAATCAAAACTTTGGTTTAGTTCAGTGGTGGGCAACCTACAGCCTGTGGGCTGCACGTGGCCCGTCAGGGTAATACGTTGGTGGGCCGTGAGATTTTTTGTTTACATTGACTGTTCACAGGCACAGCACCCCGCAGCTCCCAGTGACTGCGGTTCACCGTTCCCAGCCAGTGGGAGCTACAGGAAGTGGTGTGGGCTGCAAGGATGTGCTGGTCGCCACTTCCCATAGCTCCCATTGGCTGGGAACGGAGAACCACAGGCACTGGGAACTGTGGGAGGCCGTGCCTGAGGACGGTCAATGTAAACAAAGTGTTTTATGGCCCACCAGTGTATTACCCTGATGGGCTGCAAATTGCCCACCACTGTTTTAGTTTGAACACATGCAATATTTTCCCTCATCTTAATTAGCACTTTACTGTAATGTTACTAGGGGTAAATGGGGGGAAAAAAAGATGTTTTTCTGCAGTGGTTCTTTCTCCCCTCACCCCATTATTTATCTTTAATGGCTTGACAAAGGAAAAAGAGAATTCTATCATCTTTTTATGAAAAATAAGAACAAAAGATGCAAGAATTTTAAATTACAGGATTTGTGTCTACCACCAAGTTACTGTAGCATAGTTGCACAGCACTGATAAGATAGCACTGCTGGCTTCTGGTCTTGCAATCCATTCTCAAGAAACTCCTGACACACTTTTTTTCAGGTACTTGATCTTTCTCCTCTCCCCTACCTTTTCCAGTTTCTTCTCTCCTTTAGCTTCCCTTAGCCTGACGCCGCTCTCAGTCTCGCAGTCTATCATTGCAATCCCTGTAGGATCTCTTGCCTTTCAGTTTCTCCAGCTGCAGTATCACAAACCAAAGAGTCCCAGAGGCACCAAATATGGCATCATGGGATGTGTAATCCTCATATTGTCTATGATTCATCTGAAAGTACTTGTAGTCCTTTGGAGCCAATTCACAGGACATAGAGGCCTTATCAAAACACCCTGGCAAGGTTTGCAGGGGGCGGGGCGGGGGGGTCTTACATCTGCATTATTAATGAAAGCAACCTTGTAAAATTCTACTCACCCACTCCTCAACAAACATATCATTAGTATTTTCATCCATCCCATTGGTATTTTAAATCATGATGGTAAAGGACAGGCTGGAATACCAAGAACCATTCCACTCATTTTGTGGGATAGATAATGTCAAAAAGTTAATAAACAAGGGGTTCCTGGACAGACAAAGATAACGGAGAAATACAGGGTATAGCAGGCGTAGGGAAAGTGACAGCTTTCAGCTATTCTCTTGCCTCACAGTGCCAGACTGCCATTTCATCAGCAACTTGTTATCCACCAGCCATTTTTAGATCCCCAAGACTATTAATGAAGAGCACCCTCACTGCTCACTGAATCCATAGTAGTTACAGTGCTCAAAACACAGTCAGATTGCACCTTTGACCCACTTTCTAGTTAACAAATGGTAAGTATTATTTGCCACTACATAAATTCTGTTTTATTCTTGTGAGACACCAGATAATGGCCCACAAGAAGAAAAAGCACCTTAGCAATTAAAATGGCTAATCAAATGCTGTCTGATTTTCTCCTCAAATTATAGCGATTTTACATCATTGTATAGCTTTACTGACTTAATCAGGGTTATTTCTGATATATACTGGTGAAGGTGAAATGAAAGTAAGGCCCAGTGGGTTATACCACCATTTTCACTCTGGCCCATTCATGTTAATAAGACAACTCTGGCATCATCATACATTTACAAGATGTATTAAAAAAACCTTACTTACTTAGAAACAGCTCAAATGTTTGGAATCTTAAGGACAATAATTTGTTATTTAGTGGCAGCATTTCCCATGTACAATTTTGAGTAGCTCTGCTGTTATCCAGAAAAAGTATACCTTTTTTTTACATAAAATATGTTCTTTATCTATAATGATGCAGACATGATAATGGTCATGGCGGGGGGAGCTGGGGCTGGAGCTGGAGAAAGCAGCCTTTTAGGCTGGGGTGATGGGGGAAGTGACTGCAGCTGGGGCCACGCCCCAAACTGAGCCACAAGGCCTATATAAGGCAGAGAAGCCAGGAGAGTCTTTCTCTGTGTTTACAGACAGAAGGGCTTGGCTTTTGGAAGCTGAGATAAGGTACCTAGGATGAAGCAGGGCTGGGGAAAGGCTGGGGAGCCCCTGCCTGGAAAGCCCCAGGTTGCGGCCTAGAATTCGGCCAGGAGGTACTGGGGTTGTAGGGTGCAACACAGGGGTAGGCCAAGGCAGCAGGTCCAACCCCCTTTGCCAATGATGAGAGGCTAATACTGCAGTCTGCCCCATGGTGTGAGGCTAGCTAATGACTGGGCAGTTGCCAAGACACTGAGGCAAAGTGGGGATAGAGGGGGTGTTCCCAGGAGGGGGAAACCCCTCAGGGCAAGGGGTTACTGCCAGGGAGCAGAACCCCATGTAAAAGGGGCACTGGGGTCCAGGGAGGGACATGGGGCCAGTAGCAGAGGACAGGTGGATCACTGGCTTGCAGAGGGTGCTCTGAGCTAATTCCCTGAAGTCACCAGCAGGAGGTGGCCTGGGGGTGAGTCTGTCCCATTTACAGGTCATTAGTTTTTCTAGACTAAGTGGACAATGATCCAAATGGAAGTTATTTAAGACATATATGGAATAATTTTAGAATATGTAGTAAGCTGTCAAACACATCAAGGGAATATAAAAACACTTTTTTCAAGTAACTCTTCACATTCCAAAGATTCCAGACTAGCAAATACTCTGGAAGTGGTTGATTTTTTATGGCTGTTTGACATTTTCTCAAGATTTGATGTGCTAGATTATTGGGTCATTTTTAATCTGTCAATTTTCAGGCCAGTCTGTACTTAAAAACCTGCACTGGTGCAGCTATGCTTCTACAGCACTTAGTGAATACACTGCTATGCTGATGGAAGAACTTCTCCTGTCAGCATAATTAATCCAGCTCTGTGAGAGGTGGTAGATATAATGTGAAAATCCCACCCATGTTGTTAGGGGTGTGGATATTTTACACCCCTAAAAACATAGCTATACTGATATAAGTTTGTAGTATAGACTGAACCTTAATCATGTCTCCTAGATCTTTCAATTAAAAATAAAAAAAATCCTAAAGTCTCAATCCTGCACACTCATGTGCTTAACTTTACACACTGTGAGTATTCTTATTTCAGTCACAGAGCATGAAGTTAAGCATGAGCAGTGCTTAATTTGTAATGAAAGAAGTGCTGGGGCTCAAGCAATCTTTTTTACATTTGTAACTGATGCAGTAAGTCCTGATGTGCTGTGGCTATGAACTGCAAAGCCAAGAGGTGCTTGGGCTCAGCCTTGGCACAAATTAAACACTGAGCATGTGCCAAAGTCTTTAAAAAGATTGGGGTTTCAGGTCATTTGTCCAAGGTCTGCTGTTTGAGCCCAGATATAACCTTGATTTGAATGAACTACATTTTGACTGTAGGGTTTAGGTAGCTGGTAGGATTGTTTCTACCAAAACATTTGGATTAGCCTCTGTTACAACTTGTTTGGGAATAGGTCTCAAATCAGCTAATTGGAATGCCTCAAAAGCAGGAATGGCTAGCAGAGTCTGCAAAGGGAAGAATGTAAGGCGAGACAGAACTTGATCTTCAGATCACTGATCTCTTTCTGTGTTGAGATAAGATCAGCTGACATTAATTGATCATTTCTCTCTAAGAGGCAAAAAAGCTAAAGAGGGTGAAACTTGGCAGTGTTCTTAGTGAATGATTTATCCAGCACCACCAATTTCTAAGAGTTATAGGACAAATAATGCCTTCCCTTACAGCCATTTAACCTTATTGGTCAATGCGCTTGGATGGATGAAATTGATAGCACAGGGCTCAATTCTGCTTTCTTTTTCGTATTACAGTGGAACAGCATATGAAGAGCATTTTATTCCATCCCTTAAAACTATACCTTGATTGATTTCTTTTAGTACTTTTATCTTCTCAGATAATTTTCATATTTGGGGTGTTGCAACTTTGAAGAGCTCTACCAGTCAACATTGACAATCCCAGCACCGTTTTTTTTGTGGTCTTAAATTATTACCATGCGTACATGATTAATCCAGGAAGAAGACTTGGCATGAGTTGCACAGTTTTTAATTGGGGAGTAAATCGTGTGACTGGTTCAGACAGATATAACAATAAGAAATAATACTTTCTCCCATTGTTTTATAGTGTGTAATATAATGCTAAATTAATGCTCATCTGGCAGTCAACATATAGTTGTCAGAGAGCTGCAAATCACTCACAGCAAAAGCTAACTGTCAAGCAGTTTAGAAAGTTTACATATTGCTGCTGTTTAGAAATAGCCACAAATACAGGCCCCTATCAGCAAAATATTTAAAGCATGGGCTTATTTTTAAGCACATGAGTAATTCCAACTCTCCTCAACACAGCCATTAATCACATGCCTAAGTCCCATTGCATGTGCTTTAGTGTCATGCTAACTTCAGTGCTACAAAGGGCTCTGTTTTCCAATATGTTCTCAGTTTCTTTATTTTCTAGTGGCTTCTGGGCTGATAGGTTCAAATTCAGTGGGATATACAAACGGATATATGATGACTTATAGACTCCAAATAGTCAAGTGACTGTATGACATGTTTTCATATGATTGAGAGATAATACATGGCACCATTGCAGGACTATTGTCTGGAGTTAATTATGTGTGTCAAATGTCAGCCTGCTCCTGTAAATACCTTAGAGAATATAAGAAATAAAAATAGTAGCAGTTGCATGCCCTGTTGTGATAGGCATTATTTTCTAGATTATCGTACCTGCAATCTGGGTTTTATCTGCAGAATTTTGAATGGGGAAGATTCCTGAACTCACCCCACAGTTCATACCTGTACTGGGAGCACACTGGGGCTTACTCCCAAACCTGTAAACTGACATTGTCCAAAACCCAAAGGAGGATTAGTGATGCAAGGAGAAAGTATATCTTCAGAATGGCACAAGTTGTTCTCCACATCTTGCCAGATGGTGAATATGGTGCTGGTGAGAAATTAAGATGGATGGTCAAGTGGCAAGGGCCCTAACCCAAGACATGGGAGACCTAGGTTTGATTTCCTAGTAGGCCACAGATGTCGTCTGTGACCTTGGGCAAATCACAATCTATTTTTGTGACTCTTTGACCCAGCTGTAAAATAAGGAAAATTCCTCACAATGATGTTGTGTGAACAAATACATTAATGACCACTCAGATACTACAGTCATGGGAACCTCAAAAATACCTAGGTTTCTAACTATGAGGTAACTACCTCCTCCATACTGCAATTTAAATCCTGTTCTAATCTTGTAAAAGGTAAATTGAAGTAGAGAAATAGAGATGAGCCAGACCTAAAACTCTGTATCTGAAATCTTAATTTCAGATGGGTTCCAAATTCAAAACTAGACTCGGATCCCAATGTTGCGATTAGAGCTTTATCTTTAAAATGAGCTGCAATAGAACTGAAAGTTTTAGCACTTTGATCATGGGGAACAGTTGAAATCTGGTCCCAAATCTTAATTCAACCTATAGTAGAAGCCAATCTATACAGTAAGTAAGCAGAGATGTTCTTTTAAAGTAATCTTAATAAGAAAACAAATTTAAGGTGTTATGAACAAATGTCCCCAGTACATGCTTTTTACTGCTCCCAAAGTGCAATAACTAGACCACAGCACCAGCAGAATGAAATTAGATTTCTTGTGGGTTATTGAATGCTTGTAATTTTCAGAGTGGATCAGGATAAATTTATTTTGTGCAGGTATTTTTGTAATTGGGCTGCACTGAGAGAAGACAATGTCCTTCAAACTCTCATAAAAACTAGGGCTGGTTAATCACAGTTAACTCACATGATTAACTAAACAATTAATCGTGATTACAAATATTAATTGTGATTAATCACACTGTTAAACAATAAAATATCAATTGAAATGTATTAAATATTTTGGATGTTTTTCTACATTTTCAAATATATTGATTTAAATTACAACACAGAATACAAAATACGATGCTTAATTTTTTTTACAAATATTTGCACTGTAAAATGATAAAAGAAATAGTATTTTTCATTTCACCTCATACAAGTACCATAGTGCAACTAAAATATATTTTATTTTTACAGTGCAAATATTTATAATAAAAAAATAAAGTAAGGTCAGTACATTTTGTATCCTGTGTTGTAAATTGAAACCAATATATTTGAAAATGTGGAAAATATCAAGAAATGTATATAAATGATATTCTATTGTTTAACAGTACAATTAATCACATTTTAATTGCTTGAGAGTTCTAATAAAAAGTCATTTTGGGTCAGAAAAAAATGGACCATCCAGTAACTTGTCTTCAAACAGTGGCCAGTTCCACATGTTTCTGAGGGAATAAACAGAATAGTGTAATTATTGAGTGATCCATCCCCTGTCATCCAGTCCTAGCTTCTTGCAGTCAGAGGTTTAGTAGGGGGTTGCATCCCTGAAAACCTTGACTAATAGCCATTGGTGGCCCTATCCTCCATATACTTATCTAACTGTTTTATTAACCCAATTATACTTTTGGCCTTCACCACATCCCTTGGCAAGGAGGTACATATGTTTATTTGTGCATTGCATGAAGAAATTCGTCTGTTTTAAAAATGCTACCTGTTCATTTAATTGGGTAACCTCTGGTTCTTATGTTATATGAAGAGGTCAGTAACACTTCCTTATTCACTTTCTCTACACCATTCATGCTTTCATACACCTCCGTCAATGGACGGCAGGTATAATAGGCCAGGGAAGGCTAAAGTGACCTGCCACCAGACATCTGGGCCATGGTGACTCTGCCCCTTCCCCAAGACCCCACGTCTACTGCTGCCATGTAGTAGGTCCTCTACTCCACCCACCCTCCAGAGGTCCCCGCTGCAAGCCGTGTCCCTCCGCCTCGGAGGCAGGGGAATGAGGAGGGATGCAGCAAGCCAATGATGGTGGGCGGGAGGGTCTGGCAGGGGAGAGAAGCAGATTGGCCATGTGCTGGAGCTGGCCAGGCGCTGGGGGTGGGTGGGCAGCAGCTCAGGGGAGGTGGGCCCAGCATGGCTGGGCCGGCCTCCTCCGGTCATGGGGGGGCCTTCGGGGGCAGGGGAGTGGGGGAGGAGTGGAGGGTTCCGGCATGCAGGGCGGCAGGTCTCTTTTCCAAGCTGAACAGTTCCCATCTTTTTAATCTCGTCTCATATGAAAGTTGTCCTATACCCCTAATCATTTTTGTTGTCCTTCTCTGTACTTTTTTCCAATACTAATATCTTTTTTTGATATGGAGGAACCACAACTGCATGCAGTATTCAGTAGTGGGCATGCCCTGGTTTTATATAGTGACATAGTATTTTCTGTCATTATCTATCACTTTCCTAACAGTTGCTAACATTGTTAGCTTTTATTACTGCTGATTAAAATAGAGCAGATATTTTCAGAGAACTATCCAGGATGACGCCAAGATGATCTCATTATTGTGTGGTAAACCATCCCTTTGAATGTACAGTTGGGATTATGTTTTCTAATGTGTTACTTTGCATTTATCTACATTAAATTTAATCTGTCATTTTCTTGGCAAGTGACCCAGTTTTGTGAGATCCCTTTGTAACTCTTCACAGTCAGCTTTGGACTTAACTATCTTGAGTAATTTTGTATTTTCTGCAAACTTTGCACCTCACTGTTTACCCTTTTCTGGATCATTTATGAATATGTTGAACAGCACTGGTCCCAGTTCAGATGCATTGGGGACCCTAGTATTTAGCGCTCTCTGTAAAAACTGACTATTTTTTTCTGCTCTGTTTTCTGTCTTGCAGTTGGTTACGGATCCATGAAAGGACCTTCCCTTTTATCCCATGACTTCTTACTTTGCTTAAAAGCCTTTGGTGCGGGAGCTTGTCAAAGGCTTTCTGAAAGTCAAGGTACAAAATAGTCACAGGGGAACACCTTTGTCCACCTGTTCGTTGGCCCTCTCAAAGAATTCTAATATATTGGTTAGACATGATTTCACTTCACAAAAGCCAAGTTGACACTTCTCCATCATGTCATGTTCTTCTATGTATCTGTTAATTCAGTCCTTTGCTATAGTTTCAACCAATTTGACTTGGTACTGAAGTTAGGCTTAGTGGCCTGCAATTGCCAAGATCATCTCTGGAGCCTTCTTTAAAAAACAATAAACAAACAAATGAAGAAAATCTGGTATTTTAGCTATTCTCCAGACATCTGGTACAGAAGCTGTCTAAAGCAATAGGCTATATGACATAGTTCTGCAATTTCATGTTTGAGTTCCTTCAGAACTGTTGATTACCATCTGGGCCTAGTGACTTATTACCATTTAACTGATCAATTTGTTCCAGAATCTCCTCTTCTGACAACTCAATCTAGCACAGTTCCTCAGATTTGTCACCTAAAAAGGATGACTCAGGTGTGGCAAACTCCCTCACATCCTCTGCAGTGAAGACTGATACAGACTATTCATTTAGCTCCTCCCCAATGATATCTTCTTTGAATGTTCATTCAGCACATCAGTCATCCAGTGGACCCACTCCTTTCTGGTACTTTTTCTGCTTCTGATGTACTTTAAAAAAACTGCTGTTGGGTTTTGTCTTACCAGTTGCTTTTCAAATTCTTTTTTGACCTGCCTAATTATATCTTTACACAACTTTCCAGAGTTTATGCTCCTTTCTATCCTCCTCAGTAGGATTTGACTTTATCTTTAAAGCACGTCTTTGTCTCTGACCATCTCTTCTACTGTCTAGACATGGTGGCATTTTCTGAAGAAAAAAAGGTATATATTTAGTTTGAGCCTCTATTATGCTATTTTAAAATAGTTTCTATGCAGCTTCAAGGCATTTCACTCTTGTCTGTTTTTAATTTCCCTCTAACTAGCTTTCTCATTTTTGTGTAGTTCCTCTTTTTGAAGTTAATTGCAGCTATGTTAAGTTTCTTTAGTATTTCCCCCCTGCCACACACACACACGGATGTTACATTTAATGAAATTATGGTCACTTACTAAGCGGTTCATCTGTGTTCACCTCTTGGATCAGATCCTGTGCTCCACTTAGGAGTAAACTGAGAATTGCTTCTGCCCTTACAGGTTTCTAGACTAGCTACTCCAAGAAGCAGCCATTAATGTTTAGAAACTTTCTTTCTGAAGTGACATCCCCAGTCAATATGGGGATAATTGAAATCTGTCAGTACTATTGGGTTGTCTGGTTTTGTAGCCTCTCTAATCTCTTTGAGCATTTCACAATAACCATCACCATGCTGGTCAGGTGGTCTGAAGTATATCCCTACTGCTATACTCTTATTATTCAAGCACAATTTCTATCCAAGAGATTCTATAGTACAGTTTGATTCATTTAAGACTTTTACTATATTTCACTTTATGCTTTCTTTCACATACAGTGCCCCTCCCCCACCAGAATAACTTACTCTGTCATTCCTATATATGTTTTTGGTACCCGGGTTTTACCATATCCCATTGACTATCATCATTCCAACAAATTTCTGTGACACCTCATGTATCTATATTCTTATTTAATACCAGGAACTCAAGTTAACACATCTTAGTATTTAGACTTAGCATTTCTATACAAATGTTTGTCTGCCTTCATGTGATGCTGTCATGGGAAACACCGGACAATTCATTTTAACATTCTGGGAACTGTAATACAAAACAAATAGGAAAACGTGTGTATATATACGGTGACAATAGTAACAAGTGGCTGATAAAGATTATAGAATGACATTTTATAAAGCATTGATAAAAACCTTTATCAGCTTCTTTCCTCATCACTCATGTTCACGTATTTCACAAAGACAAACATTTTTATCAAAGTACTGTTATACAATTTTCCTGAAGAGCACCTGGCCCTAGTTCTGTCTCTGGCCATATCATGTCTATATTTCAATGAGACTGGAGGTGTCCAATCCACATTGGTAAAAGTTTTCATTCCAGACACTCCTGTGGCGGGTTCCCTCATTTATTTCCCGCCTTTGCTAAAGTAGCAGCAGAGGTTTTTGGATAAGACATCCTTTTTCAGGCAATTTAAAAAAACGTAACGAACTTCTAAGACAAAACTGCATTTCATACACCATTTCTCCCCTGTGCAGAGGAGGAATGAAGCACACATGAAAAATGTTAGTCACAGAATTCAATACATTTCTGGAAGCTGCTCAGATACCATAGTAAAGAGAGTATTATAAGAACCTGTATGTATCAGAACAGGCATTTTCTCTCATCTGCACTGGATCACTATGGAAGAAGAGATGGGGAAGATTGCAGACATGACCTGTTTCATTTTCATACTGGTGAATAAACAGCCACAGCACTCTCCAAAAGATACCCCTCAGGGAACACCACCTCTTCCTAATTGCTTAATCACAGACAAGTCAATTTGGTTGAGGGCACATTCAGTATGGAAGATGGTTCAGGACTGTTGGTGGAGCAAGAATAAGACCCTCTTCAGCAACATCCTGGTCCTTAGATGGTCAGCCTTGAGCTACTATTCCCTCATAGGCTGACTTATGTAGATAGCCATGTCTTCCAACTGAACTGATAAAGCAGTAGTGTCATATGTGAATCAGTATGCAATGAGAAGCAAATGGAACAAGAAAAGCAACTCTTCTGAATCAGGGAGCTTCTCTGTATTGTTGGACCAAAAAGAATGAGATCTTAGAGCTCTGCATGAATGCTGGCTAAACAGAACTCAGACCTACCAGGGAATGGGCCCATCAAAGAGTATCCTAGGAGACAGTCAAACACTGACTGTCAACCTCTTCACATCAAGTCAAAGCCACTGACCAGAAAGGTTGCATTGTAGTTACTAACTGGATCCCAGGGCCCTGGCAAAGGACACATTCTTTACCAGGTAGGCAAAGGAGAAATTGTTTGCATTACTTCTACAACCTTCCCTCCAGGCTCAGACTTCAACTAGGACTGCTAAGAAAAGAAAACTGGCAGCCTGCTGACCCCTATAGCTTTAGGCTGGCTGAGGAGCATGGTAGACA
Organism: Chelonoidis abingdonii; assembly: GCF_003597395.2. Classification (NCBI taxonomy): domain Eukaryota; kingdom Metazoa; phylum Chordata; order Testudines; family Testudinidae; genus Chelonoidis; species Chelonoidis abingdonii. The sequence continues at coordinate 144,891,783 of NC_133770.1, forward strand.
GACCTTCTCCAATTGGCCAGAGAATGGAACCTTAGTTTTCCAGACAGGACAGACCTTCTATTTCAAGGACCAGTTCTACACCATGACATGGTAAGGTTTCATTCCAGGCCCTGGCTCAGGAACAGCACCATTGGACAGAACAGAGGTCTCAAAATAGGAACTTAGTATCCTTCTCCATTCACAGAAAAGCATCTTCAAAACTCTTTACAGAATCTGAGATTGGCACCTTGAAGTGACTATCTTTTAAGATTGGACCAAGAATGCACTCCTTTCTACCTCTTTCGGACTTCCTTTAAGATAGGCTTAACAAAGAGCTTTCAGTCAATTATTGCCCAGTGAAAACCAGTACTCTGAATGCTCTTCTTTGGGGATCAGTCAAGGGATAGCCCGTGTATACCTTCCCCAGAGTGAATAGATTCTTTTAAGCCACCACTTGTCTGAGACCCCAGTTTAGTTCTTCTACTCTGGTCTGAGGCCTTAATCTTCTTCTGAATTTTCTATGCTCAGACCCCATTGATCTTTCTTTCTAATGCCACCTCAGCCCCATATTACTACAGTTGTCTCCTAGGCCACAGTATGCTGTATATTGTTGCTATAGTGTTTAAACACAGACACCAAACAAAAACCCTGGCTCCAAACACTGAAGAATTTGGAGGAGTTTAGGTTTTGATCCAGCTATGATACTTTAACCCATGTCTAGTACCAATCTCTTCTTTTACTTTGGGGGGTGTTTTTTTTTTTTTTTCCTGTAGTTAAAAGGATTTGGGGGCTGAGATAATCACCCTGCCCAATAATCATGAGTAAGGATGATTCTGTCATGGCAGTCACAGATCCAGTGATTTACTGGGACATCCATGACTTCTTCTGGGGCAAAGCTGGAGCAGCTATCAGCCCCAGGGCCACTCAAGCAGCGGCTGCATCAGCTCCTCTGCGGTTGGAACAGCAGCAGTCAGCTCCTGCCGCAGGAGCAGCAGTAGGGCTATAGCAACTGCAAGCTCCAGCAGCGCTCTGTTTGTCCCCCCCTTCATTCCAGGGTATTTTTATTAAAAGTCAGGGACAGGCCATGGGGGCTTCTTTATTGCCCACAACCAGTCCATGCCTTTCACTAAAAAAAATACCTGTGACAGAATCATAGCCTTAATCATGAGGGAAGGGAAGAAAACAGAGAAAATTAGATTTGGAATGATCTTTTTAAAAAGTTCGCAAGTCATTCATTGCTTTTTATGGAATGTCTGCCAGTTAAACGTGTGGCATGAATGCTTCAACATTGTTGTGATGTGATATATTGCCGCTGGTTGATTTCCTCCCCCTCGGTCTTTCAGATTTAAATGTTTGCCTCCTTAAATGCTTCCTAATCTATCACTATTAAATGACTACATATATTTCAATAACATACAAATGCACCTTGGGATGAAAGTGTTATGGACAGAGTAATTTATCTTAACCCAAGCTATCTCACTTATCTGATCATGCAGTATATACACTTGTTGCTTTTTGCTGTTAGAAGATTCCTGATGCATCATCAGCAGAGTTGTGCGATTGCTGGCTCAGGCCTAAAATAAAATTGTTCTTTAATTGCAAATATTCATACAAACAAAATTATGCTTATATGAATGCTATTGGAAGTGATTTTTAGGGATTTAATTCTCCACTTCATTAATCACATTTTACACTAAAATTAATGGAGTATCATCACTCTAAAACTGATGTATTAGAGAGAAGACTCAGACTTGGACCTTAAGTCATATTTCTTTTAATTAAGAAACTAGACCAAAAAAAAAATAATGGTGCTGGGTGGAAGTGAAAGAACTTTGTTAAAATTAAGTCATCCAATCAGGGACCAGAGACAATACCGTATGAATGAGATGATCAATCACACAATTTAAACAGTGATTTCTGAGTATGAGAAGTGGGGAAGGATAGCTCAGTGGTTTGCCCATTGGTCTGCTCAACCCAGTGTTGTGAGTTCAATTCTTGAGGGGGCCACTTAGGGATCTGTGGAAAAAATTGGTCTTGCTAGTGAAGGCAGGGGGGTGGACTCAATGACCTTTCAAGGTCCCTTCCAGTTCTAGGACATTGGTATACCTTCAGTTATTTATTTAATCAAATTAATATTCACTATGAATAGCTTGCAATCAAGAGGCTGAAATTTGTTTGCATAAATTCAATAATCAAACAGTGAAGTAAAGCATTGCAAATTGATACCTGGAATAAATTCAATAACAAATTTCTCACTGGGAGTAATTCAACAATCTCTAGCAAATGACCAAATGTTAAAGGCTTATATGAAATGATTGAACACATTTCTATGTCACAGGGACCACAGTCCATGGCTAAGCAGCTATGCTGGCAGTCTTAGCAGAGAGGCCACAGATGAAAAGACTCAGGAAGACTTAATATCAACTGCCTCACCTCTAGATGTCACCCTTTAAGTCAGGCTTGAAGCACACTATTCAGGTGTGAGAAATTTGAACATCTGCTACCTATGCTACACCTGTTCAGTCAATATGAAGAGAAATAGAAGGCTGTCATTCCATCATGTTTCATGTGCAGTAAAATTCACTTAAAGTAAAATAATAAAAAAAGCTTTCTTGTTTGAAAGATACTCTTGGAGAAGCTGAAAATCTTGCTTGAAATGTTTTTCATTACAAGAATTATCTATGGTTTAAATAAATAAATTAGAAGTAAGCTTTTTATGTGCACACAGTTGTAAGCAGCTCATCATAAAACATGTCAGTATAAAAATCAAATAGCTTCTGGTGCTATATAACAATGATTCTGCTGGATATGACTTCCAACTCAAGAATGAGTAATATTCAAACCTACATATCAAAGCTCATGCACTCAACCTGCATTGAGGTATCAATTTGCCTTGTTTTTATGCTTCCGATGAAATCACAGCTCTAGGAATCTGACAGAATGTTTCCAAATTGTCCTCTACATATAATGTACTTGAGTGTATTTGCAGAACAACAGGATAGAATTTGTGAGTCATTTAAAGCACTTTGTCCAGAATGGGACTCTTTTTTTGTAATCTCTCTTTTTAATCATTAGCCAAACTGTTTGTTATAGAAAAGCATCTTTGTAATTTTTTTAACTAAGGTTTGAAAACTTTTTACTTGAAGTGAATTCACTCCTGCACTTGTTTTGCAAATCAGCTGCTGTCAGCTGACTTGACATTTTAATCACTCCATGTATCTGAAGAATGCTGGCTCAGAAATGGGCATGTTCCCTCTCCCCCTGTGTTGCCTCCTTACTTGTGGCAGTAGATATGCTGACACTTTGCAAACCTTTGAGTTTGGCTGAGGCTTGAAAAATTATATTCTTTTGTACCACAGGTTCCATAATCAATCACAGAAGCTGGATTTTTCAATAATTAAGCTAGAAGAGTCATCCAATAGGAATTTAACAGCATACTTTGTATATTAAATTTTGTATTATAGCGGATACACAGGCAATAGTCACAGGTGCCACAATATCTTCCAAGACATCCCATGAGATTACTGGGTGCAATGCAACTCCTTTAATAGCAGTAAAATTAGTTTATTTCACCTTGGCTAAAACCCCTCTACAGTTTAACCCAATCACAGTTGATCTCCACTGAAGCTTCTGTACTGCAATCTAATGTGACAATTTCTCTGAAGTGTTGATGTTCTTCTGTCTCAAGCTAAAATACTCAAAATAGAAGTTCACTCTGGTGCTTTTAAACCACACTTACCAGTTTTAATCATTAAGAAAGGACAGCATTTAAACAGTGATGAATGAGATATTGTATTCGGTCCCAACACACTTATATAGATGAAGTATACAGAAGTTAAACTCTGTCTTACTGTACTTCCCATTGCAAAAAAAAAATGACAGCTGTACTGTCAGGGATTTCTGCAGTGGTGTTAAATGGAGAGGTGGTTAAATATCTACAGAAATGTTTCCTATTTTACTCTTGTTATAATGTTCGGAGTCTCTCAGGCTTCCATCCTTCATCAGCATGAATCATAATGTTTTCAGAAAAAAAACACAAGATTCAATACTAATTTATAAATTTCCAGTGATGGAGAATTTGGCATAACCCTTGGTACGTTATATCAATGGTTAGTTACCCTCACTTAAAAAATGTGCTTTATTTGTGTAGCTTCAACTTCCAGACATTGTATCTTGTTATCCCTTTGTTTACTAGACTGAAGAGCCTTTTGTTACCAAATTTCTGTCTCCTACCAAGGCAGGTAATTAGAATGCAATCTTGTGTTTGATAAACTATATGGAACAAGCTCCTTGAGTCTTTCCCTATATGCCATGTTTTTCAAGTCTTCAGTCAGTCTCATGGCTATTCTCTGAACCACATCCATTTTTTCAACTTCTTTCTTGACATATGGTGTAGTGGGGTGGATTGCCCCACTCCCTGTGAGTGGGCTGCAGCAGGCTAGGGCACCTGTGCAGACAGGGAGCCAATCAGAGAAGGGCTTATTGTGAGCCAATCAGGGCCCAGATTGCAGGGAGCCAATCAAGGCCAGGCTCAGCCATATATAAAGGCTGCCCACAGCAGGAGCAGTCAGTCTGTTCCTGACCTTTGAGAGGGGAAGGTCAGTCTCTAAAGGTGGGAGACTAGCACTGCTGATAGCAGAGTGCTGGCCAGGCTCAGGGAGGCTAGGGAGCGCAGTCCCTGAAAGGAAGGGCCTAGTGGGTGCAAGGGGCAGTACGGGAAGCAGAAAGATGGGGGGAGAGTAGGCTGCTGCCAGAGGGTCCCTCGCCAGGACCCAGAGTAGAGGGCAGGCCAGGGTCCCGCCCTTCACCCCCTTGCAATACACCCAGCCATTGGCTGTAGGGAGTGCCCATTATACTATGGCAGATCCCTGACAAGAGAGATTGGACTCAGAGGGTGGTTGGACATGGTGGCTGGGGTGTAGGACTGCTGATTGCCGACCCCTGGAAGGGGGTCCAGATGGACTGAGGGGCACTGCTGGAGGGCAGTGGCCTCAAAGAGGGCACTGCCGAGCAAGGAGCAATGTGGGTCCAGCGAACCCAACAGAGGGCGGGAAGATGGATGGGACACCACCAGGAGGGGGTGCTCTGCCAGACAGAGCTAATTCCCAGAGTCACCAGTGGGAGGTGGAAGGTGGTGAGTCCCACCCCGTTACATATGGACACAATAATTAGACATAGTATCAAATAGAGCTCATGTTCAGCTGATTATTCACTATGACCACCAAGTCTTTCAGACTCACTGTTTCCCAGGACAGAGTCCCCCCCCATCCTGCAAGTATGGGCCTCATTCTTTGTTTCTAAAGGTATGACTTTATATTTGACTGTATTGTGCCCAGCTTATCAAGTGATCCAGGTCTCTCTATCAGTGACCTGTCCTCTTCATTATTTATTCCTCTGTAACAGACTGTGCTGACTCAGAAGCTAACTCAGCATCCTGTCATTCAACTCAATTAATTGAACTCTGACTGAAAAACAGGTAGTTGGCAGTGGAGATCCAGATGAGGGGCTAATTGGGTGGAAATAGTCCAGCAGCTAAGATTATATAAGCAAGCAGGAAGGAAGTGGTAGGAGCCTGAAGGAAGGCAGAAATAGGGAGGATTGGTTGCTACTTCTGGGGAAGGCTGCAATTGTAAGTGTGGAAGTTAGCTACTGATCTATAACATACAGGCAAGTTTCATCCTACACGCATTTAACATGAGCAAATTCAGCTTTGCGCAGTCGGCCAAAAAAAGAGAAAACAATAACTACTGTACCTGTAGTGTGGGCGATTCTGCCTGCCATTACACTCATTGTAATTTTGACTATACGTGATTTTCGCTTTACACGCTGACAGCAGAACATAACGACAGCATAAGATGAGACTTGCCTGTATGATAAAATAGAAGTGTTTCAGAGGCCTTGGAGTGGTTGTGATCTGTGATAAAGGCCTGAAAGGACTCTCAAGGGACCAATGATTTTATGTATTCTTCCATGTTATTAACAAATATTAAATAGCATAGGGCCACAAGCTGATCCCTGTGGGGCCCCACTAGAAATATATTCACTTGATTCTCCACTTAAAATTACATGTTGAGGCCACTAGGAGCTGTGGATGCTCACGTAAACAAAGTGTCTCGTGGCCCGCCGGAGACTTATCCTGAACAAGCCGTGAACCAAGTTTGGGAATGCTGATCTAGATCATCCACTTTTGATTCATATTTAGCTTGTGATCCACTATGACCCCCTGTCAAGGTTCCTTCCCCACTCTGAACTTTAGGGTACAGATGTGGGGATCAGCACGGACACTTCTAATCTTAATTAGTAACTTAGATCTGGTATCACTGCCACCATACAGAATTTTCAGTATCTGGATCACTCCCTTTCCCCCCCAAAACCTTCCCCTCCCTGGGTAGCCTTGAGAGACTCCTTCACCAGTTCCCTGGTGAGTCCAGATCTTAAAAACAAGGAGAAATAACCATCCCCCTCCTTTCTCCCACCAACTCCTGGTGGATCCAGATCCAATCCCTTGGATCTGAAAACAAGGGGAAAAAATCAATCAGGTATTAAGAAAAAGGCTTTTAATTAAAGAAAAGAAAGGTAAAAGAAAACCCTCTGGGAGAGATTAGCATACCAGCTACTCTCACAGACAACAGATTTAACACAGAAGATGTTCCCCTGGGCACAAATTTAGTTACACAAAAAAACACCCAAATACCCAATTTGATTCTACCTCTAATTGCATAAGACAGGTTAGCGAGAGATAAACACAAACCTATTTATTCCTTTCTAAAACTTACTACTCTGATAAAAGTCTGGTTCCTTGATCTTTTTCACTCTGGCTGAAACTCTAAACAAAGGAAAAACTTCCCTCCTTCCTTTTGAAACATCTTGTTCCCCCATTGGTTCCTCTGGTCAGGTGTTAGCTAGGCTAGGTGAACTTTTTAACCCTTTACAAGTATGAGGCATTAACCCTTAACCATCTGTTTATGACATCCCCATATCCCTTTCCACAGTACTCCTTCCTAGGCAGTCATTTCCCATTTTGTATGTGTGAAACTTATTGTTCCTTCCTAAGTGGAGTACTTTGCATTTGTCCTTATGAATTTCATCCTGTTTATTTCAGACCATTTCTCCAGTTTGCCCAGATCATTTTGAATTATAATCCAATCTTATCCTATCCTCCTCCTCTCACTTGCAACCCTTCCCAGCTAGGTATTGTCCACCAACTTTATTCTCTATGCCGTTATCTAAATCAATGAAGCTATTAACAGAACTGGACCCAGAATTGATACCTGCAGGACACTCATCATTTCCTTCCAGCATGACTGTGAACCACTAACAACTACTCTCTGGGAATGGTTTTCCAACCAGTTTGGCACCCACCTTATAGTAGTTCCATCTAGGTTGTATTTCTCTAGTTTCTTTATAAGAAGGTCATGTGAGACAGTATCAAAACTTTTATTAAAGTTAAGATATACCACATCTACCACTTCCACTCTATCCACAAGGCTTGTTTCCCCGTCAAAGAAAGCTCAGGTTGGCTTGGCATGCCAAGCTGATTGTTACTTATCACATTATCTTCTAGATGTTTGCAAATTGACTGCTTAATTATTTGCTTCATTATCTTTCCAGGTACAGAAGTTAAGCTGATTGGTCTGTAATTCCCTGGGTTGTCCTTATTTCCTTTTTTATAGAATGGCACTATATTTCCCCATTTCCAGTCATCTGGAATCTCTTCCGTCTTCGATGACTTATCTGAGCTATTAACGATTATCTCTGAAATCTCCTCAGTCAGATCCTTGAGTATTCTAGGAAGCATTTTGTCAGGCCCTGGTGACTTGAAAACATCTAGCTTTTCTAAGTAATTCTTAATTGCTCTCTCTCTATTTTAGCCTCTGTTCTTACCTCATTTTCATTGGTATTCACTAGGTTAGATGTCCAACTGCCACAAACATTTTGGTGAAAATCAAAACAGTAGCCATTAAGCACCTCTGCATTTCCATGTTTTCTGTTCTTCTCCCCCCACTCCACATTAAGTAATGGGCCTACCTTGTCCTTGGTCTTCCTCTTGCTTCTAATGTATTAGTAGAATATTTTCTTGTTACCCTTTATGTCTACTAGCTAGTTTGATCTTGTTTTGTGCATTGGCCTTTCTAATTTTGTTCCTACATACTTGTGTTTATATTTATCCTTTGTAATTTGACCTAGTTTCCACTTTTCTAGGACTCTTGAGTTTTAGATCATCAGAGATCTCTTGGTTAAGCCAGGGTGGTCTCTTCCCATACTTCCTATCTTTCCTACACAGTGGGATAGTTTGCTCTTGTGCCCTTAATAATGTCTCTGAAAAACTGCCAACTGCCTTCAATTGTTTTTCCTTTTAGATTTGCTTCCCATGGGATCTTACCTACCAGATCCCTGAGTGTGCTAAAGTCTGCCTTCTTGAAATCCTTTGTCTTTTTTGCTGTTCTCCCTTCTACCATTCCTTAGAATTATGAACTCTACCATTTCATGACCACTTTCACCCAAAGTGCCTTCCACTTTCAAATTCTCAACCAGTTCCTCTCTATTTGTCAAAATCAAGTCTAGAACAGCCTCTCCTCTAGTAGCTTTCTCCTCCTTCTGATATAAAAAAAGTCTCCAGTACATTCCAAGAACTTGTTGAAGAACCTGTGCCCTGCTATATTTTCCCAACAGATGTCTGAGTACTTGAAGTCCCCCATCACTACCAAGTCCTGTGCTTTTGATGATTGTTAGTTTTTTAAATAAAGCCTCACCCACCTCTTCTTCCTGGTTAGGTGGTCTGCAGTAGACCCCTACAATGACACATTGTGTGGCACCAAGTCAAATGCCCTACGGTCTTTATACACCTTTTAATATCTTGCAGTGGTTCTAAAACATTCTAGGTTTCTCCTCTGGTCTAAGGACAAACGGTTGTCAGGCTGACTTGATTTTTTTCTGCCTTATGGAACTTGTCTCAACTCTCCAGATAAGTGCTTTCTATTTAAAGGGACAATGTTGCTACTGACTCGCAATAGATCCTAAGCCTAGAGGTGACTGTTATGATCATCCAGTCTGATCTCCTGCATAGCACAGACCACAGAATTTCAACAATTTGTATATAAAGCCCATAACTTCTGTTCAAACCAAAGCATACTTTTCAGAAAGATGTACAGTCTTAAAGAATTAAAGTGATAGAAAAATTCACCACATCCCTCAGTATGGTGTTCTGATAGTTAAATACCCTGTTAAAAATGTTTTTTTCTAATCTGAATTTATATAACTTCAGCTTCCAGACACTGTCTTGTTTTGCTTTTGTCTGCTTGAGCCCTCTATCATATCTTCCTCCTGCGTAGGAATTCAAGTCAGCTCTTAACCTTCTCTTGCATAAACTAAAGAGATGGAGTTTCCTTAGTCTCTCACTAAATGATATTTCATTTTGACTTTTTCCAAAAAGTTTCTGAGGCTCCCTGAACTGACTGGAACCCCAGCAGCCTGCCAGGTAGGGAGCTGGATAGCTTAGGGATCATGACAGCTGGGACTTTCAGAGCTGCTGAGGAGCCAGAAGCCTGGAAGCCCCAGCTGTGGAGCAGTCTGTCATCTGAGATATCCTAGAGCTGTGGGGCCAGGAAGCTCAGGAGGCCGAGGAGAAGGAGAGCCATGGAGCTGGGAATGATTTTCCACTGGAAAACTTTTTTTCTTGGAAAACTGAAATTTTTCTATGGAAAATTCTTCAGAACAAGAATTTTGGAATTTTCCATCAGACTGATTTTTGACAACCAGTTTGAATTAAAAGCCATGTTTAAATAAGCCTAATTTACAATGAAATCCAATTCACTTTGTAGAACTTACCTTGTCATCTGCAAACTTTACTAGCAATGATTTTACATTTCCTTCCAGATCATTGCTAAATATATTGATGGGGACAGATTCCCCTTAACAGCATTAGAAATCTCCACTGGGTGAGGATTCCCCATTTACAATTACTTTGAGATCAGTTAGCCACTTTACAATCCATTTAATATGGGCTACCCTGATGCTGTGTAGTACATTTAGTTTTAGTATGTTGACAGTTTACTTTTATCAACCAACCTTGTAATTTTCTCCCCCCAAAATATCAAATTTGTATGACAACCTATTTTCCAAGAAGTCATACAGATTGGCCAGTAATTATGCCACCATACTTTAATTCTGTACTGATTGCACCCTATATCAGCTTTTCCATGATTTTGTCCAGTAAGCATGTCAAGCTAACTAGCCTATAATCATTCCCTCCAGACACTCCATTTACCCTTTTTAAATGTAGACACATTAACTTTTCCCCAGTCTTCTAGGACTTTCCTATATTCCCAGCTTTGTTAAATATCAACTTCAATATAAATATAAAACCCAATTTACTGAGATTCATTACTATATGCATAAAATCTTCCAGGGCACATGCATCAGTATCTTTGATATCAGTCACTAAGGCGCAGATGGTCTGACCATTCTGCAGATGTGCATGGGTGGGAGAGGGCAAGAAACAGCCCATTGCAAGGATGGAGTACAGTTCAGGTGCTCATGTTAAGGGAGTGCAAGGACTGCACCTGACAGGCCCCAAGAGCAGCAGGGGACCAAGAAAGGACTGGAATGAAGAGGATCCATGCTGCAGCTTCAGAACTAATCAGCAGCACTGTCCCTCTTGCGAGAGAGGAGAGAAGAAGTGGAAGCCTCACCATCTTTCAAGATGGCAGAGCAGCTACATCTGCTATGGCCTCTAGCCGGCATTGTGCTTCCAAGAGTTGCTGCTATCAGTGCTGCAACACCCCAGCTGGGCCTCAAACTCTGGAGCTTATTGGCTTGCTTTCAAATGGAAAACATACCTGCAAAATTAGTTAAAATCACATGGGTTTAGTTCTTCAGCGAGAACTGATATTGGACAATAGTCAAAAGGTTCATGTTAAGGTCTAATAATATGTCTGACATGTCTTTCGAAACATTTTTTCAAGTTGATATTTTTTGGTTTTCATCTCAGTGGAGACATTTCACTTCAAAGGTGACTGCACCAAATGTACAAAAAGGTTTAGACTTTTTCTTCGTAAGGTATATGTTCTCCTGTGCCCCACAATTGCTTTTTCTGCCTTTATTATTTACATTACAAAATTCATGTTTTTTCATGGTATATAGATGTTTAAAGAACTGGGAAGTTTGTGACCACAGGTACCAAGCAAGGGAACATAATTGAAAAGGGAAACATTATTTTAACCACAGGATTCAATCCTCAGCAGCAACCAGTATGTGTTGGCTGCAGCTGAAAGTGAGGATCCACAAAGAAGCTCTTTGCAATTCTCTGATTCTGAGGCTAGTTCTATACCATCATTCTCCTGCTAGCATAGTTTAGAGTGGCTCAAACTAGAGCACAGTTTAGAGCAGGCTCTCCTAATCTACTCTATGATCCCAAGGGGCCCATACACCAGCCAGAGATAAGTGGACTATATCAGTTTTCCAGCTATTCTTCCTTCCTTGTTGCCACACATGGACATGCCTGCTGCACTACTGTATTGGTTTAGGCACTAGCTATGCTGCCTCTTAATCACTCAGATTGTCTCTTGGTCAGTTACATTAACTTTCCAGTCTCTTGGAACTGTCAGATTTGTGCTGAGATTCAGGGGGCTTGGGTCAAAGCAATTTCAGGGTCCACTTCCATAAGAAGTTGCAATACTATGAAATACTATATTCTCATGGGGGGGGCCCTGCAGGGCCTGGGGCAAATCACCCCACTTGTGCCCCCCCCCCCCCCCCCGGGCAGCCTTGCTGAGGTTGTGCTGCAGCCTATTCAGGAGTCCAATCCTGTAAATGCTTACACCTTTTATGTGAGTTATCCAGTAGAAGTTAGTGGTACTACTCATATGAATGTTTATGTAGGTGCTTAACTGTTTGCAGGATCAATTTCTAAAAGCTCCTTGGTCAAGATTTCCAAGAGTAGAAGGCTAATGTTAGTTACTTAAGTCCATTTTTATGCACCTAAGAGGACTGATTTTCATGCTTAACACTTCTGAGGTTATTGGAAGCTGCTGGATACTTGACATGTTTGAAAATCAAAGTGCTTCTTCAGGTGCATAAATAAGGAGTGAAAAGCCTGAACTTTTGGGTCTAAGTTTTGGAAATCTTGTTTCTTGTCTTTTATTTGTATTTGCTAATGCCTATTTAATATTAATGCTTATCATATAGAAAGACAGAAGAAAAAGCCCTTAATGTTAAAGACTGAACATCCCCCCATCCTTCTTTAAGGGCTGTGAGCACTTCTGGTTCCATATCTGAGACTTCAAGGCTCCTTGTCCTGGTTTTACTGGAAATGTTTTTTCTAATGAAAAACCAAACAGAAGACTACAACCATTTCAAACTTTCTTTATACGCTCAAAAGAAGAAAAGTAAGGAACAAAACATATTTAATCTCTTAAGGTCTCTGTTGTTCATTGGGTATACAATTAATGATAGATATTCACCTCAATGACTGAGATGAGTTAGTAGCAGTCCTTCTAGTTGTCATGCAAAACTATAGGAAAGGTTTTAGTATCTACTTACAAAATCTCCAGATGGGGTGATTCAACACCTTATACCTTTCTCTCTTCTAGGAGACCCGATTGTTGTATTTTGAGTGCTCTGAATTTATTTTCATAATGCAAACAAAGTTAATATAAATATAAATGTTTTTGTGAGATCTCAACAAGACAGAATGTGATTTATGAAGAAAACATAGCAGACCTGAAAACGTCAGTGTAAGGCTTTGTATGTTAAGTTACTATGGAGGACTGATGAACTACATGAAGTCAATGTCAGTGCAATGAAAAATAAATATTTCTATAGAGTGCCTCTACAGCATATGTTTATGAAAGAGGGTCAAATAGCAGAAGATACACATGTAGTATGTCTGTCAAAGTGTCAAGGTTATTAATGTCTTTAAGTAGAAGGATTTGGAGGAGAGGAAGGTGATCAGGAACAGTCAACAAGGATTCACCAATTGCAAGTCATGCCTGACTAACCTGATTGCCTTCTAAGCTGAGATAACTGGCTCTGTGGATATGGGGAAAGCAGTGGACATGATATACCTCGACTTTAGCAAAGCTTTTGATATGGTCTCTCACAGTATTCTTGCCAGCAAGTTAAAGTATGGATTAGATGAATGGACTATAAGATGGATAGAAAGCTGATTAGATCAAGCTGTTGATCACTACCTGTTGAGCCCAATGATGTCTAGATGTCAGTCAGTATCAAGCAGAGTGCCCCAGGGGTTGTACTTGGGCCAATTTTGTTCAACATCTTCATTAATGATCTGGATGATGGGATGGATTGCACCTCAGCAAGCTCACAGATGACACTAAACTGCAGGGAGAGGTATATATGCTGGAGGGTAGAGATAGGGTCCAGAGTGACCTAGACAAATGGGAAGATTGGGCCAAAAGAAATCTGAGGTTCCACAAAGACAAGTGCAGAGTTTTTCATTTAGGACAGAAGAATCCCATGCACTGCTACAGGCTGGGATCTGACAGGCTAAGCAGCAGTTCTGCAGAAAAGGACCTGGGGATTACAGTGCATGAGAAGCTGGATATGAGTGAACAGTGTGACCTTCTTGTCAAGAAGGCTAACAGCATATTGGGCTGCATTAATAGAAGCACTGCCAGCGGATCGAGGGAAGTGATTATTCTCCTCTATTCAGCACTGGTGAGGCCACATCTGAAATATTGTATCCAGTTTTGGGCCCCCCAGTACAGAAAGGATGTGGACAAATTGGAGAGAGTCCAGTGAAGGGCAACAAAAATTATGTGCCCCAGCCCACTAACATATGAGAAGAGGCTGAGGCAACTGCACTTAGTCTGCAGAAAAGACTGAATGGAGACTTGATAGCAGCCCTCAACTACTTGAAGGGGGATTCCAAAGAGGATGGGTCTACGCTGTTCTCAGTGGTGGCAGATGACACAACAAGGGTCAATGGTCTCAAATTGCAGTGGGGGAGATCTAGTTGTATATTAGGAATAACTATTTCAGTAGGAGGGTGGTGAAGCACAGGAATGGGTTACCTAGGAGGTGGTAGAATCTCCATCCTTAGAGGTTTTTAATGCCTGGCTTGACAAAGCTCTTGCTAGAATGATTTAGTTGGGGCTGGTCCTGCTTTGAGCAGAGGGTGGGGCTAGATGACCACCTGAGGTCTCTTCTAAGCTTAATCTTCTGGTTTTAGAAAACAAAGCAGTAGGTCATTATTTTTAGTATGATTTTCTAACTGCATAGTAGAACAGGGAGTATAATTAAAATATTTAAAATTTATCAAAAATCATGAAAATATGAGATTCACAATATGTCAATGATATATGCCAAATACTTGAACCATCAACTCCACTCTACAGTTGGGGAATATTTTTTTAAAGTAAGATTTATCAAATAAAGTATTTGGTCATATTAGAGCTGCTGAATATTTTTGAATATTTTAAATTATGTATTTAACTCAAGATTCATTTGAGACTAAAAGTTTGCTTATGGTAGGACTTCAAACATTACAAAGAGATTAATTAAAACAAAACAAATTTTTGCCTACTTTTTCCTATGGAAATTTTAATTTTTAGTGCAAATTCAAATACTGAAATTTCTGTGTTTTGGTGTTCAGTTATGGTGTTCAATCACACACCCAAAAAGTCTATTCCCAGACCCAATTTTTTATTGAAATATATATTTGATGGAAATTTTTTTAATTGCCCTGTGGTAGATATAGCAATCTTCTGCAATATTATTGGGAGGCTTTATTTAATTAAATGTAAATATCTTTGGGGTCCATTGTATTAAATGGTTTATGTATTATTGTGGATTGGGACTGTCTAACTTCTAGAGAGGATTAATATGACTGAGATGTGGGGGGGCAAAGTATTATATTGAACAATGTACCAGACAAAAATTGACTTTTTGAACAAAAAGTATTAAGTCATTTTTCTGGAGTATATTTAGGGGGAGTTGAATGCAAATTCCCTATTTCTGGTTATGCAAAAACCCATCCTTTTGAAACTATGTTCTGAAGAGGAAGTCATTGGCTGCTGAACACCTGCTATATGAGGCCAAAATCAAATGGCCCAATTTACACTAAAACCTCAGAATTACAATCTGACCAGTCCAACCACACACCACATTTGTAACCAGAAGTATGCAATCAGGCAGCATCAGAGACAAAAAAAAAAAAAAAAAAAAAAAAAAGCAGGGGGAATACAATGCAATACTGTGTTAAATGTAAACTGCAAAAAAAATTAAGAACTTTTATTAAAAAAAAATTGACAAGGATTGAAATTGTTTCTGGGTTTGTTTCATTTAAATTAAGATGATTAAAAGCAGCATTTTCTTCATAATAAAGTTAAAAGGCTCTAAGTCAATGTTCAGTTGCAGACTTTTCAAAGACAAACCATATTTTTTGTGCAGAGTTATGAAGATTTCAAAGTTACAAACAACCTCCATTCCCAAGGGTGTTCATAACAATAAGGTTCTATTGTGTATATAAAGAAAAGACTCAACTTTTCATGGTGGTTCTGGTTCTGAATCTGAGACAATGACAAACTAATAACCATGGGGGGAAAAACAGTTGTGGGTTTTGAAAGACTGACACCCACCAGAGCTTGAGGTTGGTGTTGGAGTAACCTCTGGTTAACTCTTCTACTAAGAACAGCAATACTGGGTCAGACCAATAGTCCATCTAGCCACGTATCCTGTTTTCTGACAGTGGCCAGTCCCAGGTGGTTGAAGGGGAATGAAATTTACTTCTTCCTATAGTGGATACAGTTTATTTTGCAATTTATTGAACTTCACATGGAAAATTATTTATATTTTCCTTCATTTTAACTTTGGGGATGGGCAACAATAAGATAAATTTTACACATGTGATTGTGTTTGATTTGTATGAGGAATTTAGTGGTTTCTAATAGAGGACATTGGCTGCTGTGCTTTTACTGTATGGCAGTTTCCCCAGTGAATTCTCCCAAGATTGATCTAATAAAAATTTCTGATCATGGATGGGCTCCAGCAGCAAAACTATGTTCTGGATCTAGATTAGAGTCCAGACATCCAAAATTTGGAGACCTGTTTAGATGCACACATTTGGTTTGGCCTATTACAGAGGTATGGTTCTGCTATAAAATTCACATCTAGGTGTGAATTTCCCTAAAATTTGGGTGTGTATATATAGATCACAGGGTTTTGATTAATGATAAAACTACATAAGCAACAGGTTATTCTTGTAAGAATCCAAGTCATTGTTTAATTTCATTAGGAATAAAATTCTACTATTTCCACTATCAGCCTTTTATTTTTGTTGATGCACAACTGCAAAATTGCAACTTGGAACAAATTGTAAACTTTCACACATTTATTGCAAGTTTAGATTAACCACTTGCCAACAGTTTTCCCTCCCTTTTCATACTACAGGCAATTAGGTTTTGCATGTGAAAATATAGTTCTTATGAGTTGTCATAAACAGATAGCTAAGGGTTAATGTTTCTTTCACCCGTAAAGGGTTAACAAAGAGAACCAAACACCTGACAAGAGGGCCAATCAGGAAACCGGATTTTTCAAAGCTTAAGGGAGGGAATTTGTGGGGTTTTTTGGTCTTGGGTTTTTCTCTGTTCTGTGCTCTCTCAGCTATGAGAGGGTCTATTTCCAGTCCTTCTAATCTTCTGTTTCCCAGTTGTAAGTACAAAGTTAGCAAAAGTATAGTCTTTTAAATTGTTTTGCTGTATTTGCATCTGTGTATCTGGCTGGTGGAGTCTTTATGTGTATTTGGCTATATAGTACTTTAAATTGTATTTGTTTTTGGGCTAAAGGCCTTTTTTATGCCCTTTTCTTTGTTTGTTTGTTTGTTTCTCTAAGTTAAAGCCCTGTATATACCATCTAAGTACAGAGACTGTTTATTCCGGTCTTCTCTGTTTTTATTAAGTTTTGTGTTTTAAGACCTGTTGACTTTTTGTTCTTAGTTGACACCACCAGGAAAGTGGTGGGAGAAAAGGAAAGATTGGGGGGAGGGGAAAAGCTGCTCTCTGTGTTTAACTCCTGTGTCCCAGGGCGGGAAGAAGCAAGGGGGAAGAGAGAGAGTAAGCTTTTCTGTTCCCTTGTTTTGGGGTTTGTCTCTTTGGAAGGAGGAGACATGCTTCTTGGTATTTGAATGTAAAGAGGTTGCCATCAGTAACTCCTCAAGGTTGCCCAGAAGAGGACTTCTGGTGGGAAGAGAGGTGGGGGGAATGGTTTATTTCCCTTTGTTGTGAGACTCAGAGCCTCTGAGTCTTGGGGTCCCCCAGGGAAGGTTTTGGGGAGACCAGAGGGAGCCAAAACCCTGGAATTTTTGGCTGGTGGCAGCGAGATCAGATCTAAGCTGATAATTAAGCTGATAATTAAGCTTAGAGGGGTTCATGCTAGCTTCTTGGGTTATGAACACTAAGGTTCAAATCTGAGTAGGAAAGCTATGATATGAGTGAGTATAAAAATTGGGGCCAGATTTGCAAAATGAGGGTTTGTTAATATTTTTTTAAATAACATCTACATCTAGTGAGAAAATATGTTTACCATTGAGTCCCCATCTAATGACAATCATCAATGAGCTATCTCAGTGATGTCAACACAGTGAGCAACTGGCTGTGTCAACAAGTCTCAGAGCCTGGTACAACAGACTCGGGTTCATGCTAAAAATGACTGCATAGACATTGCAGCTTGGGCTCTGAAGCCTAGGAATATGTTCAGGGTATGTCTACTTTGCAATAAAAAGTCTGAGGGTATGTCTACAGTATGAAAATAATTTGAACTTATCTACTCAAATTTTTGGAAGTGATTTTATACGTTTGGTGTTGTGTGTCCACACTAAAGAGCTTGAATTCAGCAGAGTACATCCACAATACTGAGGCTAGCTTTGAATGCTGGAGCGGTGCACTGTGGGAAGCTATCCCACAGTTCCTGCAGTCCACACTGCCCATTGGAATTCTACATTAAACTCCCAACGCCTGATGGGGCAAAAACATTCTTGCGGGTGTTTCTGGGTATGTGTCATCACTTGTTCCCAGGGCTGGCTTTAGGCCCATTCCGGGGAATAGGGCCCCGTGCCTTAAGCATCTTCTTATATAAATTTTTTTTTTACTTACCCAGGTCTCTGGCTGCAGGCTGCTCCGGGGTCTTCCATAGTCCCGCTCTTTTGAGCGAAGCGCCGGGGGAGAGTGCAGCGCAGCCCCGCTCTCCCAGCTACAGCTCCAGCCGGGGCGGCGGGGCTTTGCTGCACTCCGGCCGGGAAAGCGGCAAGCCCTACTCTCCCGTCTGGAGCTCCGGCCAGAGCACGGCAAGCCCCATGACCCGAGCTGGAGCTCTGGGCCCTTTAAATAGCCTCTGGAGCCATGGGGCAGTGAGGGGCTCAGGGGGCTATTTAAAGGACCCGGAGCTCCAGCTACCTCTCCCACTCTGGTCCTTTAAATAGCCGCCGGAGCCCTGCCTCCCCCATGCATTCCCCAGCGCTCCCCTGGCTATTTAAAAGGTCCAGGGTGGGGTAAAAGGGGGTTTGGGGGCTCCTTAAAGGGCTGGGGTTCCAGCAGCCTCTGCTGCACCCCCTGTCCTGCCCACACCAGTTCAGGCCCCCCAGCCTGCAGCCAGCTCTGCACCCCGTGCCCACAGCCAACCCCTGCCAAACCCCCTGTCCTGTCTCCAGCCAAGCCTTGCCACACACACCTGCAGCCCTGCCCAAAGCCAGCCAGCCCCCCACACACTACTGCCTGCACCAGCCCTGCCCAGCCTGAACCCCCTGCCCTGTCTTCAGTCAACCCCTGCTGCACCCCACTGCCTGAAGCCAGCCAGTCCCGCACTCCTCTGTCTCCAGCCCTGCAAACCCCTGCTGCAAACCCCTGCTGCATCCCCCTGCGGCCCTGCCTGAAGCCAGCCCGCCCTACACCCCCTGCCTCCAACCAGCTCCCCACACCCCTTGCCCTGCCTGCAGCCAGACCCTACCTCCAGCCAGACCCATATCCACTGCACACCTGCTTCACTGAGGGGGGCAGGGAGCAGTTGGGACCAACACATATGCACACCCCCAGGGAGTGGCGGGGACCCACACATGTGAAACAGCGGTCATTAAGAGCCAACCAACAGCATATATGATGCAATGTATATAATATAATTTTATTATTCATATAGTTATGGAAAGTAAATAATACATGAAAGAAATGAGAGGCTTTTTTTTCCCCTTTTTTTTTTTAAGTCATCCCTGCCAGGGCCCTGCCAAAAATATTCAAATTGGGCCCCATACTTCCTAAAGCCGGCCCTGCTTGTTCCTCCCTCTGTGAAAGCTACGGCAGATGCCATACTGACAGCAGATGGTGCAGTACAGTGCCCCACCTGTTTCCTGGTACTATGAATCCACCTCACATGTCCTCTTGTCTTTCTATCTACTCTTTTCTCTAACCATTTCCTGCCTTTTTTTTGGCTACTATGAACCGAGCAGCACAGCTTCTGCCGCAAACTCTGCGCTCTCGTTAGCTAATTTCCCCATGTTGTCTGTCCTGGGTTCCTGTGGAAGCTATGGAAGGCAACAATTCCCCGCCTTTTTTTGTCCATCATGAACTGAGCCGCACAGTTTCCACTGCAAACTCTACTCTTGCAGCTCTAGCAAGCTTCCCACCTCCATGAAAGCTACAGAAGACAACCATTTATTGCCTTTTATAGGCCGCCTTGAACGGAACAGCTCTCCTACGTTTTGCACCCTTTTTCCAGGCTTACTCATGCAGCTGCCATAGCAAACATGGAGCCTGCTCAGATCTCCACTGCAGTTTTGACCATTCTAAATACATTCCACATCGAGCAATATGTGCAGTACTTGCAAAACTGGCCGAGGAAGCGATAACAGTGCGATTACTATACTGATAAGGACATGGACACAGACATTCCTAGAAGCATGGCATGTGGCGATTGGGAGATCATGGTGGCATTGGGCCAGGTTGATGCCATGGAACACCGATTCTGGGCCTGGGAAACAAGCACAGACTGGTGGGACCACATAGTGTTACAGGTCTGGGATGATTCCCAGTGGCTGTGAAACTTTCGTATGCGTAGGGCCACTTTCATGGAACTTTGACTTGCTGTCCCCTGCCCTGAAGCGCGAAGACACCAAAATGAGGGCAGCCCTCACAGTTGACAAGCGAGTCGCCATAGCCCTGTGGAAGCTTGCAATGCCCTACAGCTACCGGTCAGTTGGGAATCAGTTTGGAATGGCCAAATCTAACGTAAGGGCTGCTGTGCAGCCAACACAATCACTGAACAGCTGCTATCAAGGGTAGTGACTCTGGGAAATGTGCAGACCATTGTGGATGGCTTTTATGCGATGGGGTTCCTTAACTGTGGCGGGGCGATAGAGAGAACACACATCCCGATGTTGGCCCCGGCACACCGGGGCGGCCAGTATGTAAACCGCAAGGGGTACTTTTCCATGGTGCTGCAAGCACTAGTGGATCACAAGGGACATTTCACCAACATCAATGTTGAATAGCCAGGAAAGGTGCATGACACTCACATCTTCAGGAACGCTGGTCTGTTTGAACAGCTGCAGGAAGGGACTTTCTTCCCAGACCAGAAAAGTACTGCTGGGGATGTTGAAATGCCTATAGCTATCCTCGGGAACCCAGCCTACCCCTTAATGCCATGGATCATGAAGCTGTACACAGGCACCCTGGACAGTAGTAAGGGGCAGTTCAACTACAGGCTGAGCAAGTGCAGAATGGTGGTAGAATGTGCTTTTGGACATTTGAAAGGGTGCTGGTGCAGTTTACTGACTCAGTTAGATCTCAGCACAACCAATATTCCAATTGTAATTGCTGCTTGTTGTGTGGTCCACAATATATGTGGAGATGTTATGGCAGGGTGGGAGGTTGAGACAACTTATGTGGTGGCCAATTTAGCACAGCCAAACAACAGCAGGACATGTTGCGCTTCAGAGAAACTTTGAAAGCCAGTTTCATGACTGGCCAGGATATGGTGTGACGGTTGTGTTTGTTTCTCTTGAAGTTAACCGCCACCTATATATATGAAAGGAAATAAAGTCAAAATTGTTTTAAAGACTATTGTTTATTATTTGTTGCACAACACATTGAGAGAAATCAGAAGGTAGATCGGGGTGGGGTGGGGGTATTGGATTAGGGGGGTGGAGGAGGAAGAAGGACAAATACAGAAACCAAATAAAAAAAAAGTCGCATATGCCAGCTTTCTGCTGCTTGGGTGATCTTCTGGGGTTGAGTATGTAGGTCCCCGTAGCCTTCCCCCTCATGTTCTTGGGCACGTGGGTGAGGAGACTATGGAACTTGGGGAGAAGGGAGGGCGGTTATACAGGGACTGCAGAGACAGTCTGTGTCTTGCTGCCTTTCCCACACTAGATCCACCATGCAGCAGAGCATGTCAGTTTGCTCCTGCATGAGCCTGACCATAACGTCCTGCCTCCTCTCATTGCGCACGTCCCTCCTCTCTTCGTGTTCCTGTAATGCTTTACAAGACTGTGCAACTGTATTCAGCTGGGCCCTATCAGTGCAGGAGGACTGCATGAGCTCGGTGTACATGTCGTCTCAAGTTCGTTTTTTCCGTCTTCTAAGCTGGACCAGCCTCTGGGACAGAGAAGATAGGGGCACGTTGAAACATTTGCACCTGTGGGAGGAGAAAAAGGAAGGGTAGTATTTTAAAAGACACATTTCAGAGAACAAAGGGGACACTCCTCAGTAAAACAGGCAATTCATAGTACACATCACATGTTCTTTCTGTATATCACACAGGGCTGGGCAATAGAATTCAGATTGCAGGCAACCTAGGGGCAGCCGGGGTTCTGCTTCTTCTACATTCATTTCAAAACTTTCAAACTGCTGGGCCCCATTTCCCATAGCAAGCAATGCCTGGTGGGCTTGCCATATAAAAGGAGGACCTGCGGGGTCTCTGGGATGATCACGTCACACAACACTCCCCTCCCCCGCACCCACTGATGAGTCTCTGAGCAGGGATGAGCCCTTTAAACTAAATGCGAACAGCCCAGTGTGGCTGGGTTGCCCCACACTCCACCACCACATGGCTCCGATCAGAGTCTCACTCACCAGAAGTACCTTCTCCAGGGTCACAGTCCAGCAGCCCACCTTGGGAGTGGGTGGAGGCTATTGGCTCCAGCGTTAAGAATAGTTCCTGGCTAGGGAGGAAAACGGATTCCCCACTTGCTGCCTGTGCTGCTCCTCCTCCTCTTCATCCTCCAATGACTCTTCCTCCTCAATCCGTGCAACTCCCCCCTTGCAGGTGTCCATGGATAGTGGTGGGGTAGTGGTGGTGTCACCCCCATAATTGCATGCAGCTCATGGTAGAAGCAGAATGTATGGGGTTGTGACCGACAGCGCCCGATCGCCTCCCTGGCTTTTTGGTACACTTGCCTGAGCTCCTTGATTTTTGTACGACACTGCTCTGTGTCCCTGTCTGTCTTTCAATCATGGCCCTGGAGACTTTAGCGTACATATTTGCATTCTTTTTTTCGGAACATAGTTCTGCCATAACAGATTTGTCTCCCTAACATGCTGAGATCCAGTACCTCCTGTTCGGACCAAGCTGGAGCTTGTCTGCAAATCCAGGACTGTGTGATCTCTTGTGATGGTGGACTGTGCTGATGGTGGACTGTGCTGATGGTGACCAAACAGGAAATGAAATTCAAAAGTTCCTGAGGCTTTTCCTACCCACCTGGTGAGTGCATCAGAGTTGAGAGTGTTGTCCAGAGCAGTCACAAGGGAGCATTTTGGGATAGCTCCCGGAGGCCAATAACATTGAATTGAGTCCACAATACCTTTAACTCAAGATTGCGATCTCGATTTAAGTACTACTCCACTTGCCGTGGTGGAGTATAGAAATTGGATTAAAGAGCCCTTGAAATTGAAAAAAACTGTTTGGTTGTCTGGACCGAAACATTTTTTTTTCTGAATTAACTAGAAATAATTAATTCCGAAATAGCCGACTAGTGTAGACCAGGCCTGAGTCTCACAAGTGACGGGGGTTCATAAGGTTAAATACGGCAGTGTAGATGTTTGGATTCGGGTGGGATTCTGGGCCCTCCGACCCTTCCACCTTGTGGGCTTCCAAAGCATGGGATCTAGCCCAAATCTAAATGTCTACACTTCAATTTTGAGCCCCACAGCCAGAATTCCAAGAGCCCAGCTCATCTGACCTGGGCCAGCCCTGGCCATGCTGCTGGTCTTTTATTGTAGCATAGATGTGCCCTCACATCCCAGGCTCCAGCACAGGCCGCAATTACACAGCTATTTTAGCACAAGCCCCAGTGTGTTGATCTGGACTCTGGGACTCACATGTACCCTGAGTGGCTTCTCTGTATTAAGCAACCTACTACTGCTGATGGCAGAATTAATTTGAGACTCCACTGGGAAGAGAATGCCTGCATCTTTATTGATAGATGTGGGATAGAGTTCAAGATTTATAGGACTGGAGGATAATTATTCTTTTCATATTGTAACTATGGTAATTATGCATGAAAGGTAAGACCTCTCCCATGACTAATTCTGTGGTAATTTCTGTAGTAAGATCCAGCTTTCCTGATAATGCTCACCTTAACTGATTTTGAACAGTTTGAATTCTAATATGTTTGCATTATGCTACAAATTTACATTTGTATTTAATATTAAGCATTTAATTGTATTGGTATTTAGTGAACACATTGGTTTTTATAAGGTGCTAGTTAGAAAATAGCTTACTTGGGTACATTTGTCTGGTATCTGGATAAAAAGTTTCTACAATTGGAGGTGCTGGTTTTGTGATGGCTTACTGCAGTATTTTTGGTTGGCTCCACAAAGTATTGCACAATTAGTGCAGAATGAAGGTGCACAAGCAGAGAAGTTTTCAAAAGAAATAGTATTAGAAATGATATTGAAAGTAAATTAATTAAAGTTGGTGGTTGTTTGGGGCACTCAGCTACAAGTAGGATCTGGCCCTGTGGTACATGGTAACCAATGATGAGTATGTGTTCTGTATATTTTAAAGCTAGTTTCTAAAAATGGAGTGGCCTTTTATCTTTGCTGTTGTTCTATATGGTTCTTAATTAAAAAAAATAAAAGAAACAAGTTAGTAAGAGGTTATTTTGAGCTGAGTGGCTGACAGCAGTGAAATCAAAAGAGCAAAAATGAATTCATAATTCAAAAGAAATCTGATTCAGAAACAGAAACCAAAGGCCTGATCCCTAGGTCTAGCTGATCTTTACTTGTGAGACGTGGTAGGGATGAGTGTGCAATTCTGGGCAAAGGTGATTTTTTATCACCTTTACACATAGCCTGATTTGGAAATTGACTAGGGGCCTGTTAGACCCCTGGCATAAAGAAGAACAATCTGTAGGCTAATTGTGGGAGAAGGCTATGACAGAATTAGACTTACAAAACTTTACATACAAACTACACCAGAATGGTACATCAGGTTGTAGCTGTGCAGCAGAGCAGTAGCAGTATACATAAAGGAAAATGTCTGCAGGGGGGATACCATGCTTCAGGATTTGTATGGCTAATTAGACCATTAATAAAGATATAAATACAATACTGTCATGTGCTGCTAACCTCCACATCAGAAATGTAACTGTAAAATCAGAATGCTGAATGATATAGGAAATGAGCAAGTGGAATGATACCAGAAGAAACAGCATCTAAACGCCATGAAAAACTCCTTGGAATAGCTCACTATGCAACTCACAAGATGAGATGTGACCCTACATTGCCCTCAGTAACAGACAGGATTTAATTCAGGTACCATGTGGCTGAACCACATACAGTAATAATATAATTAAGTAGGTTGCACTTTATATTAAGGATGCACTTATAACAGCTTACAAGGGGTCAGTAAGTGATTTAAAACTGTGATAGTCTTATTACAAACATATAAATTGCTGTAGGTAGAAATGGTTAAACATTTTTGGTATAATAGTTTTGTGTGTTTGTTTTTAATAAAAAATGCCTTTTTTTGTCAAAATGGAAGTTCTCACAGAAAATGTCTGTTTTAAATTCATTTTTTTTGCGGGAGGGTTCAGTAACAATCAAAAAAACAATAAGGAGGGGGAGGCTGCAGTGAAAATTAGGAAAAATAGGGTATGGTTGAAATTTCAGTTGCTAAAAGCCAAAAAATTCTTTGTTTTTTCAAGAAACCACCACCTTCTGAATGGGGAAAAAAATGAAAATAAAACCTTTTCAGTTTTCATCCAAATTCTTAATAGGATCAAAGAAACATTTTGCAAAGAGTTCCAATTATAAACACATTAGTAGAAAGTGTTACAGATGTTTATAACACATAGTCTATAAGACGTACGTTTGAACTGCTGGACTGATATAACCACTGATTTACCATGTAATAAAGTATCTATGAAATACTATTTGTTCACGGAATTTTACTATAAAATGTGTCAATTAAGATCAACAACCTTGCAGTGTGGATTGTAATAACGGAAAAAATGTCAAAAAGGGGTTGTTGGTTTTTTTTGTTTAGTTTTAGCTTTGTTTTAAATGAGCAAATTAGACAAACACAACTTGAAGTTAAAAGTTGAGATATTAAAATCCTTAGAATCAGGAAACAGGCTAATTAGTTATACCTTGGCCTAAATTTTTTAGAAGTGACTGAAGATATTGTGTGCCTGACCTGAAACAGCTTAAAAGCAGCCTGAATTTCAGTGGGCAGATGATCAGTGCTTTTAAAAAAATCAGACACCTTTAAGATGAATCATGTTGTACACCCAAAAATCACTAGTTAGATTTGAAAATTTTAGTTCTTATGCGTCCCTTACATGATGCAAACCCCAAAACAAGGATGAGAAAAAAATCCCAAACAGGAAACAAATAGTAAGGGGCACATGAAGATGATTGAATGGATAGAAACATGGTTATTCAGGCCAAACAGATGTCTTAAAAAATGCCCAAGTGATGCTAATAGAACTTAACATAAACTCTAACAAATCAAAATTAACTTACTTATACTATACAAGTTGCACACAACTACAGCAGGGCAGGAAACTGTTCCCCATCCCATGGATACTGTCTTGAACCAATACCAGGACAAAATGTTGAAAATATTGACATACCAAAAATGATATTTTTTCATTCTGGGGCAACCAAAATGTTCATTCTGATATTTGAAAATGTTTCAAGTTAAACTTTTTTTCTCTCTTTTTAAAGCTCTTTTTTTCACTCTAGTTAGCTTAAATTTTGAAACAAAGTCATTTCAGATTGGAAGATGAGAATTTTTAAGTTTGGAAATGACTAAATGAAAAACTAACAATTTTGAAACTTTTTTGTTTTGACTTTTTTTCAAGTTAGGAAATTCATTGAACCTGACCCTGTTTCATATACAGTTTTGAATTTGACAAATCAGCAGTTGCAGACAAAAATATGTTGAAAAATACCTGATCAGCTGTACGCACAGTGCACCAAAATATGTAGTTAAAGTGAAGGAAAAATAGTATTAAATATGTTTCTTATTCTTTGTAGCTGAAAATGATTGGCAATAAAGAGTTTCCTTCAACATGTTACATGTAGGCTCATGCATTAGCAGGAGCTCTGAATCTATTGGCATTAAGGGACTTTAAAGAAACATCAAGATGTTTTATTTCTTTCCCCAAATCACTACTTCGAAATAATTTGTTATATCAGATATGCATATGGAAAAGAAAAATAGTGGTAACAAAGAAAGCATGGTTGTAGTTACTTTGGAATTATTTTAAAAGTTAACTGATGCTGATACAAACATCTATGTCATATACATGAAATTCTTTCATATCCATCTTCAGACCTACTGCAAAACTACTTTTTTGTTTCTACAGTCTGGTTAGTTCTATAGTATACTCAAATAACTTGTGTCTAAATGGTTAATATAAAAATGGTTATTGTGTTTACATGCTTCAAACAGAGGCAAGCAAGATAAAAGCTGCCACAATATTATTCAATCTAGGAGTTTATATTTTAAATCATTCCATTCTTTCATTTGTCTTTGCAAGTGACTGTACAAACATAGCACATGCATTAGAGCTGGGCGACATGTTTCTGATTAACAGTAAACTTGCCAAAAATGCATTTTTGAAGCACCAAAACTATATAATAATTTTGATCAAATTCAGCTAATTATTTTGTCCAAAAAAGGTTGAAACAGTTATTGTGAGCATTTTGAAACATTTCATTTTGACTTTTTGGTTCAAAACAGCATTTTTTTAAAAGGGTGAAACATTCAAAAAGAAACACTGGGAAAAAATAATTTCAGGTTGAACAAAATGTTTTGGTCCACCCAAAACAAAATTATTTTTTTCATTGCTGTGATTGTTTTCATTTCCCCATGGATTTTTCAGTTTGGCCCTGGAATCAAAAACACAAATTATTTGCTTTGCTTTAATGTGCATACATCGAAGCTAGGAGGAGGTAGCCTTGAAAATTTAACTCAAAACATGATTCTATAATTATAACATATATAGTTTAAGAAAATGTAAGAGCTATACATAATATATATATATATATATATACACACACATACACATACAAATGTAATTTATAAAATGCAGTTGACTTCATGGTTTACCATTTTAGATAACTCAGCTGAATAACTTTATAACATGTAATTGTAATGGTTTAGGATATTAAAAGACAAGCCTTAATGAAAGATACCAAGCTAAAGCTTAACCTTTAGGTCTTATCAAGCTTAGTGGCTGAAGGCTATGTGGCTAATGTAGCATCTTACCCAGAATAATGACAGAAGAATCACTGGGGCATGAAACCGCAACCTGCAGGGAGTTAATCATGATCATTAATCACTGTGCCACATTTTCGCCTCTTTGTTCTTTGGAAGGAATGGAGTGTTGACAAAAACAGACTTCATTTTTGTTTACAGAATATAAATGAAGTTCAAATCAACAGCACGACTTGTTAGTGGGCTGGGAGAACAAAATACATTAAAAAATTGGCTCTCTTTTAAAGACCAGCTGATTCAGGGACTGGAAAGATCACATTATAAGGCGCTTTTCAACTCTAGGTTGTTGGTTCATATCTAGTGTTCAGTTGCCAGTGTAAAATGAAATTGGTGATCTGCACCCAGTCCATAGCAGAAAGGTGCCCTTATTGCAAAACGTATCTACACAGCTGGAGGCTTGTTGGTATTTTCCTCAGGAAGAACACAAAACCCAAAGATAAAGTGCGCACAGAGACTGAACTAGCTTCTCAATTCCAGAGATGGCTTGTGATGCTTCAAGGGCTGAGAGTCACCTTGTTGCCACCTGCCACCAGCAGGAGGGATTCCAGCCTGTACCTGGCTGGGTGTCGGCTTCCTAACACCACCAGTCACCATGAACTCTCCTTTGGGCTATGCTATCTCCGCCTTTGCCCTGCAGGTTGACAATAGATGCACCCAGACCTCTATTCCCTTCAAAGTGTTCCTTGTGGTGTCCTGCCCCTGATCATTAGATACTCAACAAAATTCCAGATACGCTGTTTCCAAGGGACCAGTATACCTCATTTACAAGTTTTCCTTTAGCCCACCACTCCTGTATCACATGCAGAACTTCAGTCCAGTTACAGTAAAACACAGACATTTATTTAAGAAAAAAGAGATTCAAATACAAACAACTGTGAGTGAGAGAAAACAAATGGTTAGCTACTAAGATTGTGTGTCGACCCCACATAAGACCTGACTAGGCAGAAAGGACCAATTAACCCTGTGACAGGCCGCACCTGAGGAGGGTCAGGGCTGATAAGGCCTAATGGTGGATAGAGCCTAGCTGAGCTAGGTACACAGAGAGGAAGTTGGTGGTAAGAGATGACTATGGGGAGAAGCTTTGAAGCCACTCGCTAGAGAGGAGGGTGGGCTGGCCACAGACAAGGAGGAGTAAACCCTGAGATCCTGCCTTGGGATATAGATGCTGACAAGAACCCAAGTGAGTGAGATAGCCATAGGGAGCAGAGGAAGTTCCACTGGTAACCCAGAGGTGGGCCAGATTATAGGAAGGAAAGGTGGGAAGGATCTCAGCAGAACACCCACAAGGTCAGAACTTGATTAGACCATAGTTGCTGGACATAAGGTCCCTGGGCTGGAATTTGGATTAGTGGGCAGGCTTGGCTTCCCCTACCAACCACTGGGGAAGTGGCAGAGACTGGACAGTGAAGTAGAAGGCTGTCGGGGAGAGTTTTTTTCCAGTAGAACCTTGATATTACCCCAGATGGGGAAAACTACAGTGACCTGGCTGGTCGACCAAGCCATGCAGAGTGAACGCCCTGAGTGATGAGGAGAGAGTAGCCTGACTCCATAGAGAGACCGACTACAGGTTGAGAAAGTGAAGGAGTGGGCATCAGACTGGTCGTGAGCTGTCAGATGGACCACAGCAGCACCACAACAGTGAATAGTGAATCGTGACAGATATGCAGTAAAATAATGAAATGCTAACTAGGGTCTCATCTTATTAACAATAACCTTTCCTGTTTAATAAAGCAGATTCTCACCTCAAAGTTCAGTCCTTTGCAGCACTTGCTAGACCCAAGCAGCTAGCACCTAGTGTTTCATGAAGGACCCCACTCATCAAGCTTGTCAGGTCCGAAACAAGAGTTGCTTGTAATCAGGGATGAAAGTAACTGAAAGGATGTACCGATACGCCAGAGTCCTGAGTGGGGGCATGACCTCGACCCAAAGAGGTGTGGTCTCAACTGGAAGAGGTGGGGCCTTTAAAGATTTAATGGTCCTGGGGCTCTGGCTGTGGTTGGAGCCCCAGGGCCTTTAAATCATCCCAGAGCTCCCAGGTGCAGAGGCAGAGGCAGCTGGGAGCCCTGGGGCTGTGAGGAGAAATAAAGGGCCCAGGGTTCTAGCCGCCGCAGAGCTCTGGGCCCTTTAAAGCGTCACCCAAGCCCCGCTGCCAGAGCTCCTGCAGCAGCTGGAGCCCTGGACCCTTTAAATCACTGCCGGGGAAGCCAGTCCAGTCTGGCACGACATACCAGCTCTTGCCGGTATGCCGTACCAGATCATACCGGCTTACTTTCAATTCTGCTTATAATGAACCCTTTTGCCAGTTGGCACTGATGGGCTTCTGTGTCTGCCCCCTCCAGATCAGGGGTAAGACAGCTGTGGGACTGCACGGAGAAGTTCGTACTGCTGCTGCTTGAGCTATGCCTGTTCTGCCATTAAACAGAGGGATTCAAGTTCCATGTCTATCAATCTGGCAACTTTCACAAACATGGAATTAAAGTGGTTTTTTTGGTCTTCTTTTTTCCTTTTGAGAAATCAAGTTTATCAGCTTCTGCCAATCATTTAGATTTCTGCAACTTAGGACCAATGTAAAAAAAAAACAAACAAAAAACAAACACCACCCACATTCACACCCAAATTTGTCTTATAAAAGTGAAATTCATTCTGGATTTTATTAATAAGGGTAAAAATAATCCTAATCAAAATGGGTTTAGGGATTTTATTTTAATACTAGTTTCTTTTCTTCTGGTCAAAGGAATTTTCCTTTCAGGAAGTGTTATAAAAGACAAAGACAGACTTACTTATTCAGCTGCAGAGGGTCAGAGAAAAGTAGCATATAAGGATTTTGAAAAGGACTTGATAACTTTGTGGCCATTAGTTATGCTTATATTCCGAAGTATACTATTATACTCAAACCACAAGTTTGAGCTATAAACTGGCCACATGTGGGACTCTGGGACAGATTTTTCACCCAGGTCACACTATTGAATAATTGGCCAATTGCATCTGAAGTCAAGTTTATTGGAAACATGTTTGGCTAGACCCATGCATTTATTTAGATTAGGGTGAGTTTGAGTTCTAACCAGACCTTGTGGACATCAGTACAAGTCTACAAATCTGAAAGACCACGATTTGCTACTTCTATTTGCGCTCATCCTCCATGGCTTCAGAAACTCCTCACTTTCCACATATGTGGTGCCCTGGGAGTCCCCACTGGTCTAGCCCATAACTCACTTTTGGAAATCAGTCACTCCCAATCTTTGAGGTTTACTATGAAATCAGCTGGCCACATTATCATTTGTAGTGGGCCTGCCAGATTGCAGAGCCTTTAGGAAAAGGAGGCTGCTTGGAAACTTTCTAATATCCCCCCAACTCAAGGTAACAGAGAGATTAACCATTCATTTTCTGGTGCCATCTGGATGCCTAACTGGAGCAAAAAATAGCAACTCAGACGTTTTAGAATGTGGTAAGCCTTGTGGGGTCTGAGCACTCACAATTCTAATTGTGGTCAATAGGAGTGGCAAGACTTTAGCGCTTCTGATAATCTACTACTGTGGCTTGTCGGCCTTCTGCCAGTGGAAAATGTTTGATTTTCCCTCTGCCCAATGGCAGGGCAGGCCAGTCCTGAACCTTCTAGAAGACCCTGTAAGATTGGGAGAGGAACTGGTTCTCTCTCTAGGGGACCCGTCAAAGGAAAAGGATGCAGAATGTGTGTGCGCAGCATCACCAACAGATCTCTGAAATGGGGCACATATTGCTGGGTTTGTACAACCCAAGTCTCCAATCAAACCAGTCGGGGGTAAGCCCCTGAGAATCAAAAGGGAAGCCACACAGCATGGTCACTCCAGGTATCATTCAGCCCTAGTTATAGGGTGTGGAAGTCATTAGCTCTCTCAGAAGTGCCAAATACAGGCCACAGCTG
Organism: Chelonoidis abingdonii; assembly: GCF_003597395.2. Taxonomy (NCBI): domain Eukaryota; kingdom Metazoa; phylum Chordata; order Testudines; family Testudinidae; genus Chelonoidis; species Chelonoidis abingdonii. Next base: position 144,923,395 of record NC_133770.1, read on the forward strand.
GAGACAGAATTTTACTTTTTTCCCTCTACATGCTAACATTTTTTGGTCTGCTTAATTTTTGTGGCATGCAGTTTGTCTGTTTTACTAACTTGCTAGAGTACCTCTGAATTTCACCGATATATCTTGTTTGTTTCTTCTGTTCTTTCCATTTCTTTCTCTTTCCTTTATCACTTCAATCTCTTTTTTAAATCTTACCTGCTGTTCCTCTCCATGGATTCTTACTGCCTTAACTCTGTGCTATTTCAGCCTTGTTCTGAATCAAAGATTTGTATTGCTTCTCTTCTTTCCTTTCACTATATGTTATCTTGGTTTTAATTATAACCATCCAGAATGAGTGAAATGATAAGAGAAAAAATAGCTATGACTAAACAAGACACTTCAACATTCTCACCACACTATTGTAACTTTATAAAGTGTTAAAACAGAACCACATAAATGGGAAATGTGAATATAAAACAAATGAAAAAGTACATGTAAAGAGAACATTGTTTGGGGGATATGACTTCCCATTGATACCAATTCTATTCCTTTGAACAAGCTGCAAATTCAATAGAAATTAGAAAGCACTTACATTTTAAAGTCCTGATCCTAAAGTCCTGATCCCACAAATATTTAAGCACCTGAGCAGTCCCACTGAACATCATCCAAATGTAAATTCAGTAGGAGGTGGTTGTTTTATTTTTCATTGCTGTTGATGGTTACAGGGCAGAAAGACAGTATGTGTCAGAGATGGCATCCCTGCTGACACCAAAATAGCACTCTGGTTGCGACAGGAGAAAGTCTGAAGAGGTGCTTTAACTGCTTGTTTTCCAGCAATAAGCATTTCAAACATATTACAAAGATTATTTCAATGCCACTGGCACATTGTACATAGTTCAGATCAAATGAACTACAATAAATATAGGCTGTCAAAAGAGAGGACAAAATAAGGACTTAAATACAATGGAATTATTCACCTCTGCAAGATTACAGCATTATTTCATCCTCTCTTTTGACTTTCTATATTTATTGCATGCTACTTTGATTCTAAACGATGCACTGCATGTCAGAGGTATTGAAATAACATCTTTGTACTTGATTGTTTATGAGATGATTAATGCAGATTAGACACCATCATGGAGCTCCCCTGTCAGACCCGGAGTGTTATTAATTTTGGTGTCAATAGAGATGCCATCTCTGACTCACAACAGCCACTTTCTATCCTGTTTAAACATAAGGAGACAAGAAGAAGAAACCTCCCAGTAAGTTCACAGTTGCATGATGTGAATAATGGCTCCACTAAATTGAATTTACATCATGGAAATTAGTGTAAGTAAAGCTGCTAATAACCAAAACACAAGTAGGTTATTTTAGTCTAATGCTGGCAGCCTGATTTATTAAAGCAGCCACTTTAGGCTTATCTTAAAATGTGGATGTAAGTGACTAACAGAGTCTGAAAGAAAAGGCTGACAGAGCACTTCTGTTTGCACCTCCCCTCTCCATCAGCCACTGAGAAATGCTGCTCCATCACCCTCTATTGATGTACAGTGATTTACTTCATGCTGGGCAAGTTTTCAGTTACTAGAGAAAACGTATAAGACAGGTATAAGACAAACAATATTTCTTTGTCTCTCTGGTACTGCACTCCTAAAGCCTCTGCCAAAACCACATCTTTGGCAGAAAGACCAAGAGGAAGGAATCCACACTTAAAACCTAAACAAAACATAGATGATACATAATTTGGAGCTGGTATGCCATGTGGAGGATGATCTCATTTAGTTTCTCTCCCAAATATCTTCCTAAGGTGTTTATTATTAGTGACTTGCCAACCTTGGTCATCCTCACTCCAAAATCTTACTTTGGGTTTCTAAGCTTCTCCGATCCAGCAGTCTTCCTCTACAGATCTGTCACTGGATTTTGACAAGATACTGTTTGTTCCATAGACCTGAGATTGCTTCTATAGACTTTGGATTTTATGTCCAGTAGAAGCACAGTAACTTTGGGACAAAATCGAATAGAAAAAGCCAGCAGATCACGATAGCAGACACAGCTTTATTTTAATAATTCGTAATCAGTGGCTGCTCACTCTGGAGCTGATAAGGTATCAGACAGGAGGAAACCTACCTGCTGCAACAGTTTCTGTCATTACATGCTACAAATATGATACGTATATGCAAAATCCCCTCAGAATTAAAATGACCTTCCTGGACACAGCAGTTATTTTCTTAAACCTCTTTTTAAAATAAATGCAAATAAGGCCTCTAAATCAGGAATGAATTAATAAATACAAGATTCCTACATAAAGATGCTAAATTAAGAAAAGAATAGGTTGTGAGCTGGATTTCAAATGGCTCCAGAGCAATTACCCAGGGTCAAGCAAAAAGTTTCCCTGCTCCCCTTTACGTGCTGCTCACAGAAGCAGTCCCTGCAGCTGGAAGGGAGAAGGCTGCTGAAACAAGCATGGGAATGACAGAAAGAAGGTCTTTGCCTCTGCATCAGACTGAAAAGTGAGACTGGCACACCAGGAGAGCATCTTACTCCATGCAAATGATTGGTGTGAAGTGCACCCCCCATGTACAAGGAGCATCTTGGAGAAATTGCACCTGTTTCTCTAGCTTTCCTCTTAGGGAACTGTCTCTATACTCTCTCCTATCCAAGAATGTGGCTTTAAAGCCAGAATCTAGCCTTTAGTATAGTTCACAGCTATACTTCATGGAAAAAGATCATGCCTTTCTCTGTGAAGTCCTCCATAAAGCAGCTAGTTCAAAGCTCAGTACTTTACAACCACAAAAACCTTCAGGTGTATTTTCAGAGCTTCAGCATTTCAGAATTCTCAGCCTATGCAAGATATAGGTCACAATGTAGTTTTTCTTGATATACTCATGATGCCTGCTAATCTTAAATGGCTCTGAAAAACGTCCAGTCATTTTTAGATTGTATTTTTATTTGCACAACTCTACAATCCACAAATACAACATTTTCCAGCTATCTGTCATTATATAAATATCTTTTTCAGCAACAAAACAAGCTTCTAGTCCCTGCTGGGGAGTGCTAATAAACTCCTTGCTAAAAGTGCTTGACAAGGTGACAATGTATAAAAAGAACAAGGAGCCAATTAAAAAAAAGTGAGATTGTTTCAAATAATTTGTGTAGGATACAAGGCACAGATGAGTAAAAGACAGCTATAGCAAGTCAGGTATTAGGTTTATATTCTCCCTAATTGTTCTCCACTTTCAAGATGAAAAGTGTGTGTGAATACCATTACTTGTATAATCACTCTGTTTACTTTCTATTAAAACCCCTCTCTTGAAAGATTGAAAGGAAAGCATTAAGGTGTGTGTGTGTGTGTGTATGCGTGTGTGTATGTGTAACTGTATAAATGCTTTAGTGTAATTTAATTATTTGTGTACAAACTTAAAAAGCTGTTAGGGGTATTAAAAACATTGCAAATGTGACTGTATTTATCAGAGGAGATTTGAAATTCCACAAGCACTGTGTTCTATCTGTCAAATCATCACCCTTTTCAGCACTCATTATTTATAAAAATATTTCACATTTTAAACGGCAAATTTTTCAACACATTTCTATTTTCTACAATAAGAGTAACATTTTGCTGACTGCCTCAATTGGCATGATCTTAAATATGGGAAATGTTGGCAGGGAGGTGTTCCCGAGATGTGGAAAATGCATTGTAAAACAAGTGTGCGAACTTGCTGAATCTGCACAGTACACTCACAGGCAAGCGTAATGGAACTAAGCTGTTGTAACTTTGTACCACTCTAAATGCTTTTTTGAGTCAGAAAGGGGAGAGGAATAATATAGTGAAAGAAAAGAAACTTCTGTCCAGTTATGGACCAAGCAAACAAGAAGGGATGAAGTGGTCATGGCACTGCCTGGGTAATAAAGGGGAGTAAGAAAGTCCTAGGAAGAGAGGAGGAGCAAGAAGACTCTCTCCCAAGAGTAATGGGGAAGTTTGGATCTTAAGATCAGCAGGGACTACCATGATCATCCACGCTGACATACACATTATATGTAATTAACTCAGATAAGACACAGCTTCATTGATTGTTTTAATTGGTAACTGTAATTGGTCTCAGTAACAGAGGCTCACCACTTGGGGTCCATGATGTTTAGGCCCCCTAAATATGATTGCTAATCCCAACTTTCATTTAAAAGTAGGATATGTTTCTAGCTCCCCTCATTGCAGAGACACATTCCAAATGTAAACTGATTGCAGGTGTGAAAAGTTGTCGTAGAAATTTTTCCTAAAAGCAATTGGTGACTCTGTTACCCTGTAACAACCCTCACACATCAGCAAGGTTTTAATTCAAGATCTGGACAAAAAACAAACCTCTATCACGGAGAAGTAACTCCTTTAGTTGACAGCAGTAGTGAGCTGTTATCTCTTGTGGGCTGGTTACTAGTGGGATACATGTCACACACTTTACAAACATGCTCTTTCTGCCAACAGGCAGAAAGCCTTGGCTGTGGGGCACGCAAACACCACAGCCCCAGATTTGTTGGGAGAGCCTTGGCAGATATTTGGCTATGAACCTATGAATAGTAGCAGTGATGTTCTCCATTGTTTGTCATTTCTTCCTGTCAGCTCAGTCAAAGTAGCCCTTGACTCGTTCTCTCCAAAGGCTTTCATGTGCAGGGACTTCAGGATTCGCTTTTGCCACCTGTCATATGTTTGTGAAGCCATTAGGGAAGACTGATATTTTTGCCTGAAGCATCCTCAATATACAAGGATGCTCAGCTATACAGCTTTTCATCAAACTCTAATTTTGCAGTTTTCCCATGCCTGAACAAGATAACGATCCACATGAAAGAGAAACTGACTGTGACAACAATCTGAATAAAATGAAAATGAGGCTTGTTGGCTGTAAAATTTAAGAGACTAGGTTGATGCCATTTAGAGAAATGGTTGATGCAACATCCTCTACTGGGAATTTACTCCTGGTGTGCCCAATGGGAGTGTGCAACTAGACCACTGTCTATTGCAACCTTAGAGCATCAGAAAAACATCTGGCTCTCAGATAGTGACCAGGGCCATAATGAATTTCAACATCTATGGCCAGCCAGAAGGCTGTTTTCTTTCCTGTCACAAGAGCCACCTAGAACTTTATATTCTCCAGGTAAAAGTGTTGCAATGACTACCTAGGGTACTTTAGAAGCCCAGCCAAAAGCTATGACTTATGTACTATTCCTGATTTTTCTGGTAATGCATTTCCTGCATACTTGGAATTAAAAATACCAGTAAACATACAATATATTCTAGGATATATTTGCTTCTTATTGTTGATCTGAGATTCAGATCTCATGGACTCCATACTGTCCTGACTGAGTTCTTATTCAGGCACAAGCTGCCTTGAAATCATCTGGATTTTGACCTTGTAACTGACAAATGATTTCACAATAATGTCCACAATGAGGATAATCACATAAAAGAGAATTCACTTCAATTTAAGTATCTGCCTTCATTGCATTGTTAGCTCGAACTATAACTCAAGTTTTGCCCCAACCCAACTCCCACCCACACATACAATTCTCTAGGTCAGTGTTTTTCAAACTGAGGTTGTGTGGTTACTCCAGGGGGTCTGTGGACCCCACTGATCAACTCCTTCCTCTCCCTTGCAGTGCCTCCTGCATGCTGGGGAAAAGGTGTTTCCCAGTTTGAAGGTGCTAGGAAGGAGGGGGAGGAGCGGGGACAGGATGCATTCGGAGTGGAAAGAGGTGGAGAAGAGGAGGGATGGGGTGGGGTCTTGGGGGAAGGGATGGAGGGGGACGGGACCTAGGGCTGAGAGTGGGACTAGGGGGTTTGCAAAAGATTTTAAATCAAAATGAGATTCCTCCAGTTGCTAAAGTTTGAAAACCGCTGCTCTAGGTTGAGTTAAGTGGCATATTTCAAAATTCAGCACAGATGTATCACTTGAAATTACAACTCATCAGCTGTTAATCCAATCAATCACTCTACGATGCTAAAGAAATTCCTGTTTAGCTCCACTTTTGTTTTGCAGATTCATCACCCTCATTCTGTTCTCCCTCAAGCTAGAGTTAACTTGAGTTTACAAAGGTCTGCCTTGCACTCACAAGTTAGGTCAACATAGCACCATAGCTAAGCTGCCCTAGCTCTTGGTATAGACATGGCTTCCATCAACCTAGCTACCATCACTCAGACAAACTGAGTTCTTGCAGTGATGGAAAACTCTCTTCTGTCACTGAGAAAGGTCCTTTATCTATGTGTCAATGGTATGGGGTTACGCCAGCATTCCTGCGGCACTGGAACTGTTCTGCTACTTTCTCTGTAGTGTAGACATGGCCTAGCTCAAGCTCACTGTTGCAGTGACAACAAGCCCTAATTTCATTCTTGCATGAAAGAGTCTCATTAAATGAGCCAGTTTGATACATCTCTGCCATCTTATAGTAATCATAGGAAAAGATCGCTTATCGTTAACCACAATACAGTAGGAGTAAATAGTTGAGACAAACTATGAAAACAAAAATAAAATCTCACGTGCATAAATAATTACTAAATTAACTGTGTCCTGATGATAATTTTAAAGGAATGGAGTGTACTGAGCTCTGTGGTATTCCATCAGGCTCTAATAATAATCTGCAAGGTAATTTTGAAAATTATAAGTTGAGTACTTGGCTATTGTGTCAACATTTGACAGGGAATGGAAATGCTTTTAAGAATAAGGTCCTTTATCAGTTGGCTCCCAGAAAACTCTCAGGGTATGCACAATTTCCATTCCGTGAATGGCTGTATATAATAGCATCTGTTAGTGAAAAATATCAGACTTGTATGATATATTTTAACAATCTGCCAAGCAAAACACAATGCAGTAAAAGCCATGTTATCACTTAAATACCAAATGATCACAATTTATCTTTAAATTATGGACCCATCGCTATGGGAAGTTCAAGTGAAAGACAGTCTCTGGCTACCAAACTTTTCATTTGACCTCTAAGAAAAGCTGGCTGAGACACCTTAACTTTGACCTCTGAGAAAAGGCCGCTGCCATAAGACAGGATACTGGGCTAGATGGTCTCATCTTATTATATTTAATAAAGTCCTGAAATTTGAATAAACTCTTGTCTATGAAAGAATGCAAGAAAATTTAGATCATGGACACACACACGTTATGATCCCTTCCGACTGCTAGCAAAGTCCTTCTGGAAGAGGAGTCCTAAAAAAGTGTCCACCCCTCTACATTCATTTGCATATGAAAATATATTTGCACTTTATATCTATACACACAGAGAGATATACTGTTCTTAAATGACAAAGCCATGTGATACACACCATTGATAGCCTGCCAAGTGTAACCCCTGCCTGCTCGGTGTGGCACCCTATCCCCCTCTATCAGTGGCTAGGTGTTACAGCCTTGGTTAAAAGATGCATGTCTTAAGACAGTAAAGACTCATGCATTAAGCTTGAGAGATCCCAGGTTTGATCCTGGCTGCCAACAAGGGGATGTTACACAAGGAATCTTCTTCATAGAATTTATTCGCACATCTCCAATCCCTAAGCAACTTCAAGCAATCTTTTAAAAATAGCCTGCCAGAGAAATATTTCCTCCTTCTCCCTGACCTATCAACCACAGCTGTGGAAATTTTCCCTTCAAAATTTACACTGCTATGATGTGTAGGAAGGGGCACATTTGTGTGTGAAACAATGACAGGTTTAAGGTCTGTTCTCTCATGATTTATTAAAGCTAGAAACGAGAGCCCTGCTCTTCCTCCCCTTAAATGCACATATATATCTCCACCTTCTTGAACCAAATGGGCATATCAGTCACTTCAAGGCTCCCAGAAAACCACCTCCAAAAATCCTCTCCACTGTGGAAGAGTCAGAGAAAGGTCTGGGATCCATGTCTACTGCATAAATCTCCTCCCCATTCTCCACCCTGCATGTGGAATCTTCTGAAAAGTTAAACTATAATGAGGCTGTATTCTTTTTCCAGCAACCCCTCTTCATCATGTGGACCCTCCCTGAAGTGTGGAAAAACCTAAGTACGCTCCCCACCCCTGACAAACCAAAATAGGGCCATTATCCTCCAGTGAGACAAACTTAAGAGAGAAAATCTTTTATTGGACCAACTTCTGCTGAGGAGAGAGACAAGCTTTCAAGCTTACACAGAGCTATCTGCAGACCTGAAGAAGAGCTCTGGGTAAGCTCCAAAGCTTTTCAGACCAATAAAAGATTTTACATCACCCATCCTGGGACCAACAAGACCATAACAACACTGCATACAATGAGCCAAAATGGCTATTTGGGGGCTCACAATTAAGCTCAGGCTCCTGGTGAGTTGCGGGTTGCCCCTCCTGAGCCTGATAAGGGCAGCGGGAAGAACAATGAATTTAAGGCTTGCTGTGGGCTTTCCAAAGCTATATATCTCTTTAAGTCCACATAAAGGTGGAAAATACTCTTCGCTTGCTATTGGAAAGTCTCTTCATGAGCCTTTTTATGGGAAAAATATCTCTTTTTCCCTATAGAAAAAACTATGTAGCTATACTTTTCTCCTCTATCTCATGTTAAAAGAAGGGAAGAGTGGTGAACTTTTTGTAAATGTTTCACTCCATCTTCTGTTGAGCTATACAATGTTATCTGCTAATAGTATAAACTACATTTTAATAACTCCTGAACCCACACTTTAAATCAACTAAAGTTGAGTCTTGGGCACTACAGATCTCAATCCGGCAAAGTAGATTTGCTCTCTTCCACTATTTTATTGCTACAAACTTGAAAAAATATCTTAAAAGAATGTTGGAACAGCATTTAACCCCTATATTAGAGAGTATCGTACGTCAGGAGCCTCTTCTCTGATTAAATTAGTATTTTGTGAAAATTTCTACCCTGACTTCAGATCTAACCTACCGGTTTTGAGACTGATATGATGGGTGTTTTTTTGTGCATTTTAGAGAGGCAAAATCAGGCTTCTAACGGAGACTCATTTGCAACCAGATCTATGAAGCAACTATTGTCATTTCATAACTATCTACTAAAAAAATATTTTTTTCTCTACTAGACTGACAGCTTGAATAAAAGGACAATGATTTTGGAAAACAGAAGAGTTTTGCAACAAGGAAGTCACAGATGGTTAATGGAGTGCCATGGGAACTGTTGCAACTGGTCCAGGAGCCAAGACTAATGACAGCTTGTTCAGGGCTTACTTTGGCCATTATCAATGGGATGGCCAGATTAAGCATGGCAAAAGTCCAGGGACTTTCTCCATCTGCCAATCTGCCCTTAAGCCAGAGATACATGATAGCCAAATGCAACAGTCAGAACATTCTAAGCATAAGAAAGTGGATATTAATACTAGATGAAGCTGAACAGCTAAAGCGTTATGTCAAGTTTATATTCCCCTATGCACTAAGATTTTAATATTACCCTTCAGTTAACAAATTTAATTTATATATGTTATAAGGGTGAATAACACTTCACAAATATTAAAAGACTACCTACTTACAAAATAAACAATAGAAAGACCAACGTGAATTTTACCAGCTGCTTCTTGGGAAGAGTCAGGAATATAAATTTTCAAATGTAACTTTCAAAAGAGTCTAAAATAAAACACCCCAAAATGTTAAAAGTATTTGTTTAATTCATGAAATACCATAAGGCCTAGTTCTCCACAGCCTTTTACCATATGCAGTCATTTACAGTTGAAAGTTAATATAAAACACTGCCATTCTCATGTGGTAGCATTCTACATCCATTCTGCACTGCTGTAAATGGACTGCACAACCTGCAAGGCACAAAATAATCAAACCCCTAAGTATACTGTAACTTATGAGACAATCAGGAAATATACATGGAATTTTTATAATATCTAAATATATAAAGCCAAATTCTGCTCTTAGTTATACTGGTGTAATGTAAATCCAGATTAACTCCATAATAGTCATTACATCAGAGGATATGAGAACAGAATTTGAATGAATAAATAAATAGGAAGTTTTACCTTATTTTTTTGTTGGCAAATGAAATGAAGTATAGGGATCACTGTACAGGTTAGGACTGGCAATTGATACATCAGCAGACTGAGATATAGTTTTAGTACTGGTTGGCATTAGTCCCTGATGAGCGTGATGCTATTAATTAGACCAGAATTAGATTTCTCTTAACTATTCTATGTCTTCCCAGCTGTATAAGTAGGAAGAAGCAATTTGCAGGTCATATAAACACAGCTGAACTGCTTGGCTTTCAAGTTACTTACATTATACTCAGGTTAAGGAAGTAGTTTTCATGGTATAGAAGCCTTCCTCAAATCAGCATTAGGCACTTAGATTATGGTAGATTTACAATAGTTTGCCAATATCCACAGCACTTGCCCCTAGTAAAATTTAAGCATGTCCAATAATGAAGGAGTACCATATCCATCAGAGTAAAAACTATTTGTTGGTATCATTCAATGCCAAAGTATAATGTATCATGATCTTGTATTTCAGCTGAGAAAAACAGTTTTATTTCCCCACAGGGGGTAAAAATTAATTATGGGGAAGGGCACATTTGCTGGTCTATTAAATGATATTCTCTTACCCAAGTATAAAATTTCCCTGCTAGGACTGGTGCCTAAAGAGAGTATAAACTGATTTATTACCTATTGCCCTCAGAGGGTTAATCATTATAAATGACTTTATTGACCATAGGTCTTCTCATGTGCTTATTTGAACCAAGCAATTTACAGTTGCTAAATGCAGGTGAGGGGGCCATCACAGCAACTACTAGTACTGGTCAGGCATGTTGTTTGCTATCAGAGCACCAAGCTTGTTTCAGGTTGTTTCAATTTACTTAGTTTCTCTTTAGCGGGTACATTGTATTTTTGAAAGGAGATAGCCCCACCAATTGTTTGCAGTCTCTGAAGGCTTTAAAGCAGGTGGTGCAATCATCCACCTTATGGCTACAGGGACACTAAGTTATGCGTGTGTACACACTTAGCTACAATGCCCATGGAGGTTATGTGCTGGCATGCTGAATTAGCCATTCAGCATGTACAATAAATACAAAATTAGATGGTCTCTTATGTATAGAGTGAGAACATAAGTCATCTGGCATCATCTCTCTTTTCGGTCATTGAGCCCAACTGCAGTTCAGGGAGCCAAGGGATAGAACAGGAAGATTGTCTGGACTACAGATACAGCTGTAAGGGCAAACGTCACTTTAAGCAATATTTATATCACCACTGGAAGATTTGACCATTACAAGTGTCACAGAGTGTGGGGGAGTCAGGGCCCTGCACCTCTCACTTCCTGAGATTCCTGAGTCACACCATGACTCTCCGCCACCCAGTAAAACAGAAGGTTTATTAGATGACAGGAACACAGTCTCAAGCAGGGCTTGTAGGTACAACCAGGACCCCGCAGCCAGGTCCCTCTGGGGGGCAAGGATCTTAGACCACAGACTTGGGGTTCCCTGCCTCTTCCCAGCCAGCCCAAAACTGAAACCAAAAATCCCTCCAGCAGGCTCTCCCTCTCCTTCTTTTCCCCTCTCCCTTTGTCCAGTTTCCTGGGCAAAGGTGTCGACTCGCCCCACCCCCCTTCCCGGCTCAAGTTACAGGCTCAGGTACCTTTTCTTACCTAAAGTCATCCCTTGCTCTCCCATCCCCCATGCAGACAGTCCCAGTAAAACTAAATGACACTCCCAGGTCAATCCACCCTGCTCCCTACAGCATCACAACACGTATAGCATGTAGGTTTGTATGGGAAGATACCTGTCCCCAGGGACGGTGCAACCATTTAGGCAAACTAGGCGGCAGCCTAGGGCGCCTAGTGGTTGAGGGCACCTAAAAGCCCGCTCAGGTGAGGAGGTGGAGTGGAGGTGAGCTGAGGCGGGGGAGGCGCGGGGAGGGCCGCCTGCAGTAACGGGGGCAGGGGGGCTCACAGAGGAACCGCTCCCTTCCCCAGATCACCTCCACTCTGCCTCCTCTGCTGAGCACACAGCCCCTGCTCTAATTCTTCTCCAATCAGCACCACAAGCCTGGGAGAGGAGAAGAATTAGAGCGGCACCAGCGTGCTCAGTGGAGGAAGCGGAGCCGAGGTGACCTGGGACAGGCTCCCCAGTTGGGGTTAGCTTCCGGGGGGGGGAGCCTCCCCAGGCGGGGTTAGCTGCCGCTGGGGGGGGAGCTCCTCAGGCGGGGTTAGCTGCTGCGGAGCAGGGGTAGCTGCAGATGGGGGGATTCCTGGGCGACGGGGGTGGCGGGTTCCTGGTTGGGGGGGACTGGGTTAGTGCCGCAGGGGGGTAGGGTTAGTTGGGTGGGGGGGGGTGCAAGGTGGAAGTTTCGCCTACAGCGCGAAACTTCCTTGCAGCGGCTCTGCTTGTGCCTCAAGCTAATGATTTCCATACAGGGATTTCAGAAGCAGTATATCAATAATAGGTCTATGGGAATTACCTGGCACAATTTAGTCGTACAACTGTTTCTTACAGTGCATCGGGGGATGGTAGTTTGGATTGAATAGTCAAATCATTCAGTATGCAATTGATAAAGGCTCCCACATCTTTTCAAAGGAACACAAGGTTCCAAAATGCAATGTAACGAGAGGAGTTTCTTCAAGGCATGACTCTATATGGTCAGCACTAGAATTTTGTCCCTATTTACATAACATGCTTCATTTCAAATCAAGGAGGAAAATAAAAACCAGAGCTTCCTTGCCTCATAAGTGCTTTTAAAGTTCAGGTCACTGTCTCGAGAAGCAGATTTTGCTAGCCACCTTATTTTTTAATGTGTAAAGTAGCACATTCTTCTGAAGGCAAGAAATGTGTTCTTACACTTGTAGAATAATAGTTACACTGTTCATAGGGTTGCCAATTTTGGTTAGATATATTCCTGGAGGTTTCATCACATGAAAATCTTTAATTAAAGCTTAATCTTTAATTCCTAGAGACTCCAGGAGAATTGTAACAATGCTAAAGCAAGGTTTATTGGACACTTCACAAAAGATACCATCTCAAGCTTAGTATGAATGAAAGGGGGACAGTATTCTCTAGGTCAGGCCTGCACAACATACGGCCCGTGGGCCGCATGCGGCCTGCGGAGGCTCACTGTGCGGCCTGTGGCGGGGAATCAAAGGGCTCTGGGCTGCACGCAGCCGCGGGGAGCCCAGAGCCCTTTAAATCCCAGCTGCGGCCGGGATTCAAAAGGTTCTGAGCTACCTGCAGCGGCAGGGAGCCCAGAGCTCTTTAAATCTCAGCCGCGGCAGGGATTCAAAAGGCTCTGAGCTGCCTGCAGCCCCTGGGAGCCCAGAGCCCTTTCAATCCCAGCTGCGGCCAGGAATCAAAGGGCTCTGTGCTGCCCACAGAGATTCCTGGCTGCGGCTGAGATTTAAAGGGCTCAGGGCTCCCTGCCACCATGGGAAGCCCAGAGCCCTTTGAATCCATGGCTGAGATTTAAAGGGCTCAGGGCTCCCCGCGGCTGCAGGCAGCCCAGAGCCCTTTGAATCCCGGCTGCGGTTCCAGCGGATGGGCTGGGGCTGGGATTTAAACGGCTTTGTCTCCCTTTAGCGGCAGGAACACTGGGCCCTTTAAATCTCTGCCCCAGCCCCACAAAGCTTGGGTTCCCCCAGCCGCCAGAGCTCCGTGCCCTTTAATTTGCTCCTGACAGCTTCCAGCCACCTCTTCAGCTGGGAGCCCCTGGCTGATTTAAAATCAAGCATCACCTCCCCACCCCCAACCTTTCTCTTTGACCCACAGCTGTTTTGGTGGGTCTGCGCTGAAGAAGGAGGGTTTGTTTCTAAAGGGCTGGGCGGTGCTGGAGTGCGGTGTTTCCACGGGCCAGGAAGTCCTGGGGGGGTGGGGGGTGTTTCCAAGGGGCCGGGGGGTTTCGGCCCTCAGCTGTTTTCTTTGGAGTAATGTGGCCCTCGCAGCTTTATGAGTTGTGCAGCCTGCTCTAGGTATTTAAAAATGTGTCAACATTTAATTGTTTTTTGTTTGACAAGGGCATTATTGGGTTGGTTTAATCTTTTATTATATAAAATAAATCAGCATATGTATGTTAAATGCTATAATGGCTTTGTGTGTAGTCAGTAGTTATACAAGATGAGATCATATTGTTCAATGCATTTCCAGAAAAGATTCTTTAAGGGTGTTTGTGGCTCTCACTGGTGCAAAGAGAAAGGCATCCAATCTGAACAATACAGTGGTGTTCTAGACTTGCCTTGTTATAAACTATTATTTTCATCAGATATTACCAATATGATAGGGATGTGTTTGTGACTTTGCTTGTTGCAGGAAGGTAGAATTTAGCAAACAGTACCTACCTATAAATGTCTTTGTCCTGTTTCAAATCTTGTCCTAAAAGTAAAGATTTGTTTAAGCTCTTGGAGACCATTCCCTCATTTTGGACAGTCTCCCAGTAATAGCAAAATTTGATGAATTGGATCTACAAGAGTAGAGCTTACATTCATTCTGCAAAGGCACAATAACTTAGCTCCCAAGACTGTCCTCTTTGTGATAAGGTAAAGGGAAGTAAGTAGATAGAAATATGGAAGCTCAAGTTTTTCAATAGCCAACATTACTCTGGCTTCATTTTGGAAAGGTAAACTGAGACTTATTTTTGTTGGAGGAGCAGTGGAAAGTGAGCATTGTTTTGCTGACTAATAATTTACCTCAGCTACAGTACTTGATGAGCTTGTGAAAGGTTCAATCAGTATTAAATTGAAAGTATAAAATTCTTTGCTGTTTGAGTACAACTATGCTAATTTTAAATTAGATAGAAATTACTTTTAAAAACTAATGTGCAGTAAGTATTTAGCATCTGGATTTTTTAAAACAGATTATATATATTTTTTAATATTAGAGGTTGGTGAGAATCAGAATCTCAGATCCCAACCTTCTGAACTTTGGGAAGCTGCAAATATAAATCTGAACTTCTTGTCATAGGTGTTAGTCTGACTTTCAGAGTCTCTTCCTCCTTGTTGCAGGTTATACACTCAGTGTTTCCAACTGTCACAACTTTATCACAAAGCTTACAATATTGAATGTTTTACTAAATGCCCCAGCTCCTGGATAAAAGTGGTTGCATGATTACATGAGGAACTCATCTTTTTTTTCTTTTCTTTTTATTCTTTTAAAAAAATAAAACAAAATTATGGTTCTAGCTATCTTAAATGTAAAAATAATAATAAAAAAAACTTGATCATGTGATCCACGTGCGTCCTAAAAGTTTGGGCAGGGTTGGGGGGAAACAAATGGAAAATAAAAATCCTGAGGTTTTTTTTTTTTTAAATAATAGTTTAAGTCATTATCATGCATTTTGAGAGTCTGACTTAATCTGTGCAAGTTTGGAGTCGGCAATACAATACACTAATCTTCTTCCTGAATGTATCTTAATGCATGGCCACAATCATCGGGTAAAAACTCACATGAAAGATAAGGACATACCCTTCAGGAAGAGACTTTATGAACATTTACATTTATTGTTTACTTGGATAGGGGGAAGGGATAGCATGCATATAGCCCACACATAAAATTAGACAGAGAAGGGGTTATCTGCTCACATCTGGAAAAAGGCAGAGGGTCTTTCTCTGCCCCAGAGAAAATGTTCAACCTATAAGCAAAAAATTAGGATTCCCCAGATGGTCTACATTAAAGGAGGGTATACAGACAGCAGTGAGTCTGAAAGGATGAAAGAGGAAGTGTTTGTTCTCTTCTCATAGCCCAGAAAAACCAGAGCCAGGACATTCCCAAAGAAGTCCCCCATCAGCAAGCAAGGTTTAGTTGAGAAGTTGTGTAGCTTGCTGCACTTGGGACTTGTCTACAGTTAAAATGCTACAGTGGCACAGCTACAGTGATGTCCCACAATTTCATGGGACAACTTCCTTAGGCCATTTTATTCCAACAATCCACCATACTGAAAACAGAAGTGCCCCTCCACCCGCCAGCAAATGGCAGCAGCTCAAGTCAGTGTTAACCGATTCTCTTCTGATCACTGATCTGCAACCACATTGTCAGAAAGTCTCCTGGGTTTGCAGTGGGGAGCAAAAACAGACAGACAATCTGATACCACGCAACACCACTTTTACTTAATATCACTGAGAACTGACGTGCCCTCTCAGCTATTGAGAGAGCCCATATTTTTCTAAGAAAACAACAGAAAGACATGGACTCATTTCAAGACTATATTAGTACAAAAATGGATGCAAGAGCTATATTTGCATTCCCTTGTCCCTGCCAATATACACAAACATACAAAATGTTGTGAAATCAGATTTAGAGTCCAATCCTGTACTCCTTGTTATTGCAAAAGTCCTTAGAAAGTAATAGGTAAATTTCCTGAGTAAGGGCTGCCGGACCAGGTGCTTCAAATAGAACCATACTTTCCCATGCATTTTCCCTAGGAACATGGCACATGTTAACATGATTTCCTCTTGTTATATGGAAGGGATTAGGAGTGTTCAAAAACAGCCAGAGAAAAAATCCCCAATGTCTGTTTTGAGAAACAACAATAGCTCATAGTCCCAAATTCACTCCAATCCTAAATCTAGTAGCAATATTTGTCTGACTTGGCCTATAGTCATAATTCTCTCAGTAGAACTCTATGTACTTTGCCAACATGTTTAGAAATAATAAAGTCACCACAATTTGAATGTATAAAAATAGATACAAGAAATTAGTTTAGTTCCTAGCTATATAAAACTATAATGAAGTAAATATAAAAAAGGTTACAGAAATAACTAAGGCAATTTAAGCATTTAGTTATACAGAATATAAAGAATTGATTCTCTGCTCTTATACCAATCTTATCTCAGAATACCCTCATTAGTTTCAATAGAATTACTCCTGGATCATAATGCTGTAAAGTAGGAAGAGAATCAGGTCCTAGTTCTGTGCATTTGGAGAAAAGGGTGTTCAGGGTTTGACTTCAAAAAGAGCAGGACTGGGGGCTAAAGATAATCAGGGCCGGCTTCAGGCACAAGCTGAGCAAGCTCATGTTTGAGGCGGCATTCTGTCCAAACCTAGGGCGGCATGGCCGCTTTTTTTGTTGTTATTGTTGTTCGCTGCTCCAGGCGCCCTGGAGGGGGAGGCGGCGCGGAGGAGGGGAGCGCCCTGCAGCAAACCCAGCAGGGGAGCCCGCTTCCTTCTCTCCCCGCCGACTGGAGTGGAGCGGAGCCCTCCCGGCAGGCGGCATGGAGGTTGGGGCTGCGTGGCGAGCACCCCGCTAAAGCGGTGGCCATTCCCCTTCTCTCTCTCCCCCTTCTCCCTCCCCTTCCCCTCCACTAGACCAGGCGTGCACTCTGCAGCACCAGGGAGTCCCCTGGCTCCAGCCACCCTGTAGGGTTTTTTGTTTTGTTTTTCTCCTGCTTTGTTGGCCGTGCCGTTGTTTCTCCCTCCGCCCCCGCTTTCCTGCTCCAGCCGCACGATTTTTTTTTCCCCTGCTTTGCTGCTCCAGTGGCCCCCCCCCCCCTTTTTTTGCTTGGGGCAGCAAAAAGCCAGAGCCGGCCCTGAAGCTAATGACCTCACTTACGTGTATACACAGGTTTGAAGAGTATTTCAGAAAGTTTAGATTATATTGCATTTATGTCAAACACAAGAAGTGTGAGGCCCTAAAAGGAATTTACTTACAATTGCTTTATATTACTAACACCAGCAATTAATATGTATAGTCATCTATTGAAACCAGGTGTAAGAGAATGTCCTACACTGTGTTTTAAAGTGCTTTGAAAAAAGGAAAAAAAAAGTAGACTAAAGGTGATATTTCTGCATGAGGTACAATCCAGCTTCTTTTGAGTTAAATGTGTCCCTGTGAGTTGGTGTAGCAAAATGATGCCTGGGTAAACATTTAATTGCTGTATTATATCTGTCTTCTGGGATACAAAACACTACCATAAAATGATATCTCTATTCCAATATTAGCACTTCAAAGAACACCACCATATTTTTCCACCACAGATATTGCATGATGTGTACCAAAAGGTGAGCCAACAGGTAAATTAAAAAAAATAAAAATAGCAGAAATGAATGACAAGTGATGGTGAATATACAAGCAAAACACAGGAGCAAAATATGAGAATAAATTGGTCTTATATGCTTGCAATTTGGGGAAAGACTCAGCTTTAAAACCTATAAGTTATTATTATACATTTATTTTCATTCATATACTATCCTTCCTGAGACCAGGGCATCTTATGATTTACCACTAGAATTCACTGAGTTGGCACATCTCTACATTCACAAACCCACAAGCCTGCAGTTAAATCCAGAAGTTAAAGCATCATCTACAAGGCAAGCAGTGTGAAGTTTGACCTAACTATATTTTACTATCTGAACTCAAATTTATTAGTATGGTGCTGAAAATGCACAAATGAACATGTAAAGCAACTCCCACTACAAAAATGCCTAAGAAAGAATAATGTCTACACTGCACATTTCTTTCAGCATAATGGAAAATGCATACACTGTACGTCCCCCTAGCATAGGTATAAATATCAATTTAGATCAGAGATGGGCAAACTATGGACCGTGGGCTGGATCCAGCCCCTCAGAGCTTTGGATCTGTCCTGTGAGATTGCCACCCCTGTGGAGGAGGGGGCAGAGGGCTCCGCACACTGCCCTCACCTGTGGGTTCCACACCCGAAGCTCCCATTGGATGCGGTTCCCCATTCCTGGCCAATGGGAGCTGCAGAAGGCAGGGCCTGCAGGCAAGGGCAGCTCAGAGCCCCCTGCCTCCCACTCCTCCAGGGGCCACAAGGACATGGTGCCGGCCACTTCCGGGAGCAGTGCGGAGCCAGGGCAGGCAAAGATCCTGCCTTAGCGGCGCTGTGCCACTGCCACCCTGGAGCCTGCACTCCAAACCCATCCTGCACCCCAACCCCCTGTCCTGAGCTTCTTGCTGCACTCCACACCCCTCCTGCATCCTGAACCCCTACCCTGAGCCCCCTCCCTCATTCCACATTCCTTCCTGCACCCCAACTCCCTGCCCCAGCCCTACATTCATGGCCCTGCATATAATTTCCCCATCCAGATGTGGCCCTCATGCCAAAAAATTTGCCCACCCCTTCTGTAGATGATGAGGTACCGTTTAGGCAAGTAGCACAAAGACATTTCTGAGCCCTGTGGGTATGTACCATGGTATGTAGCCTTCAAGGTTCTCTACTCACCCACACAGTGCCTTCCTTTCTACACTTCTATTTTTAGCAATATAGTGTCACGCTGCTGGAGACTTTCACCAGTGCAGGAAAATGCTCCAGCACTGGGGAAAGATTCTTGCATTTGTGGAGGCAACAAGGAAAGACTCTGGTAGTGGGGAAGGTTCTGGTTCAGAGGGGGGAGACAATGGTGAAAGACTCTAGCAGCTTCCCACTGCCAAGTCCTCTCCCTCTCCCACCCCCGAGTCTTTCCCTGACATGTGTGATGCAACCTGCTTTTCACTGCTTCATGTAGCTACACATACCCTACATGCCATCTCAGGAGGTATGAGGTGTAAACGTAACCTCAAGATAAAGGTCACATTCCATTCCTCTGCCCATTAGAAATATATGCAATATTTATTACAGCATCCTTCTCCATGGTGGCTAGACACATTTCAAAATTAAAAAAATAAAACAAAACATGACTTATGCTTGGGTAACTTGGGAGAAACATGGTTGCTGCCTACAAGAGTTTTAGCAACCATTTTGTCATATTCTCAGTCAAGAGAATACAAAGCTCCCTTTCCATAAAAACAAGTCAAACTAAATAAATTTCTTGCATCATTTAGCTCATTAGACCAGCACTGGCTCTAGGTTTTTTGCCGCCTCAAGCAAAAAAATTTGCCGCCCTAAGCTCAGAGAGCGCAACTGTCCAAGCAAGTTGGCTGGAACGCTGCCCCTGGAATTGTGCCACCCCAAGCATGTGCTTGCTTTGCTGGTGCTTAAACCCTGTCCTGCACTAGACCCAGGTGCTGGTGGATTGCCAAAAGGATTGCATTTCTGATAAAGGATCCTTAAATTGAGACGGCCCTGGATGCTGGTTTTAAAGTGTTCAAAGTGTAAAGAATGACAGCAAGAACCTTTGGGCTGCTGTATTTAAATTTTGCAACATAGTGTGGGGTGAAAGTCTGTTTCTCAGATAAGAGGGCACCTCCATGATGTTATATAGCATTGGTGAAGTACCTCTGTGTCATAAACAGATTGTTAAGGGTTAATGTCTCTTCTACCTGTAAAGGGTTACAAGCAGGGAACTGGAACACCTGACCAGAAGACCAATCAGGAGACAAGATACTTTTAAATTTGGGTGCAGGGAAGCTTTTGTGTGTGTTCTTTGTCCGTTGTGTGTGTTCTTCTCTCGGGGATGGGGTCTGAGAGAGACCAGACATTACTACAGGCTCTCTAAGTTTCTGTTCAAATATAAAGTAAAAACAGGCGGTTTAGGCTTTTTGATTGTTTTACTCTATTTGCAATTGTGGATCTGGCTGGTTAACTTTTATATGTGTAGTTGCTGGGAATATTTTGATTTGTCATGTACTAGGTGGAAGGTGCTCTCTTGTGTCTTTTAAGCTAATAGGACGCCTGTATATTTTACATCTTGAAGTTGACAGAGATAATTCTTTTACTTATTTCCTCTTTTATTTAAAAGATCTTTTGTAGAGAATCGATTTATTTTTTTCCTGTTTTCCCTTGTTTTATCCCCGGATGGTGGGGGAGACGTGGTGTGGAGAGGTAGATCTCTCCTCGGTTTCTTGAATCTGTTTGCCTCTTTGTGGAAGGGAGGGACATTGCTTTCTTGTATTGTGATTTAAAGAGTTATTTGATGCTCGCCTCTCGCAGGACTAGCTCCAAGGGGGGAAAATGTCCCTGGTTGAGGGGGAAAGAAAGGGGGAATGGTTTATTTCTCTTTGTTTTAAGGTCCCAAGGGATTTGGGTTCTTGGGGTCCCCAGGGAAGGTTGGGGAGGTCAGAGTGCCCCAAAACACTATATTTTTGGGTGGTGGCAGTGCTATCAGATCTCAGCTGGTAATTAAGCTTAGAGGATTTATGCTAGTATCTCATTTTCTGAACTCTAAGGTTCAGATCTGAGAAGGAATGCTATGACACTCTGACACATAGAATCCAAATCACATGCATGCTGAAGTGACTGTGATGCTTTACACTTGGCTGTATTTTTATTCACCTGGCCTGGGTTTTGCCAATCCATTTCTTCTCCTTAGTAAAGTACATGATACAATAAAGAGAAAATATTTCCTCAAATAGTAGAATAGTCAGCTGATTGCCTGAAACAGGGTAATTGACTTAAGCAATTTCCTTTGCCAAGTAGCATAGTCCTGAAGCTCCCCGAGATTATTTCCAGAAGGGAAGGCTGTGTACTGCATTTATAAAAGCGGCGAAGAGTTCTGTGGCTAACAAACGAATTGGAGCATGAATTTTTGTGAGTGAATACTCACTTTGTCGGTAGCCATGTTAGTCTGGAGTTCGACTGTGGGTATTCACCCACGAAAGCTCATGCTCCAATACGTCTGTTAGTCTTTAAAGTGCCACAGGACTCTTTGCTGCTAAGACAGATTTAAACAGTTTGACTTCTATACACTAGACTGAGTGTAGGTCAAACGCGGGCATCTCTGGAGCATTAAGAAAATCATTATTTGCATTACTACATGTAATGTTCCCAGCAGTTATCCCCTGGGTGTTATATTTTTAATTGGCAGAGGACTGGACTTCAATCCTGGAGTTTACTTTTTATTTGATGAAAAAGAAAACTGATAGAAAATAATGAGAACCTTTTTATTAAGAGAAGTTCATAACCATCAGGCTGTGGACTTAGTAATTGTTTTTGCTTTCTGCTTCATGAATGTTCAAAATACTCTGAAAGGGTTTGTGTTCTTATTGAGCCTTTTAGTATCTGATTGGAAACATCCAGGTAAAGCCAGCTGAAAAAGTATTGTGATGAGCTCCTTACAAGAAACTAAATAACACAGAAACCTCTTCCCATCCTCTGACAAGTCTGCAGGGCATTAGAATCATATGGGAAAGAGTTAAGAGGCTCAGGGAATGGATGCTGCTGTTCCTCACAAACTCACCATGCTCAGATGACAATCATAAAAGGAGGGAGGAGAAAAGGAAAGCTAGAGTGGGGGAAAGTCACAATTTAGGTTGAGAAGGGTCTGTTTCTCTGCTTGTACACCATCAGGAGGACGTGACTTTATCTGCACCTGTTAGTTTCCTAGAGAGGAAAGAACTTTAGTTCTGGAAACTACTTTCATCAACAGTGAGGAAGAGCCTAGCTTGTGGCAGGGCCCGAATTGCTAGTACAAATAGGGGAGATCATCTCTGCACAAACACTGAGGCAAGTAGTTTGCACCTTGATCCAGGAGCTCCTGGGAACTAACCAGGCCACTTAACTTGCACACAGCTGCCAAGGCCTTGTGACAGCCAAAGAATAGCTGGAGCACTGGTCTGCCCCAGCAACAACCATCACATCCTCCAAATGCCTTTCTATCCCCTGACCTTAACTGCTGCACTCTGGCTTCCTGCAGGGAGTAGGGTAGAATCAGCAGAGGGGATGTTGCACCTACCAGAGGGGCTTTCTTTACCAGGGTTATTTACCAGGTATTTTATAGCTTCTTTGCAGTCACTTTGTATCAGTGTAACAAAGTGCCTTCGTGACAACTGTCAATACGGCCCTAGGAGTTTTATTGGAATAAGATGTGGAGAAAGATCAGTTGCCAACTGCATTGCTGATATTTTGCTAATTAAATTACCTACTTAATTATAGATCTGTGTTTGAAAATTATCATGAAAAGCTTTTCGGTTCTCTTACACGAGTGCACAGCAGTAATGGACAAACCTCCAAAAGCTGTGATGTTTTGGAATGGTATCCAAAACTTTATCTGAAGCTAATTGAAATTTGTCACATCTCAGAATAGAGTAGGATAGCTGAAGAGAGGCGGCTTTCCTGTGAGGATTTGTACTTTCTGGTTTCATTTGGATAGAGCATTTTTCACCACTGGTCTCCAATATGATAATTTAGTATATCCAGATACTGTCCCAGCCAAAACTGGAATATGAAGGTTATGTGCATATATATTTTTTTAAGTTAAACTTGATAAAAGTTTGGATCTGAATTTTGGATGAAGCATTGGGTCATGTTTCAGTGCCTTTGTACATCACAAGAAATCAGTAAATAATGGGCCCATTCTTATTCCCAATGAAGTTAGTGGTAGTTTTGCCACCAATTTCTATTGTAGTGGGATTGAGTCTACGGTTCTACACCCAGCAGTACATTTATTTATCATCTAATAGAGGCTGGGCCTGATAAGAACTATTGCCTGGATTTTGGATGACTGGCAGTACAAAAAAGGAAAGCCGATTTCATTGTCTCCGTTTTTGTTAGAAGAGGAAAACAGAAGTCTGTTTACTCCAAGAGGAAAAAGATGAATGCAGTAGTTTATAAACCAATATACTGCTACTTTCCTTTATACTATACGTAATTCCCAGTGGCCACTTGGCTAGTCTGTTATCTTCACCTATATGTAGGGTGACCAGATGTCCCGATTTTATAGGGACAGTCCCGATTTTTGGGTCTTTTTCTTATATAGGCTCCTATTACCCCACACTCCTGTCGTGATTTTTCACACTTGCTGTCTGGTCACCCTATCTATATGGGACATGTACAAATAGGACTGCTGATCATTCTGCAGTATTAAGAACAAATGTACTGTCCTCAATGGAATCAAGCAAATAGTTAATTGTCATGCATTCTTAGTAACTGAAGTAGTTGGCCAGGAAGCTAAACTTACACTAATTTATATCAGAGATCTTCAATAACTGGAAGGTATAAAATATACTTGGGGTACTGTCCTTAGCCAACTACTGGAATTCATGAAAAATATTTTTGTTTTTTTTTAAAAGGTATAACTAATTAAAGGAATTGCCATGGCTTTGTTGTTGCTATAAACAAGTTAATTTTCTAAGGTACAAATCTGCCAAGGAAGGACAGCCAACTAAAAGAAATACTTCTCATTATCAGCTGTTCTGCAGGTCTATGCTGATGTACTTTGTACTCCACAGACCTGCATCATTAATTATTGTACAAAGGAAGATTTGTCCGTGTATTGTTCTAGACCTCAACATATTCAGTGTTTTTGCAAAGCTGTAGCATTTTGTTGCCTCTGTTTTAAAGGCTTTGACATTCAAGTACATTCAAAATTTGTAAAAGCTTATCTCCAGACTGTTCTTCCACACAGTTTAATAGCAGTTAAACTTAAAATTAATAGTTAACAGTTTAATTTTTCTTCATCATACACAGTAAAGTATTTTTCCCTTTCTCCATATATTATAGCTAGTCACGTTCGGTGTAAAGACTAACTGTACATATTGGAAAAAAACAACAACCATATTTCATTGCAGGATTCAAACATCTGATGACCAAATAAGGTTCATGCACTGGGTTACAAGCTTTTTCAATACCTTACATCCACCACAGAACTTAACTAGGGGTTACATCCTGCAACTGGATCTACACAGTTGGATCTTTGTGCCAATATGGAGCCTGACTGAACACACTTGGTTTCTGCACTGGTGCAAGAGTCCATCCACACATGTGACTGCAGGGTGGAGGCTACATATACAATACAGAACAGGATGGGGGTATGCATATATTTACATACAAGATAATGTGAGGAACAAAAGATAGAGCTAATATAAGCATTGGCTTATTCCTGGGCTTCTCAAATCAGGGGTTGTAAATACCTGTCAGTGAGTCATGACCTGTTCTTTCCATATTGCTAAATAGGATGGAGGTCCTGGGTAGACCTGACATAGCTGGGAACAGGACTGTCAGTTTTAATTATTTTTCAAATTTTAAAAGAAACTGGAAAAAATAACAGCAACAGACTCAGCTTCATGTGCATAATATAGAGGGCCGGCTCTAGCAATTTTGCCGCCCCAAGCACGCTCTGCCGCTCGCCGGTCCCACGGCTCCGGTGGACCTCCCGCAGGCTTCCCTGCAGGGGGTCCGGTGGTCCCGCGGCTCCGGTGGACCTCCCGCAGGTGTGCCTGCGGATGATCCACTGGAGCCACGGGACCAGCGGACCCTCCGCAGGCACACCTGAGGGAGGTCCACCGGACCCGCCTGCTGCCCTACCGGCAGAGCGCCCCCCCCGCAGCATGCCGTCCCAAGCATGTACTTGGTGCGCTGGGGCCTGGAGTCGGCCCTGATAATATATATATATATAAATCAGCTCTATTAAAATGAGTCTTTAACAGTTTTCATAATATTTAAGTTATTCTTGTAAACTTCTTACTTATAGCAATGATAGTCTGAGACACATGACAATCTTCCCCCACACTGACTCCAAGAAAGCAGAAAATGGGAAAAATGTTTCCTGTTAAGCATATCTGGAGTCTTATTTGGAGACATGTCTGAATAATTGTTTTATACATTCGACAACGACAAATGTTTTATTCATGCTTAGCAGAGCATCCCAGATAGTTGCAGGTTTCATTAGTTGAAGTTTCAGAGTGACTTCTGTTTATCCTACCAACTTACATTTACACAGTAGTTTTCATTCAAAAGTAGTTCAAAGTGCTTTACACAGTGTGTGTATTTAAAGGATAAAATTCACCTGCCAGTAAATTAGAGACATCTCTGCAGTGGAATACAGTAGACACTGTGGCAAGAGCTTTTATGTGTGAGATTTTGTATGTGTGTGTTTGAAGAAACCTCATTGATTTTGGATATGCAGAGCATAATTAAATTATACAGGATTTGTGGAGAAGACAGTGAGCTTGGGGTTAATGCACTAGACTCTAAGAGTTCTGGCTTCATTACCTGGTTCTGCTACAGACTTCCTGTGTGATCTTGTTCATGTTAATCAATCACTCTGGGCCTCAGGTCCCCATCTCAAAAATCACACTTCCTTTCTCTCAGCCTTTGATAGTCTTGCCTCCTTAGACTAAAATCTTCAAAACAAGGACTCTCTTTTGCTGTATGTACCTACAGCACCTAGCACACTAGTTTCCCAATCTTGGTAGGAATCACTAGGTTCTACTGTGATAAAATGGATTGCATTCCCTCCTCTCAGAATGCAGCATATCATCTGCAAACAAGTAAACGTGATCATTTTGATCTTCAGGAAAATCTAAAAGGAAAATGACTATTTAGTGTTTCTATTTAAGATGCAGTTCTGGGCAGGGACATCTTTTTGTTACATGTATGTAAAGTGCCTGATCACTGATTGTGGCCCCTAGTTACTACCAAAACAACAATACTTTAAAAGTTAAGTTACCTGTATAGTAAAAGAGGAGATTATTTTGGCTAATCCTCCCATCTTTATTCACATTGAGTAATACCTTGCTCTGCGACTACTCCTAGTCTCTTGTTCAGCTGGGTAACTTAGGCCAGGTCTACACTAAAAAGTTAGGTGGGACCCAGCTAGGTGGCATAGGAGTCTGAAAAATCCACACTCGTGAGCAACATAGTTAAGCCAAGCTAACCCCCCATTTAGACAGTGCTAGTTCAACAGAAGAATTCCTCAGTCAACTGGGCTACTGCTATTTGGGGAGGTGGATTAACTACAGCTGTAGAGGACCCCTGCCATCTCTGGAGTTGAATGCCTACACTCAAGTGCTACAGTGGTGCAGTTGCTGCACTGCAGTGGTTTAAGTGTAGACATAGCATTATTTGTGTAGGAAGATACAAATTAAGAGGAATAGGAAAATCTCATCCTTTTATAAGTATATTGAAATTAACTTTGAGTGGCTCATACTCAGAACATCCCAGTTTTTACAAGGTAGCTTTTGTTTTTAATAGAATTACAAATTTCAAAGCTTCTGTAAGCTAACCATACTTGGAAGGTTACCTTGTCCAGCGAGCAAAAGAAAAGTCACCCACCAAATATATCCTCTTTCAAAGTTAAACAATTATAAAAATAACTCTTTCACGAAAAATAATGGAAGAAAGAGGGAAATAATTTTATGCTAGCTTTGAGTCACATATTTTTTTCCAACTTCACATTGTGTCACTGTTTTTAGTGTACGCATTCCTTTGAGCCTGTCTTCTCATGTTTTAGCAACAGATCCCTTGGCAATCATAGAACTGGAAGGGACCTAAAGAGGTCATCTAGTCCAGTCCCCTGCACTCATGGCAGGACTGAGTATTATCTAGAGCAGTGGTTCTCAGACTAGGGCTGCTGCTTGTTCAGGGAAAGTCCTCGGCGGGCCGGACCAGTTTGTTTACCTGCCGCATCCACAGGTTCGGCCAATCGCAGCTCCCACTGGCCGCGGTTTGCTGCTCCAGGCCCATGGGGGCTGCAGGGAGTAGTGTGGACCGAGGGACGTGCTGGCCGCCTTTCCTGCAGCCCCCATGGGCCTGGAGCAGTGAACCACGGCCAGTGGGAGCCGCGATTGGCCAAACCTGCAGACGCAGCAGGTAAACAAATTGACTCGGCCCGCGAGGGGCTTTCCCGGAACAAACGGTGGCCCTAGTTTGAGAACCACTGATCTAGAGCATCCCTGATAGGTGTTAGTCTAACTTGCTCTTAAAAATCTCCAGTGATGGTGATTCCCCTATGGGCAGTTTATTCCAGTGCTCAACTACCCTGACAGTTGGGAATTTTTTTCCTAATGTCCAACCTAAACTGCCCTTGCTGCAATATAAATGTATTGCTTCTTGTCCTATCCTCAGAGGTTAAGGAGAACAATTTTTGTCCCTCTTCCTTGTAACAATCTTTTATATACTTGAAAACTGTTATGTCCCTCCCTCAGTCTTCTCTTTTCCAGACTAAACAAACCCAATGTTTTCAATCTTTCCTCATAGGCCATGTTTTCTAGACCTTTAATCATTTTTGCTTCTCTTCTCTGGACTTTCTCCAGTTTGTCCACAGCTTTCCTGAAATGTGGCACCCAGAACTGGACACAATACCCCAGTTGAGGCCATATCAGTGTAGAGTACAGTGCAATAATGGCATTTAAAAGAAAAATACTACTTTAATATAATTTATTTGGAGAAAAATCTCCTAGTCAGTATATATTTTTCTACAATGTTTGCCTAAATCAAGTAGAAAGATTTCATTTCTAGATTTTGGCACTGAGATTTACGAATGGGTTTTTCATAGCTTTTGGACTGTTCAATTTCAGTCCCCAAAGCCACCTTCGAGACTGTGCAACACTTACCAGTGCTGAGGAAGCTGTTGAGGAGTCACCTCCTGCATGGAGGAACTGTGCAGCAAATCTGCCGCAAAACAGGATGTGCACTGCTAGTGTGAGGGATCCTTCAGTACAGAGAGGGGAACAATGCTAACCACTGATCTCTCCAAGTATACTTATTGGTATAACCTCCATTGGAAAATATTTTCACTAGCTAAGTTAACTCTGTTACTCTTCATCTAAGTTTCAGCTGCCCTGTATTGATGTCATTTTGCTATGTTAAATAGTACTATACACAGAAATAGGACCGAATATTGCAAGTTATACTCCAGGACACGCCTATGGAATAGTGTTGTATTCCACTCAATGGGCGGCTTCTCAAGTCAGGTAATACTCAGCATAACCAAGAGCTTCAGAATCCAGCCAAAAGAGACTTCAGTGGGATTACTCACATAAGTAAGTGTTTTCAGGTTTAGGCTGATAGAGAAAAAGGGAAATGAAGTGTGTAGCATTTGCTCTATGTCTCATTTCAAATAGCATCCACTTTAAAGCTCACTGTCATCTATTCTCTCCTTCAAAAAGCATGTTGCACGCCTGAAGAAACTACCTATTCCCTATTCCAAACAACTTAAAGGTTCTTATCAGGCAGCTCAGTCTAATATGAGTCTTTCACTAACCATATCAGAGCACTCATCAACTATTTCTTTTCATGACAGCTCTCACGAAATGTTTCTGGAATGAGCAGATATGTAGCATCTTTTGGACATTTATAGCAACTAATATTAAATGCAGTTGTCTTGTTTTTTTGAAAGTATTTCTCTACACAACCTGAATGGACAGCCAGATGGATGGATGGATGGATGGCCTCACAAAATACATTTAAAACATAGCTGTATAAATCATCATCAGCATCAGGACTAGTCTCCCAACCATCTGCATGCATGCAAAAAAAACCAATAAATATTTTCCATTTGTTCTGTCTGATTAAAATAGTTATATGTTCAGAATTAACTCATCCAAGCATAACTTACTTAAAAATGAGTATAGGAACCAATAGCATCTGTTCAATGTGGCCTGCTGTGTGAATAGTATAGGAAGAAAGAGCCCCCTAATGGCTTCAAGTTATCTGTGAAAATAAATAGATTTCAGTTTCCTGAGTTCCTGGTGGAAAGCTGAAGCAAAATGAGTTTCTGAATGGGAAAAATTAGTAATTTGGGTAAATGGTTGATATTATTGAATGAAAGTGTGAAATGGAGTGATCAGTCAAGATTCTCTGTGCTTAAAAAAATCAAAGGAATTGAACAGTTTAGATTACATAAATCCAGTTTTAAATGAACACGTGTTCAAGAGATAAATTCAATTATTTAAACCGGGGACTGACAAAAGAGAACCCTTATGGTGTAAAACTTATGCACAGATGCTATCAACACATTTTAATAGCACGACGTCAAAACCTAAAATAATATGAAGGCTTTGGATTTATTTTTTTTAATAATTATTCAAGTTGAGTATTGCTAGTAGGAAAATAAAAGCCTTGTAATTTTCTTTTAGAATTTCATGAGGACCATCGAAGTGTTAATGTTTTTAGATACTTGTTTGTAGGGGGGGCTTGTTGATATTATACCCCCACTCCCTTTGATGTAAATTAAAACTGATTCTTATTTTGTAGTTTCATATGGGGGGGGGAATGCCATTGAGGGAAACAACCAAGAACAATCAGTGATTCCTCTCTTTCATAAGTGGTACATTTAAATTTGCATAGGTTCAATAAACAAGCATGTCTGCATAGATAAAAGAGAGAGCTGAAATGTGAAAGCTTTCCCAGAGCTCTTACTCAAAGCTGTGCAAAAGAAGTATTTGTAATTATTACCTTCAGTGCTACGTATTTAAAGAGACAGGCGTGTATTTTCATAAGAGCCTAAGGGAGTTAGAGGATCGGCTCCTAATGTAATTCACTAGGAGTTGCGTGAAAAATCCCACCCACAACTAATATACCTGCTAGCTCTACCCCCTTCAGTATCTGACACCTATACTGTGCTCTGTTAACATTGTCAGTAGATAAAATAGAAAACATTTCTCTCTCTTACTTTGGGCTGGATTCTGACACTTACTCACCTTGTACAGTACTGTACTCTATCCGGCAGTCTTATTTATTCTGTTGGGACTGATCATGCAGTGATACCCTATTCAATGCATGTAAATGTGGTAGAATCTGGCCCTAAATGAGTCCACTGTTAAATGTGAAGAATATCACAGGAAGAAAGGCTAGAATTACCTATATGCATAAATTGTGTTTATCAACTGTAGACAGACACTGGGACTATTAAAGAAAGCAGAAAGCTGAATAGAATAGACAGATTTTTTTTTTTAAGGCTTGTCAGCTTGCATGTTTACTTTTCTAGCAATTTTTTTCATAAAGTATATTAAAAATGAGCCCATATACCTCACTCACCCATTCAAGTATGCACTCTGGTCCTTTATACTAATACCAATTTCAAAAATGTATCTATGACCATGTTGCCCTACATAGCTAGTTTTTAATTAATATTTAAGGTCTACAAAATATGAAGAGTGAACTGAATAATTATGAATAAGGTATTTCATGTTACTTGTGGGGGTTTTGTAGTTACCAGGTGAAATGATATTATTTAATACTTTAATGTTGCATATACAACACACTATAGGTAAAATATTTTGGGGGAGGATAAAAGGTAATTGCAGCGTATCTACTGATGGCTTGCCATCGCCAGGGTAGACTGCAATTTAGGGTTTAAAAGCACAGATATTTTAGGATCAGTAACCTGTGAAAATTTCTTAACTAGATGACCCACAGAAAAGTTGTGCCTGGTTGTGAGAATAACTGCTCAAATGCTTGGATTAATGTAGTGACTATTCCACTCTAGTCAAACAGAAAATTAAAGTGGCAGGAATACAAAAAAATCCTTTTGGTTGGGATCAAGAAGCAGAAAGCACAAACAAACTAACATGAAAGGTGACGCAAATCATCACTGTTAGAGAGAATATGATATGAATGCCTTTTGTTTGAAGACACAGTGCTGTCTTTTCAGCTTTACTCTCCTGTCACCTATAATCCCAAAGTCAATCAGCTTCCTGACTGCTGCATAGCCTAAAGCTCAATTATTTATTTTCTAACCTATCACCTTCCATAGAGGTAATGAAACTGTTTTCCACCAAGCTGAGGGATATAATATGTGAAAAGTTTACGTAGAACAAAAGACGCTTTAAGCGAGTGTAGTGTCAATGTCACATCAAAACAAGCAATCAGCCCAATAGGACTGGCACATCAGGCACAGAATAACTGAACATCCAAGGATTCATGTTTCAGCTTCTAAACCTTGGTCTTTTCTTCGCAAGCAGAATGTTAGCTATAATTGCCATATCTCTAATAATATGGCAGTGTAATGACATATCATTTAAGACAGATCATGTTTGTGAAGCAGTAGTTAGCTTGCCATCAAAAGACAGATTTTGTTTTAAACTACTGACAAGCACTGTGAAATGCTCCAGTGAAATGCCTGCCTTACCTGGCTGCACAACATGAACAGCCAAGAATTAATACAAGGGAGCCTTATTGCTATGCTGTTATTGCCCCAAACTGCTTAGCATCTGTGGGACAGTTTACATTATAACATTGCACAAGTAGATAGAAAAATGTCACTTTTAACCAATTCATCGTCACTTAGTTGGGGGCAAAAGTATAATCAAGATTTTTCACAATCCAGAGCTCCTTCCTAATTCTCTGTGCATGCATAGTATTTGATACCTATCCACCTGAGAATGAGAGAATTTATATGCAATAAATACATACTGTAGAAGAAGCCAAAGCTGGTAGGTACTTTTAACATGCAAGATATACAAAAGAATAATGCATTTTTTATTAACTGCTGAGAAAGGACAAAGATAAAATCCTTACCTGGAGGATCAAACTGTGTATATCATCAGTGTTGTGTGGGTTTAGTGGGGAGAGGGCTAATTTTTGTTTTCAGTAATGAACCTCTTCTTCAGAGATGCAGCTTGTTAAGAGATAAGTAAAATGAACTATTCCAAGGTCCAGTCTATCATCGCTTGCAAAGCCTGGAGGCTGGCATCCTCTCGTGAAGGAAAAAGGTAGCTCAGTAAGTTGTCCACTGAGGGAACTAGATATCAGTGTTATCAGACACCAGCAGTCACATACTGATGCTATACTACATACTCTCTTCCTCTCTCAGCTCTGAGTCTAAGCTCCTTCTGCTGCTGTATAATCAATCTAGCCTGTCTGAATCTAATAGGCCTCTATGTAACCAGCCAATCAATAGAAAGGATTCCAGTGCTGGTCCCCAGGGTCTTTTCCAGAAGTGGTACAAACTATAAGAGTTTTGGCAGCAGCTTAAACCAAGTATTTTTCAGTATTTTATCCCCCTTAGAGAGAGAATGTTTAGGAAAGCCCAGCTTCAAAGCTAGCCTTGTCTCTGTGCTCTCTCATGTGAATTATATAAACACACACTGTGCTGCAGCAGCATTCTGAAACCTTCCCCTATCTCTCCCATTTTCAGTGTTTAAGAATAGAAATGCTAGAGATGGATCTGAACAGCAACTTCCTGACCAAAGGAAAAATAGGGGTGTTTAAAATCCAGTTCTGAGTTTTGGAACTTGGGACTATCTCTAGTAAATACAGAAAAAGAAGTATACGCTGACTAGAAGGGAAACATGCCTTGCAGTCTTATATTTATATCCCTCTGATTTTGAACCAGGCTCCTTTCTTATGCCCTTAATACTTTCATTTGTTCTACAACCACTAACAATACCCTACAGAAGCTTACAAGTAAAACATAGGGAGGGTCACTGTGTACTGTGCATAACTGAGCATTGCATCACCATAAAATTATTTAGCCTGAATAGTTCTACTACTGATTTTGGGAAACTTTACAGGACAATGGATCTGCAAGCTGGTGGTTCTGGATCACAGCTGTGACCCAGTTTTGATTCTGAAACAGACTGATGGGTAGCTGCTGCTATGCTTCTGACTCTGCAGAATTGTTCTCATTGACATAAGGTGATCCTGCATCTGATCATGTTGGTAGTACCAGAGGAGCTTCTCTCTTGCTTACAACTACTGACAATTATCGCTCCCAGCCGACATTTAAAAAAAAGAAGAGCCTCCTAGTGAGCAAAGACAGTGTGACTTCATGAACCATGTTGTCCTATTCCAGGGCTATGGAGCATTTGCTGACCCAGACCTTTCTGGCTGAGTCACAGTGTATGTGCATGCAACTGTGCATATATAGTCCCACATGAAACTGACTTGCAGTAAAAATTGTTCAACTGCATCTGTATCAACATTATCACTAATATTCCAGGAAATTCCCTATTAAGCCACAGTTTTTATACGCACCAGCCTCAACTCACCTATTACCACCAAATATAATATCCAGCTGCAGATTTCTCAGCTCCACACTATACTACTTCTCAGCTCCAACATATCAACAACCACAATGCTGACATCTAGCTCCTCACAATCATATTCGAATGTGCAATCTGAACTCCAGTCTTAGGTAGGTAAAAATAAATCACCTTTCTGTATGCACAGTGGTGAAATTTAGCATTTTATATGTAAAGGAAATATTATATGATCAAAATTATGGTTTTTCAGGAGTGAAGAGCTTGTTGTGTGAGGGGGTGAGAGATGTGTGGTTACCATATGGGAGCAGAAGACAGTAAACTGAACCATTCTTAGATCCACAAGAGAGGAGATTTGGGGTGGGGGGGACTGGAGAGAAGGAGGAAACAGACACAGGAAGCACAGTGGGGTCTGAAGTCTGGGATAGTATGGGGTCCACATATCTGTGCTTCAAGGATTCCTCGTGGAGTTTTTGCCTGGTGCATTAAAGGAACACTTCCCTACTTCTCCCTTTATACTCCACCCTTAAGGCCCTTCTGCTTTTGGAATTTTAATTTACCTTCAAGTGAAAATCTCAACACAACCTTAACTGTGGAGTTACTATAGACACCATGTATACTGTTTACATATTGAACATCAGTACTGGGCAAATTAGCTGAAACAATTGTAAAGAATAAAATTGTCAGACACTTAGATGAACATAAATTGTTGAGAAAAAGTCAACATGGTTTCTATAAAGGGAAATCATGTCTTACTAATCCATAAGATTTCTTTGAAGGGGTCAAAAAACATGTGGACAAGGGGGATCCAGTGGACATAATGTACTTAGATTTCCAGAAAGCCTTTGACAAGGTCCCTCGCCAAAGGCTCTTACGTAAATTAAGCTGTGATGGGATAAGAGGGAAGATCCTTTCTTGGACTGAGAACTGGTTAAAAGACAGGGAACAAAGGGTAAGAATAAATGGTAAATTTTCAGAATGGAGAGTGGTGCCCCCCAAGGGTCAGTCCTAGGACCAATCCTATTCAAATTATTCATAAATGATCTGAAGAAAGGGGTAAATAGTGAGGTGGCAAAGTTTGCAGATGATATAAACTGCTCGAGATAGTTAAGACCAAAGCAGACTGTGAAGAACTTCAAAAAGATCTCACCAAACTAAGTGATTGGGCAACAAAATGGCAAATGAAATTTAATGTGGATACATGTAAAACAATGTACCTTGAGAAAAATAACCCCAACTATACATACAATATGATGGGGGCTAATTTAGCTAAAACTAATCAGGAAAGACATCTTAGAGTCATCATGGATAATTCTCTGAAGACATCCACACAGTGTGCAGCAGCAGTCAAAAAAGCAAACAAGATGTTATAAATCATTAAAAAGGAGACAGAGAATAAGACAGAGAATATCAGATGTAGTCTCTTCATCTCAAAAAAGATATAATGGCATTAGAAAAGGTTCAGAAAAGGGCAAGTAAAATTATTAGGGGTTTGGAATGGGTCCCATATGAGGAGAGACTAAAGAGGCTAGAACTTTTCAGCTTGGAAAAGAAGAGGTAAAGGGGGAATATGATAGAGGTATATAAAATCAAGAATGATGTGGAGAAAATGAATAAAGAAAAGTTATTTACTTGTTCCCATAGCATAATAACTAGGGTCCACCAAATGAAATTAATGGGCAGCAGGTTTAAAACAAATAAAAGGAAGTTCTTCTTCACACAGCGTACAGT
Source organism: Chelonoidis abingdonii (assembly GCF_003597395.2). Taxonomy (NCBI): domain Eukaryota; kingdom Metazoa; phylum Chordata; order Testudines; family Testudinidae; genus Chelonoidis; species Chelonoidis abingdonii. The sequence continues at coordinate 144,958,566 of NC_133770.1, forward strand.
AAACATGTGGAACTCCTTGCCTGAGGAGGTTGTGAAGGCTAAGACTATAATAGGTTTTAAAAGAGAACTGGATAAATTCATGGAAGTTAAGTCCATTAATGACTATTAGCCAGAATGGGTAAGGAATGGTGTCCCTAGACTCTGTTTGTCAGAGGGTGGAGATGGATGGCAGGAGAGAGATCACTTGATCATTAGCTGTTAGGTTAACACCCTCTGGGGCACCTGGCATGTCCACTATTGATAGACAGGATACTGGGCTGGATGGACCTTTGGTCTGACCCAGTATGGCCATTCTTATGTTCTTACGAACACTTACTCATATGCATCTAGCATAAAAATGATGTATTGGGCCATCACACAAATACGGCCACTTCTGGGGTGGAACATAGTACTGTTTTAACAATGCCTAGGAAATAAATTCCACATCAGAATTGTTTAGGACCGGAAGGACACATTTTTAGTTGAAAATACAAAGAGAGGGTGTTTAGCAAGGCAGAATTATGCGCAGATGTTTTACACCAGAGCACAATGTAGTAGCAAAGAGTATTGAATCTGTATGCCAGCAAACAGTGTGAATTATAGCTAGGCAAAATCAGATTCAGAATAAAAAACATCCTTAGCCTTTCATACGTATCTACATTCTGCTTATATTATTCCCTGAGGAGATACAGTAATAAATAGCTCATTAAAAGACAGGTGGCCTAATTGCTGTGTTTCAAAACTAAGGGTATGTGTGTGTATACGCACATACACACATATCTCTGCAGTAGTGAATTTTCATGTTATAAATACTGTATCCCATGACTTTTTCCTCTCCCCCACATATCAATATATAAATAGGGCTCACTTTTTCCTGAATTCTGAGCCCCATGTGATGAGTTTGTTTGTTGTCTGTGTCACAGTAGAGCCCAAAAGCCCCAGAGTCATGGCCCCACTGTTCTTAGTATGGTACAAATGCTTAAGAAGGCACAGTCCCTGCCCCAAAGAGATGGGAAAAATCAAGATGATGACAAGCTGTTTGTTATTGCTTTTCAGGAGAAAATACAAGCTGCATAGGGATATTTATATCGATATGACAACACATTTATATAATAAATAATGAAAGAGTGATCAGGGGATCCTGGCCTTCTAATACTTCCAGTGGGAGAAAACAGCCCTCCTATCAAATGACTTTTCTCTGAGCAAAGAAGCTGTTACAGGAAGTGTACTAGGAGGTATGTGAACAATACAAATACACAATACATTCAAATATTCTGTTATTTAAATATAAAATCTTTTCTTTTCTCCTCAATATGGGAAGGTATTAAAGATCAAATCCAGTGGAGATATAAGTGGGCAGAACTCCATTAAAGTTAAAAGGTAGGGAGATGCAGAGGTTCCTTTGCCTATCCAGTTTGTAACAATAAGGATTAAAATAGGATTATAATCTATGTGAATATGTCATTGTCTCAACCATAAAAAAGGAAAAAATAATAGACATTTACTAGCTGAAAATTAAGATACAGCCAGCAGTTTCCATGTGCAAAGCACTTACTTTACAGTGCCAGCTTCTACTCTCTGCCAGATTTAAAGAGCAAGGCACAGAAAGGCATGCTGGGAAAAGTGCTGATAAAAGGTCAACAGTGCAGCATAGTTTATTAATTTTTTAGGTGTTGTGAGAATTTTATGTACAGTATGTTAGAAGTCTTCAGTCTGACATAGTTTGATTTTATAAATGGGTTAGATTTAATTGTGTTTCAGGTACATGACCAGTGTGATAAAATCTTGGATTTAGTTTTGCCATGGGTACATCTACAGGGAATAAGGCTGTAAAAGTAATCGAAGCATTTCCCTGCGGTCAATGATACAAAGCAAGGACTTAATCCTAGGTCTCCCTCATGCATGCCTTAAGTGTGCCATTGGATATTCTGGGGGAGGGTCTCTCTCATTCTCTTGGAGAAGCTGTTCTCAACACCAGGCTATAAATTTCTGCTACTGAACCTTGTAATATTTAACTTATTTATAGAAAGTGAACAGCTTCAACAGAGGAGATTAAGGGCACTCTATACCCAAATAGTCAATAGGGCAGTGATGAGGGTACTCCTGTAGGTCAGGGGAGACCTAGATTGACATGCCTGCTGCAGAGTAGGTATTTAAACTTGAATCCCCCCCAACCTCAAAACAGAGTCCCCTTACCATTGCACTATTGGATAAAAGGGGGTGGGAGTAGGAAGGAAAGCACCCTTTTCTTTCCATGTTGTGAATGCCCAGAATCAAAAAGATTTTCTTTCAGTCAACAAATTTGGTGTTCTTTGTTTCACCAAAAAAACTATCTATCTATATATCTCTATAGATACTTTTGGGTTCCCCTGCATGATTTTTTCCTAGTTTTTTTTGTTTTGGCTAGCAAACCAAAAAATCAATTATTTCCTCCAAGTATAACTTACTGGTCACTGTGAGTGGGATCCACAAAATGACTTAGCTGTTGAAATGCTCAGAATTATGTTGCCTAACTTTTAGACACCTAGAAAAGTCATAGGAATAATACTGTCATTCACAAACTGAGTTAGGTCGCTATATAATGTATGGGGAGAGCTCGGCACTTAAGAATGTGATTCACAAAAGCCAACATACGAGGCTTAGGGAACCACCTAAGGTCACTAATGGTTGGCATCTCCTAGAGGGGAATGTGCTAAGCTGTGGCACTCTCTTGGAAATAGGCACTTAAATCTGGACTACAGAGAGGCACATAGCCCAGTTTAGCAATCTCCAAATGAGAACCAGCTGCCTAAGTCATTTTTAAGGCAACGATTGAGGTACCTACCTCACTCTACACAAAATGACCACAAGGAGAGCTGATCTTATAACCTACTAGTTAGAGACAGACCTCTGATATGAGAGACTGAGGTTCACTCCTTTCCATAGAAAGAGCTAGGATGCTGACTGTCATCTCCCACATAGTAGGCATGTTTTTGAACCACTGATCTATGGAATAGTTTGATGTGGGGGGGAAGCCCCTCAATTTCTCCTGTTGAAGCTGTCTCACTCTGGCTAAATAATGAAAGTGATTAGAGCAGGAGGATTGGACTTGGACCTCCCCACCTCCCAGGTATGTGCCCTAACCACTGGATGACAGAATCATTCCCTCTATTGCTCACTTGCTCTAGTTCACTGGCCCAATGGAATAATTCAGCAGGAAAGGCTAACAGAGCTCCACACCAGACTATCCAATGGATCAGTGGCTAGTGAGTTTTTCTGAAATGCAGAAAAATCAAGCTCAAATCCTTTCCTCCCCTCCTCCGAGCAAAGAAAAGAGGGGTGATTGAATCTGCATTTCCCACATCCTAGGGGAGTGTGCTAGCTTCTAAGCTAACAACTATAAGGTGAACACCCTCCCCCACCCAATCATTCTGCAGGTAGACTTTGAATGAGACTTGAACAGGCAGGCAGCCTCTGAGCACACCTACTGCTGGGCCCTGCATGCAACACCTATCTTCCCTCAGCTTCTGAATCACTCAGCATCCCTTTCACCCTGGAGGCACTGTGCTAGGCTGATTTGGGGGAGCACAGCTGCATCCTTAACAGAGAAGCATCTCTGATTTCCAGCACCTCAGCAAAAGGAGAGAGCCTGGGGGTCTGCACCTAGGTAGCCAGCCTGAACTTGAGAATCACCTGGAGGCTTAGGAGGAAGATAGGTGTCTGGAGAGAGGCAGCAGTGTGCATGCTCAGAGGCCTAGGGAACTTCTACTTTGGAAACTTAGGTGCTGACTAATTTAGGTGCCTATAGGGTTCTAGGACAGTTTTGTGAAAGTAGGCACTTAAACCAGAGATGTAGGTGTGTTAGTCTGGAGTTTAGGCACATAAATATCTTTGTGGATGTAGGTTTGTGTCAGCCTCTGTGTCTGATCTATAGAAGATGTGAGACCATTACAGCTAGGTTTATAGCTTTGATTTATAGCTCAGTCATTGGCAACTTATGCTTTTAATTCGGGCAGGTCCCTTGTTCAGTCCCTGTTAAAGGAGAAATCTTATTTATTGGAGACTGACTTAGTTTGGCCATAAAATTAGGTCTACGAAGCTGATGTCATTGATTATCCATCAGTGAAAAGTAATATGTCCTCTTTCTTGCTATATATATATATATATTGTGATACAGCATGACCAGAGGGCAGCATGAGAGCGTTAGCAGGGGGCCTTATTCCCTGCCAAGGGAAGAAAGTTTGCTTTAGATTAACTAGAGCACCTGACTCCAATTAGAGCACCTGACTTCAGTCATGTGATAAAAACCTGCTTCAGTCAGACAGTGTGGGAGTTGAAGGAGGAAGGTTAGGTTGGAGCAGAGTGCAGGTTGCAGAAGTTGGAGAAGAGAAGAGTTGATAAGAGAGAAATAGAACGTTTGGAGGGAGTGCTGTGGTGGATTGTGAAGTCCAGAAGAAACCCTAGGTAAGGGGCACCAGGCTTGTGTAGAAGGGAGGCAAGAAGCCCTTCACAAGCTGAAGGATAGGAGAGGGAAGTAACCCAGGGGAAGGAACGCTAGTTCAAGTGGTTCACCACAACCCTCAGGGCCCCTGGGTTGGGACCTGGAGTAGAGCGCAGGCCCAGGTCCCTCCCTCTCCACTCCCTCCTCCAAGGACACTAGTGGAGTAATTAAGAACCAGTTCAGAGGCAAGCAATAGCGCCCTGAACCTACTCCAGAGAAGAGAAAGCGCGAGACCCAGCAGATCAGTACCGGCAATTTGCCACACGTGGTGTCAGAGTGGGATCTGCGCGCTGGGGACTTAGTCCAGGGTGAGACAAAACCCTCCCACCCTTAAGATGGACGACGTGGTCAAGGCCCTTATACATGCCACCGCGGCCCAGCAGGAGGCTACCCGGGTCCAAGCAACCGCCCAACAGGAGGCGACTAGATTGCAGCAAGAAACCAATCAGCTGTGCTGAGTCAGGCTGCTCAGGACCGAGCCCTGCTGAGAGACCTGGTGAGCCAGATGAAGACCCTTATGGAACAGAATCACCACTGGGAAGGACCCAAGACCATACGGGCTAGCCATTGCTTACAGAAAATGACACGGGAGGATGATGTGGAAGCATACCTCCTGGCTTTTGAAAGAGCAGCCCCTGCGGGAGGCCTGGCCCCGAGAACAATGGTCTGGTATCCTTGCCCCATTCCTGTGTGGGAAGCCCAGAAGGTCTATTACGATATGGCTGCAGAAGCTGCAGCAAATTATTCCCAGCTAAAGGCAGAGATCCTGGCCAGGTTCGGAGTAACAACGGCACTGCGAGCCCAGAGGTTCCATGAATGGCGATATACAGAGGACAAGACACCCCGATCACAATTGTTTGACCTGATCCACCTGACCGGAAATGGCTGCACCCTGAGGCCCATAGCTCTGAGGAGATGATGTAGGTACTAATATTGGACCGGTATATGCGGGGGCTACCACCAGGTCTCAGGACTTGGTGGTCAGAATGACCCCTCTACCTATGATGAGTTGGTCTCCCTCGTGGAAAGACAACTGGCAGCCCGCGAACTGTTCCAGACCCAAGGGGGGAACACGTTGAACCTAGGAAGAATTAGGTCAAACCCAAGGCCACTGTCGTGACCTTTGAAAGGACCAGGCCGAAGATCTATTATATGCGAACGTGAACGACAGGAGGAGGCTAGTGGAAGTAAAGGGACCTGTAGAAGGGAAAGTGGTGGGGGGCAAGGCCAATAGCCCTCAGATGGGTTGTAACCGAATGAGGAAATACGAGGGGATGAATGTGGGGAATGGGGATATAGCAGGGCCCAACTCCCAACAAGGGAGCTGCCATCATGTATTTGGGGACATCTAGGGGAGACAATGTGGATAGATCATCCTAAGGGTTTTATTGGCCGGGATACAGCAGACCTCCATGCGATATTGTTACCCTGACCAGTATGCCAGTTGCATGGTATAAAACCATCACTTGCGGGCCCCACTAGTTCCTTTAGTGCTATCATTGACGTCCCTCGAGAAAGTAGCTGGGACATAGTGGCCAACTAGAAAAGTCGGCCAAAAGCACAGGGTAACCGTACACGTACTAATTCCCTAAACAATTCCAGTACGGATTGAAATCCAGGGGAATACACACCAGACTGCATCCCCAAAGCTCCCTTATCCCGTACGTAGCAACTTGATGCCAAGATATCCAGAGGCCATTCCTTTAAGAAACCCCTTACGTCTAAGGCAATAGCAAAAGAACTACTACAGGGTTTTCACCTTAGTGGGCACCCTAAGAGATCCTGAAGACCAGGGAACCCCCAGTTTACGTCAAAACTAATGAAAGACTTATGTGCCCTGCTCCGCTACAAGCCATTGGACCTCAGTCTACCCTCCACAAACAGACGCAGGGTCGAAAGAATTTAAATCGCGGCCCTTAAAAGTAGATCCAGAAGGTGGTAGCACAGGATGGAAAAGACTTGGACACCTTTTACGAACGTATCTAATGTTCGACATACGGGAAGTTCCCCGGAGGCGTCCACGGGTTTTTTCTCCCTTTGAACTCTTATATGACGCCACCCCACGCGGGATATTGAATATCGCCAAGGAGGATTGGGAGGAGCACTGCACGTGACCCAACCAGGAAGAATCCCATTGAGCATGTGACACAGATGAGAGAGCGATAACTCGAGTAACCCCGATAGTACGGGAGCATTTAGGAAAAAGCACAAGAGGCACAGCGGACATACTACAACCGTCGGGCGAAAATGCGAAGATTTCAGCCGGGGGAACGGGTGATGGTGTTAGTGCCGACCACAGAAAGCAAACTCCTAGCCAGCTGGCACGGACCATATGAGATAGTGGAAGCCATTGGAGAAGTGAATTATAAGGTTAGACAACCAGACCGCCGAAAGCCAGAGCAAATCTACCACATCAACTTACTGAAGCCCTGGCATGACAGAGAGACGTGTCTGGTCACTCGAGGAGCTCTACCTCAGGCAGACGGCCCACAGGAGCAGGTAAAGATATCTCCTGAATTAACCCCAGAACAACGGATGGAAGTCATTGAAATGATCCACCGGAACCAGGACGTATTTTGTACCCAACCAGGCTGAACGGCACTAGTCCAACATCATATTGTCACCAGCCCCGGAGTAAGGGTGACGATAAGACCCTATCGAATACCGGAAGCTAAAAGGGAAGAAATTAGGATGGAAGTGCGAAAGATGCTGGAACTCGGGGTCATTGAAGAATCCCACAGCCAGTGGTCCAGTCCGATCGTACTAGTCCCCAAGCCTGATGGCACCCTGAGGTTTTGTAACGACTTCCGGAAATTGAATGAAGTATCCCACTTCGATGCCTACCCGATACCATGCATTGACGAGCTGGTTGATCAGTTAGGCAAGGCCAAATACCTAACCACCTGGATCTGACCAAAGGATATTGGCAAATACCCTGGCCAAGGATGCCAGGGAAAAACTGCTTTTTCTACAACCGATGGCCTGTTCCAGTACACTGTCCTCCCTTTCGGACTCCATGGGGCCCCTGCCACATTCCAAGACTTATGGATAAGTTATTACGACCCCATGCCAACTATGCCGCCGCCTATCTAGACGACATAGTTATACATAGCCCTGATTGGGAGACACACCTAGACAAAGTGGAAGCAGTGCTGGACGCTTTGCGAAAGGCTGGTCTCACCGCTAATCCTCTGAAATGCGTGATAGGACTAGCTGAGGCCAAATACCTCGGGCATGTCGTAGGGAGAGGTTGGTGAAGCCCCAATGGAACAAGGTGGAGGCAATACAAGGTTGGCCTCGACCAATACGCAAAAAGCAGGTCAGAGCATTTTTGGGGATAGTAGGATACTATCGGAGATTCATCCCTCATTTCGCCACAAGAGCGGGGCCATTGACGGATCTGATAAAAGCTCGGGGCCCGAGATAGTGAAGTGGACAGATGCGGCGGAAGAAGCATTTGCAGATTTACGGACAGCCCTATGCTGCCATCCGGTACTCATGCCCCAGACTTCGAGAAGGAATTCATCCTGCAGACGGACGCCTCGGAGGTGGACTCGGTGCCATCCTTTCCAGATGGTAGGGGAGGAGGAGCACCCCATCTTGTACCTCAGCCGGAAGCTCCTCCCAGGGAACAAAAGTACGCTGTTGTTGAAAAGGAATGTCTGGCGATAAAATGGGCTATGGAGACTCTCCGCTACTATCTCCTGGGGCGGCGGTTTTACCCTTGTGACTGATCACGCCCCGCTCCAGTGGATGCATAGGAACAAGGAAAGAACGCCAGAGTGATGAGGTGGTTCCTCTCTTTGCAGCCTTTCCATTTTCGGGTCCAGCATAGGGCTGGAAGCCAACACGGCAACGCTGATGGCCTCTCACGCCAACACTGCCTCTCGTCCCGAGTAGCCCAACCCCTTGGTGTTGAGCGGGGGGGGGGATATGTGATACAGCATGGCCAGAGGGCAGCATGAGAGTGTTAGCAGGGGGCCTTATTCTGTGTGTGTGTGTGTGTGTGTGTGTGCGCGCACACACATGAGAGAGAAGCAAGGCTGCCGGCTCTGGACTTTTAACAGCCTAGCATTTTGCATCAATGGGTTTTTGATTAGCCCATTATAAAATTGGGAGCGCCTTCTTGCTAAATTCAGAGCCAGCTTTCAGAACCCACCCCAGCCATAGGGCATGTGGAGCTGCAGCATTGTCAGCCCCGGGCATACAAAAATCATGAGTCAGACCCCGAAAGAATCAGGATCAAATGTCAGTTTATTTTAAAAAATGTTTGGGGCTCTTCTTTTGCCTACTGGTTTCTGAGCCATCAGAGTTCCCTTGGGTCACATTTTCAAGGTTTTCCTCCACAGCCAAAAAGGCTAGCAGCTTAGCTTTGGGGAACACATGCACACACACACATTTTTCCATGAAATGTTTTCAGACAAGCACACACACACACATTCATGAAATGTTGTTACAGACACACACACATGCACACTCTTTTCCATGAAATGTTTTCACTCACGCACACACACACACACACACACACACACACACACACACACACACACACACACACACACACACATATGCTGAAGTGCTTTTCTTCAGGATGAACATGAGGTAAAATAAAGGTTTTTAAATTAGTTCCTTATCACTGTTAATGTTTCATACATTATATAATTTCTCTTAAGAAACCAGTGCTGCTCTCTGTAGGCCAATCATTTTAAAAGGGTTTTACAAGCCTGATTTTGAACTTAGTATTAGGCAGAAGCAGTAGTATTTTCTAAATTAAGGTTGCATCAGCTTGCACTATAAAGCTCTATTTCATCTGCCATCTTCGGGATGGAAAACTGATTTAGTCTGAAAATTACCAGATTTACTTTGAAATCTTATACCTATGCATAATGCCTAGCACACTAGGGCCTGATCTTGAATCTGGCCTCCAGGTACTTTGTGTGCTATAATACATTATAAAGGTTAAGTAATATTAACAAATCCAAAAGAACATTATTCTTCACATTCTGAAGAAAGTTCATGAAATGCTTTTAAACTATAGGTCCCTAAAAAGAATTGACCCTGAATTGAAATATTCAATTAATATTTCTATGTGTTCATCTTGTTCAAAACCCTTTGTCTACCTCTACAATCTTTCCTTGTGCTATGCTTAAAACTACACACAATCTCATGGACTGGCTCAATATGAAGCCCCAAATTCCCTCCCATCCCCATCACTTTTTTTAGATAAAGAAAGGATCTCCAACATAACAATGCTGTTTTAAAGAAGACCAGGTTCTTTGTGAAAATGCCTAGATTTCTCAAGGAGCTTTGGTTTAATGGATGAATGAGTGTTTTTAATGAAGAACCTGTTCTTCATGAAAGTAGCTGCTTCTTTGTCAAAGAGCTTTCTCTACAACAAAAGGAAATGCTGCTGGGCTGGAAAAAAATCTGTTCTCTCCAGCATCCCAGGGCCTGATAGAGAGAGACCATATTGCTCGCGTTATGGAACAACACTGTACTGCTCTCTTAAATTGTTCAGAAATAGAGTTGACTGATTTTTTTTTCAAAATCAAGACGAAAATGCAGTAAAAACAACTCAATCATTTATGGCCAGAATAAAGGCAATCGTGTTCTGAAGAAGAGACATTAGGAAGCGTTAGGAAAAGAATAGACAGAAAATACCATATTGCCTCTATATAAATCCATGCTTCACCCACATCTTGAATACTGCATGCAGATCCGGTGACCCCATCTCAAAAAGGATATATTGGAATTGGAAAAGGTACAGAAAGGGGCAACAAAAATTATTAGGGGTATGGAACGACTTCCATATGAGGAGAGATTAATAAAACTGGGATTTTCAGTTTGGAAAAGAGATGACTAAGGGGGAATATGTTAGAGGTCTATACAGTCATGACTGGTGTGGAGAAACTAAATAACGTGTTATTTATGCTGTCTCATACCACAAGGACTAGAGGTCACCAAATGAAATTAATAGGTAGCAGGTTTAAAACTAACAAGATGGTATTTCTTTACACAATGCACAGTCAACCTGTAGAACTCTTTGTCAGAGAATGTTGCGAAGGATAAGACTATAACAAGGTTCAAAAAAGAAATAGATAAGGAGACTAGGTCCATCAGTGGCTATTAGCCAGGAGGGGCAGGAATGCAAAACCATGTTTTGAAGTGTCCCTAGCCTATATTTGCCAGAAGCTGGGAATGGGTGGCAGGGGATTGTTCACTTGATGATTATCTATTCTGTTTATTCCCTTTGAAGCACCTGGGACTGGCCCCTGTTGGAAGACAGGATACTGGACTAGATGGACCATTGGTCTGACCCAGTATGGGTGTTCATATATTTTTAAGAAGATATTTCTTTATGTTTGATAAGAATTCAGTGTTTGCTTATGATGTGCATACTGTTAGATTTTATGCTGTCATTAGTTATTCATTTCCTTACTTTTAAGTGGAGAGATTTTATGAACAGCGTGACTGGTAGTAATGTTGCCGCCACTTGGTACTTGGACTGGTTTTAAAAACAATGCTGTTGCGGTTTTTCTGTTTCGGTTTGTTTTGAGAATTGTTTAGTGCTTGAATTGGGAAGGAGACTGTATGGGGGAAAATGATAGGAGCTGCTTTAATATTCTTCTCTCCTTTATACTATTTATTTGTGTTACCATAATGCCTAATATTTCCCATACTAGAAAATTTGGGGCAGAACAGTTTTTGTCAGAAATTGCTCCATTTTTGAAATGGAAACCTTCCACAAGACTGTACCCATTTCAATTAAACTTTAATCAGGAAAGGTTTCTTAGGTCCAGGATGGAACTTCTAGTTGAGAGAGAGGTAGACATAACCATGAGTATCCCAGAAAAGGAAGTACTCACAAGGATCAAAACACTCCTCTGAGATGGGACCTGCATTCAGTCCTTTTTTCCTGAATGTGGCAGAGAAGGAACTTGAACCAGGGAATCTCCTACAGCTAAGGCAAGTGGCCGTAGCACAGCAGTCTTTTGGCCACACTGGTGTTGGGGTGGCCAGCTCTGTTTTTTTCACAGAAAAACTCCAAAAGGTCTTGGTTTCATTCTTATGCAGAGTGGAAACCAGTTCCTATCCAGCTGTAGTCCTGACAGCTGATCAGACGTAATATGGTGAAAGTCAAGGTTTTTTTTTTTTTTTTTTT
>NC_133770.1:144970286-144972945 GCF_003597395.2 Chelonoidis abingdonii
CGTAGCACAGCAGTCTTTTGGCCACACTGGTGTTGGGGTGGCCAGCTCTGTTTTTTTCACAGAAAAACTCCAAAAGGTCTTGGTTTCATTCTTATGCAGAGTGGAAACCAGTTCCTATCCAGCTGTAGTCCTGACAGCTGATCAGACGTAATATGGTGAAAGTCAAGGTTTTTTTTTTTTTTTTTTTTTCTGTCAGATTTTCTTATCTTCATTCTCCTTTGTTCAACTAACCTCCTTCCCACAATGTCCTGTGAAGTTTGTCTGTCAATTCCCCTTACATGTAAAGGCAATTGCCACATCCATGTTCCTCTGGAACTGGTTTAATTGCTCCTGTCATTTAATTTAGTCATCTTTATTGTATCATTAATTATGTGAAGGCTCCTAGAGCCATGGATTGGAATCTTAACTAATTTAAAAAAAATCTAAATAAACACAAAGCATAGCCCTATAGGAACATTGCTACTAGGGAAAACACTGTGGTTGAGTAGACCTTTAAAGGTGATGCAGTTATGACAGTTTCTCTCTTAGCTGACACAAGAGGGGCTGAATTGGGGCTCTCCAGAACTAAAATCTGGAGTTGCTACAGCGTGAGCTTAAGAAGCAAGCTGTACAACAAGGGTCTGTAACAACTCATATCCTCTGTGGATTGGCTCAGAAATAGATTTGTAAAACACATTTAGCAGCAAGTTAATATTTCCTCTGCTTAATGGAAGCTCAACCCAAGCCCTTGAGGGTCAGAATGGTTCAAATTCTCAATAAGCTCTGTTACAGGGCACCTCTGCTGCCATGTACTGTACTGCCCAGTTCCTGTGGTTCAGAGTCACAAACCCAAATCAGGTGTGTATTATTCTTTCACTCAGGGCTGTATTTATTCATTCCTTACAAATCAGCACAGTGTAATACAGGTTTGTAATAAGGAGATACTTCCTTACAACCCAGGCTCATCCTCTAAGTTTTCCTTCCAAACCCCTTTGTTTCTTGTTCCTCCCACTTATATCCTCCCAGTTAGATTGTTAGCCCAGTGATTATCACCTAAATGCTTATAATCCACCCCGCCCCATTTATGTGGCCAAACTGAAGCAGGAACCTCTAGAACTAGAAGCGTAAGATGCTAAAGTTGGGGTCTATAACAATTGATGTCTTCTGTGGATTGGCACAGAGGGGGACCTGTAACCCATTGCTGAATGTGGGTTATGCTACTACCTCCATAAAATTAGAGGTAAGTGGAATTAGGATGAGAGCTCCCCTCTTCCATCAGAGAATTAAAATTAGAGTTTCAGATTAAGGTATTTTACTTTGGAATCCATATGATCTTGTGCATATATCCAGAACTACCTTGGTTGACACGTAGACAATTACAGAGCCAAGAAAAGACCAGATCTTAGTTCCCTGAAGCCAACAGGATATAAACATGACTGTATTAAATTTCTCAGAAGTTTTTGCTACTCCTTTTACAGTTTTAATTCTGTGTCTTCAATCTTCTAGTTCCCCAGTGTCTTGACATTTTCCTAGAATCTACTGGTTCTTCAATTGTGCAGTTCCATAGTGTTCCCTAGCATGAGATCCTGAATGCTTTATTAACTTACTTAAGAAAATAAAGGGATGCTTGTGGGTGATTCTGTTTTTCTACTAAATCATCCTCTTGAATTCTCTTCCCAGCTGATGTTTATTTCACTTTCGGATTGCACAGAAAATGCTCTAGTTCTGTAGTTCTTGAGTTATAGAAACATTCGAACAGACCGATGAACTAGACCCCAAATATTTTGTTGAAATCACAAGTGGCTATGTAGCGGGGTGGACCTGCCCTGAAGGGGTAAAAACAGCCCTGGGAGGGGGCTGTAGCTGGAGAAAGCATCTTTTAGGCTGGGCTGATTGGGGGAAGTGGCTGCAGCTGGGGCCATGCCCCAAACAGACTCAGCTGGACCTATTAAGGTAGAGAAGTCAGGGTCAGAAAGAAGTCTCTTTCTAGCTATAGAGGGAGATGGGCCTGGCTGCAGGGAGCTAGACACAGGGTACCTGAGTGAAGCAGGGCTGCGGAAAGGCATAGGAGCTGGGAAGCTCCAGCCTGAAAAGCCCCAGGCTGCGGCCTAGCAGAAGGCTAAGAGGTACTGGGAGTTGCAGAGGGCAGCCCAGGAGTAGGCCAAAGCAGCAGGTCCAAACCCAACCTTGCCAGTGATGAGTAGGCTGATACTGCAGTCTGCCCCAGCGCGCGGGGGCAAGACAATGACTGGCAGTAGCCATATACTGAGGCGAGGTGGGAATAGTGGGTGAGGGTTCCCTGGGGATGAGAGACCCAGCAAGAAAAGGCTTACGGCCAAGGGGTAGCACCTCAGGTAAAAGGGCACCAGGTCCAGGGAGGGACACGGGCCAGAGGACAGGTGGATCACCAGCCTGCAGAGGGCGCTCAGGAGCTGGAACCGAGCTAATTCCCAGAAGTCACCAGTAGGAGATGCCGCAGCGGTGAGTCCGCTCGCCTACAGCTGTACATCATTGCAAAATTATGCTTTGTCGAAACCAAAGAGAAATTGTTCTGTAGTGCCATCTGTCATATCACTAACTGACCAGTGGCTTTCCCTCTCAGACAGTTTCTTGCTGAGAAACATGACAGGATGGAAGTTGTGATCCGGTCCTTCCTGCATGAGAACTGCTCCTATACCAC
>NC_133770.1:144973045-144983284 GCF_003597395.2 Chelonoidis abingdonii
CCTGATTGGTCCTCTGGTCAGGTGTTTGGTTCCCTTTGTTAACCCTTTACAGGTGAAAGAAACATTAACCCGTAGCTATCTGTTTATGATATCATCTAATGATGTTAAGTGGGCAAATTAGAAATGAGCTTCAAAAGGTTTCATAGCAACTGTCTGTAATACTGAGATACAGTATCACAGGCCATGAAAATAGTTTTCAAAACAACTTAGTAATTGGGTGATGATTACTTACCAAAGAAATGTTACCTCTTATGAATAGAATGGCTGCTCTGTCCATTACTTTCCATACTTGAGAAAACAGGTATGAGATATTTTAAGTAGGGTTGTCGATTAATCATTGCAAACTCACTCAATTAACTCAAAAAAATTAATTACGATTAATCACATCATTAAACAATAGAATACCAATTGAAATGTATTAAATATTTCAGATGTTTTTTCTACATATTCAAATATATTGATTTAAAATACAGCATAGAATACAAAGTATATAGTGCTCACTTATATATATATTTGCATTGTAAAAATGACAAAAGAAATAGTATTTTTCAATTCACCTCATACGAGTACTGTAGTGCAATTTCTTTATCCTGAAAATGGAACTTACAAATGTAGATTGTTTTGTTTGTTACACTCAAAACCAAAACGATGTAAAACTTTAGCGTCTACAAGGCAATTCAGTCCTACTTCTTATGCAGCCAATCACTGAGAGAAACAAGTTTGTTTACATTTACAGGAGATAATGCTGCCCACTTCTTATTACGTCACCTGAAAGAGAGAATAGACTTTTGCATTGCACTTCTGTAGCCAGCATTGCAAGGTATTTTCATGACAGATATGCTAAACATTCATATGCCCCTTCATGCTTTGGCCACCATTCCAGAGGACATGCTTCCATGCTGAAGATGGTTGTTAAAATATATATATATATATAAAAAAAAATCCCCTCTCACCCCTATGGGTGGTATGTGTCTTCCTCAACCTCGGGTCCTCTACCAGAGGCCTGGGAGTTTGAGGGTTCTGCGCAGTATCTTAGCTGTTCCTAGTTGTCCCAATCCTTCTGAGCTGTGCTATACGCCACATATGGTCCTGTAGCTTCGCGGCTATGATGCCGATAGGACTTTCCATGTTGTGGGAGGCAGTTATTGCCCGGAGTTGACATTCTTTCCCTTGCAGCGCTTTCATGATCCAAGCACTGTCCTTCTTGTTAGCCATTTGGGTGGAGCCTACTGCTAGCAGCTGGTTCATCTGTGCTGCTAGGCGTTCATGCACTGCTGCTTAGTTCTTTAGCCAGTAATGTGGATCATGTCTGGTCCAGTGCTGTCCAGCTCTTATGTTCTGACCCGCTGCTGATGTCTTCTCCTGTGTCCTGTAGCTAATTTGCACTGGTGTTATGAGTCTTCTCTTTCTCCCCATATGTTCGTCCATATGTTCAGTTTCTGCTGCTGGTCGAGCTTTGCTGTTATTCTGTCGTGCCACTGCATGTGGGAGTACACCTTGATGGTTCTTTGGAGAACAGGGCATTTCTTTTTGGCCTCTGCTTCTCTAGTGTATCTCCTGAGCCTGTTGCCAGTGCTGTGAGCCTTTGTTTAGCAGTCTCTAGGCTTTCAGTGAGGTCAGCCTTCTGTATTTCTTTCCAGTAGCGAGTCTTATCCTTAATCTCACACCCTCTTAGTTCCCCAGCTGCCTAACCTTCTCTCAGTCCTTGATCTTATCCTCCAACCTCATTCCAGTGGCTACATACTGTTGTTCTTCTGATCGCGTAGCAAGCATCTCCAGCTTACAAGACTATCGTATACCAGTTCATTGGTTTGATATTAGTGTATAGGATTGTCATGAGGGCTCTATACACAAAAAAACAAAAAAAAAACAAGATAAGACAAAATAGGCATCTTCTAAATGATATCTGATGGTCATTATCTCCACTGAGCCTTGTAATGGTCTAAGATTGCTGATACTAGTTGTACTACCATTCTATATGCCTCAATATAGCTGCTAGTGCTCGTCAAATAGCGGAGGGTTTGGCAGTGAAGTTTCAGTTCAGCGGTGGCTGTACCCACTGTGTTCTCCAGTCTTCTGAGTCTGGATTAATGTGGATTTCCATCTCAACGCTGTGAGAGCACTTCCTCTTTATCTATGTTGAAGCGGTTGGTACTAGCTGTTTCTCCGTAAGTGTGATTAGGCTTTTTGTCCACCACATGTGGGACGCCAAGGTACTTTTAGCTGGTCTGTATGTCTGCTATGTGGCCCGCTGGTAGTTCCACCCCATCCGGTCTTGACTACCTTCCCTCTCTTCAACTACCATCCAAGGCCACACTTCTCCAGTCCGAATGACATCCCGATATCCTCAGTGTAGATCCGCATCAGGTGGATTAGCGAGTCGATGTCTCGTTCATTCTTAGCATACAGCTTGATGTCATCCATGTAGAGGAGGTGGCTGATGGTAGTTCCACTCCTGAACCCTGTACCCGTATCCAGTCCTTGTGATTATCTGGCTGAGGGGTTTAAGCCTATGCAGAACAGCAGCGGGGACAGTGCATCACCTTGGTATATTGCCGCACTTGATGGCCACTTGTGCAAGCTGCCTTGAGTTGACTTCTAGTGTTGTCTTCCATAGTCCCACTGAGTTCTTGAGGAAGGTCCTTAGTGTCCTGTTGACTTTGTATAGCGCCAGACATTCACAGATCCACGTGTGCGGCAATTGAGTCGTAGGCTTTCCGTAGTCAATCCAGGCTGTGCTCAGATTGGTCTGTCTATGACCTTGAGTCTTGGGCGACTGCTCTATCTATGAGCAAACTGGTGTTTTTGAGCCTCTGGTGTTGTTCCAATGCCCTTCTGAGCTGTGCTCATGTACTGGCCATATGGTCCTGTTAGCTTCGCGGCTATGATTGCCTGATAGGACTTTCCATGTTGTGGGAGGCAGGTTATTGGCCGGTAGTTGGACAGTTTCTGTTCCTTGCAGGCCAGGTCTTTCATGATCAGCACTGTCCTTTCCTGGTGTTAGCCAGTTTGGGTGGGAGCCTGCTGCTAGCAGCTGGTTCATCTGTGCTGCTAGGTTCATGCACTGCTGTTAGTTTCTTTAGCCAGTAGATGTGATCATGTCTGGTCCAGGTGCTGTCCAGCTCTTTCATGTTCTTGACCCGCTGCTTCTACTGTGATGTGACTGGTTTTCCTGTGGTGAGATTGCCTGTGCTCTGTTCTCAGCTGCAACTTTGCACTGGTGTTATGAGTCTTCTCTTTCTCCCATATGTTTCTTCCAGTACTGTTCAGTTTCTGCTGCTGGGGGCTTTGCTGTTTCTGTTGTTGCACTGCAGTTGGGAGTACACCTTGGATGGTTCTTTGGAGAACAGGGCATTTACTTTTTGGCCTCTGCTTCTCTAGTGTATCTCCTTAGCCTGGTTGCCAGTGCTGTGAGCCTTTGTTTAGCAGTCTCTAGGCTTCAGATGGGAGTCAGGCCTTGTATTTTTTCAGTAGCCGAGTCTTATCCTTAATCTCTACACCTCTGTAGTTCCACCAGCTGCCTAACTTCTCTCCGAGTCGCCTTGATCTTATCCTCCAACCTCATTTTCCAGGGTGGGTACATACTGTTGTTCTTCTTGATCGTGTAGCAAGCATCTCCAGGCTTACAGAGACTGTAGCGTATACCAGTTCATTGGTTTGAGTTATAGTGGTAGTAGGATTGTCATGAGGGCTCTATTGGCATCTTCTAACATACTATCTGATGGTATTTCTCCACTGAGCCTTGGTAATCGGTCTCAAGGATTTGACTGTAACTAGTTTCTCCATATTCTTATGCCTCATATCAGCTGCTGTGCTCTGCAATGGAGGGGGTGGCAGTGAAGTTTCAGCTTCAGGTGTGGGCTGTACATCCACTTGTTCTTCCAGGTCTTCTTGAGTCTGGGATGTAATGTGGAGTTGGTCCATCTCAAGCTGTGAGAGCAGCTTCCTCTTTACTATGTTGAAGCGTTGGGTAACTAGCTGTTTCTCAGTAAGTGTGGATGTAGGTCTTTTGTCCATTCCATAGTCCCCTCATACATTTCATATATCCCCTCTCATTAGGTCTGCTGTTGTAGTAGCATTCCATCAATTCCAGCTTCTCTTGTCTTGTCCATGAATGGTTTGTTCCAGTAGCCCACTTACCGTCAGATTGTCCTGGTTCCTCAACATCTGGCGTGGACCTTGTTAATCCGGGCGACGTCCGAGCCGGCATGATTCTCCTAGTTCGTTTCACTCTCATATTTGAGGTAGGCAGGTGAAGCGTTAGGGAGTCTTTTGCCCAAGGACCCATACTGGAAAGTTGGGTACCAACCGGGATTTGAACCCTGGTCTCTCGTATCAAAGGGCGGTCTCTCGTATATATATGTGTTACCAGTAACTAAATTTGACTGAACTCCTTGGGGGAGAATTGTACATACCTTGCTCTGTGTTTTACCCGTATTCTGCCATATATTTCACATTACAGCAGTCTCGAATGATAACTTAGCATGTTGTTCGTTTTAAGAACACTTGCACTGCAGATTTCACAAAATGCAAAGAAGGTACCGATGTGAGATTTCTAAAGATAGCTACGGTACTTGACCCATGATTTAAAAATACAATTTTACAGCCAGTCTCGGCGAATGAATTAGCATTTGTTCGTCCGTCACAACGGTCGGACCTAACCGGTCTTTAAAGAACACTGCAACTGGCAAGCAGCCCAAAACAGGTACAAAGCAACATATCTTTAATACCTATTTTTCACCCCCAAAAATGCCAATCAGAAAGAATGGTAACCGAATCGTTTGTGTTTTCAAGGAATAGATTCTCGTGAGGATTTCTAGAAGAATAGAGAAAAGGATTGATTAGAGCTACCGGTTACCTTTGTGTGACCGATGATTTTTTAAAAAATTCTGAATTAACGCAGTTGTGTTTTAGTTACTTGTGTTTCTGATGCCTTCCAAAATCTGAGAACACGAAAGAGGGAGGGGTATAATGGAGAGCACAGGCCACCCGGGGCGGGCAAGTTAAAAAAATAAAGAGTGGCGACGGCATTTTGCCCCCCGGTTCCACAGGGGCCGGCCCACTAGAGCTTTTCGGGGTGCCCCCTGGCGCGGCGCGGGTCCTTCACTTGCTCTGGGACCCCGGAAAAAACTCTCGGCGGGGCCCAGCCAACTGGAGCTTCTTCTGCTCCCGGTCTTGTCACTGTGGGGGGTCCTTTCCGCTCTGTGCGAAGGACTCCCCCCACCGGAATTACCGCCAAAGTGGGAACGCCCCCCGCCGAATTGCAGCCGGAGTGTTCGGCAAGTAATTCAGCGGGGGGGGCCTTCCGTTCCTGGACCTGCGCCGAAGTTGCCCGAAGACCCAGCTTGCACTTCGGCCGGTGTATTTATTGGCGGTGTGGGGCCCCCATCGAGGCGTCTCAGGAAACTTCGTGTAGTGGCCCGGTGGCCGGAGACTTGCTGCTGACTTATCCGTCACCCCAAAGCGGGGACCCCCTGCCGCCAAAACCCCAGGGCCCCCGGAATCTTTATCGTGGCCGTGTGAATAGAGCTGCTTTTCAGAAGTTCATAAAAGAGCACCCTCTGATGTGGTGGGAATGGAAACTACACAGAACCTGAACCACCAAAAAAGGAAATGAAACCTTCTGCTGATTGGACATCTAACTCATTATGATGAAAATTGAACAGGCATTTGGTCTGGCACTGCTTTGGATCGTTTTATCGAACAGAACCCATCATTTCAGCATGAGTGTATGTCCCTGGAATGCGGGGGTTGAAGGCATTGAAGGGACATATGAAACGTCGTGCATCTGGCAGCAAATTATCTTGCATGTCAGTGTCATAAACAGATAGGCTAAGGGTTAATGTTCTTTTACCTATAAAGGGGTTAAACAACGGGAAACCCAAACACCGACGCAGAGACCAACAGGAAACTGGATTTTCAAAGCTCAGGGAGGGAATTTTTGGGTGTGTGTTCTTTTGTCTGTTGGTCTCTAGCTGCTCTCTTCAGCTCTGCGGAGGATGTCATCTAACCATTCAGGCTTTCAATCTTTCCTGTTCCCCAATTGTAAGTACAAGTATTTAAGAACAATATAGGTTTTTATATTGTTTTTTTGAATTTACATGTGTGTAGTTTTGCTTTCAGAATGTTTTCAATTGTAATTTCTGTTTGAATAAGGCTGTTTTATTCAATTTTGTTTTCTTTAAACCATTGACCCTGTATATTGTCATCTTGAATACAGAGACCATTTTTGATGCTTTTTCTCTTTATATAAGCTGTCTTTTTAGACCTGTGTTGGTTTTTTTTTCTCTGGTAAGGGCTATGAACGAAGGGAGGGGGAAATCCTTTGTGTTAGATTACTAAGCTTTGAATCTTTGTATTAGGCTCTGGGAGAGGGGAGAGACACTTTGTCTCTCGTTTGTATTTTCAAGAATTGAATAGGGGTGATCGTCCAGTGCCATTCCAGGGAGGGGAAGCCTTGCAGGAAGAAAGAGAGACCAAGGGGAGAGGGGTTTATTTTCCTTTGTGATGTGAGGACCAGGCATAGTCTGAGTCTTGGGGTCTTCCCAGGGAAGGTTTTGGGGAGGGAGACCAGATGAGCGCCAAAAACACTGGATTTTTGGCTGGGCAGGCACGATCAGATCTATGCTAGTAAATAAATGAGCTTAGAGGGAAAATTTTATGCAGTACCTCATATTGAACTCTAAGGTTCAGATTGAAATATACTTATGACAGTCAGCTACAACAGTGCCATGGAGAATGCCAGTTCTCATTTCAGTGATTATAAACAAGAAAGCGATTAGGCATGTATCTCCTGCAAAGCGGTTGGTAAAAACTGTTTTCTGGAGCAATTGGCTGAACAAGAGTAGGGATGAGTGAATTGTAGGTGTAAAGTTTTACTATGTTTATTTTGAATTCTATTATTTTGTACCTGACTATATTTATAAGTCAAATTTCACATAAAAGATTGCACTACAGTACTTGTATTAAGTGAATTGAAAAATACTATTTTATTTTACAGTGCAAATATTTGTAATAAAAATATAAAGTGAGCTCTGTACACTTCGTATTCTGTGTTGTAATTGAAATCAATGTATTTGAAAATGTGGTATTCTATTATTGTTTAACAGCACAATTAATCACATGATTAATTGATTTTTTAATTGTGTGATTAATCACAATTATTTTTGAATCACTTGACAGCACTAATTTTAGTAATTGACTGAGTGACAGCATCAGCTTTAATTTTATGCAGTCTAATATCTGATAAGAAAGTGTGCAAACAATCTTAGAAGCTGATTCTGCATTTCTCTCTCAGGCAAAGCTCTCATTGAAACCACAGGTAGTTTTGCCCTGAACAAAGTGCAAGACTGGAACTATAAGGTACATTACTATGTCAGATTCCCCTCACTGCACAAGAACATTGTAACTGCATCACTGCAAATGCACATAGTAAAGACATGTCCCTGGATATTTACAACAATAAAGCAAAAAAATCTAGTAAAGTTAGAGGGAGAAAGAGTTCACATGTCTACTGGTCTCTTCTCAAAGGCCACAATACATTGATTATCACATAAAGTATACTAGGAGGATGGTGCGGTTTTGTTTATTTGTTTTGGGGCTAGGTTGGGGTTTGTTTGTTTGTTTTTTGTCACTTTAGGATTTTTTTCATTTAAAATATCATTCTTCATAAATCAGACTTTCCTAGCATTTACTCCCCAAAACAGGTTTGCTCACAGCTCTAGTCTCCTGTGGATATGCCTGATAATCATCCTTGAGCTGCTCCTTCCTAGCACTAATAACTGGAGAGGCACACTGTAGACAGCTGTAGCTCAACTCAAAACTCAAAATTATAGAACTGTAGAAGTAAACACTTGCTGCAATTAACATATTAGGCAACAGTTAAACAAGTCAACATATAAGAGGGTCTTAAAAAAATTCCAATGTTTGTTTGCATTACCTAAAGAGCAGCACAGTCACATAACCTCCAGTTCCAGGCACCCCACAGAATAGAAAGTGATAGATTGGCATGCCAGCCAATCAGCCCCCAAAGCTAATTTTGCTGAGGATGAACTAGATCCTTACCTGGTGTAAATCAGCATGGCTCTACTGAATTCAGTGACGGATTACATTTGATTTACAGTAGCTGAGAAATGCTCCCAGTAAGTGGAATGTTACAGTAAATATCTTAACCTTTACTGCTCCTGAATCTCAATTCCTTACTGTATATACTCAGTAAAAAAAGAGAGAGCAGCAAAGTGGTTCAGGTTTCAGAGCAAGTGCAACTACTGAAGAGGAAGCCATGCAGCAGAAGTACTACCAGCACTACCATGGTTGCTGCAAAGGGCCCAGTGTCATCAGAACACAACTAGTCCTGAGTGTGCCTCACATATTGTGGGACTGACAAATGATAATGTTGCTGCTTTCCCCCCCTCTGATTCAAGAGGTCTTGTAGTTTTATATTCTGGCTATGGGCATCAAATGGATAGTGAAAAATGACCTGGAAAGAGGTGAAAAACACTGGAATAATAATAATAATAATAAAAATAATGGACTAAGGCTCATTGGATGTTCAAAGATCTGGTAACTTAAAATCCTGACCTACCAGTTTGTGTGCAGATCACAAGCATTAAGATGCATTGCTTTGTAGTGTAGGAAAACTCCATGGCTTCTCTTGCCATGAGTGGTGGTAATAACAGTGGAACTGATAACAGTGGGGCTTTTTTTATTCTTATAAATAAATGTTCAGTCCTTCAAATGCCTGCAGAAAATGAACAAAAAGGGTCAGATAATTCCATTTAGAATTCAACTAAAATGTAGTCAGGATTGGCATTTTCTGTGTAAGCCATCTACTTTATGCCCCATCCTGCAAAGACATATGCGTGGTCTTAACTTTACTCGTAGTTTATACGTCTTTGCAGGACTGTGGGTTTAGGCTGCGTATTTTGCCCATAATTCAAGTTATTCATTTGAATATTTAAAAAAAAACAACAACTCTGACTCCCAGTGTAATAATTATTTTCTATATTGAGATATTACACTTAGAAAACCCACTTTCTGGCATTCAAAACTCAATTTATTGCTGAACTCAGTTGTCTTGATCAAAAAAAGCAACTAGACCATCTCATTCAGTGTGATGTTAATATTCATTTATCTGCAGGGGTCAGTGCCCCTTTGGCTGTTTAGCTTGATGTTTAGAACAGCATTAGCATGATTTTTGTAGAAGCTTCAATACTAGCTATGGACTGAGGTGGGGAAGGAATGTCATATGAATATCAAAGCCTTTTTACTCAAATGAGTCGCGCTGCTTGGCTTACTTAGCAATGTTACTGTTTTGTGTCCAGGAGCTCTCTGCTTCAATCCCTCTTGACTTTTTGCAATGATTTCTGTGTGTATTAATACTAAATCATGTCCAAAAGAGACAGCAAGACTGCAGTGTTGCACAAGGTGTTGATTACTAAAAAGGCAATGAGTAGTATTATTAGTGACTTAACAGAAGGTACCTGTGGATTGACAGTATCTATTAAACATGAGGAAAGATGAAAGGTGTCCTGAGTTGAATCATGTTACAGTGCCATATTGATAAACAAAACCTCATTAAAGTAGAAGTAGACCTTCCTCCCTTTTGGTTTGGAAAGTGTGACCAAGTTTTTCGTCTACCTTGGTGGGTCCTGCACTTATTGGCAGATTTGCTCACCTCAGTGATATTCCCCACAGTCTGGGTCAACTCCTTCTGTGTCTGATCAGGAATTGGGAGGTTTGAGGGGAACCCAGGCCTGCCCTCTACTCCGGGTTCCAGCCCAGGGCCCTGTGCATCGCAGCTCTCTATAGTGCCTCCTGTAACAGCTACATGACAACTACAACTCCCTGGGCTACTTCCCCCTGGCCTCCTCCAAACACCTTCTTTATCCTCATCACAGGATCTTCCTTCTGGTGTCTGATAACGCTTGTACTCCTTAGTCCTCCAGCAGCTCACCTTCTTGCTCTCAGCTCCTCGTGCCTCTTGCTCCCAGCTCCTCACATACACTTCTTCTCCTCTGGCACCTCCCCCCCCCTCACTGGAGTGAGCTCCTTTTTAAACCAGGTGCCCTGATTAGCCTGCATTGATTGGCTACAGGTGTTCTAATCAGCCTGTCTGCCTTAATTGGTTCTAGCAGGTTCCTGATTACTCTAGTGCAGCCCCTGCTCTGGTCACTCAGGGAACAGAAAACTACTCATCCAGTGACCAGTATATTTGCCCTCTACCAGACTCCTGTACCC
>NC_133770.1:144988378-145060404 GCF_003597395.2 Chelonoidis abingdonii
TCTGGCGACTGTGGGGCCTATTTCCGCTCCTCTGTCCGTTCACGCATCCGAGCGGAGTTCCTCTGGGCAGTGTCCACTGGCTCCCTTGACGCCTTTGAGGAGCAGTGGGCGTTGTCCGGGGTTCTCTGCTCGGTGTCCCCATCAGGTTCCCTTAGTTTAGCCTTATGACCTCACTCCTGATCCTGTTTTTTCATTAGTTGTCCCACGTATTTACTTGGTGTCCCAGACCTGTGAGTCCTCCCCTTAGGCTGGGGGGAAGTCCTTTAGAAGTGGGCGGGCTTTGCCTGCCCACCCCCGCTGGATGCCAATAGGACCAGACTCCTGTACCCCACTCGTTTGGGTCTGTCACAAAAGATAGTGAAAGTCTTCTTATGAAGAGACGACTATTGAGTTGTGCCTTCCAGAGGTGGCACATGGTAATTAAAATTGACTCTCTGGCTCTAGTGTGCTCATTGGAACTGTTTGAATTAGGCCTAATCAATCCCAGATGAAGGTCAGTAGAAGCCTCTGTTCTTCCTGTGAGAGCAGTCATTGCCCTGACTCACCTGAGCTAGAAAAAGAACTTCTGCAGGCTGTATTCATATTCAAACTACAGCTCATTGGGAGAATAGAAACTCAACATTTTTCCACACACAAAGACACACTTTTGATAAAAATTGTCAAGGAAAACTTCTTCCTTTTTTTGACACATTCTAATTAAATACAGGTTCCAGGGTGGAATTTCACTTCTTGTTTGCACCCTGACTCTAAATCCACCCAGTGTGTGTCACCTCAGATTTGAGATGCAGGAAAAGGGAGATTACAGTAGAAATCATTAGAAAGCCAACATTTACCAACTCCTACAACATGATATACCAGCACTGTCCATGGTAGAAAATGTCCAGTTTGTTCACATTCCAGTGACATATCTGTGGTCAATCATTTTCATGTGGTTGTGAGCACTGCCAAATCCCACATATCCATACCTGAATCACCAGTGTTCCCCTTTGTTTTCCATAGGAGATATACACTTCTACCCCGATATAACGCTGTCCTTGGGAGCCAAAAAACTCTTATTGCATTATAGGTGAAACTGCGTTATATCAAACTTGCTTTGATCCCCCAGAGCGCACTGTGTCCCCCCCACCCCCCGAGCGCTGCGTTACTGCATTATATTCGAATTTGTGTTATATCGGTCACGTTATATCAGAGTAGAGTTTATGTGGTAATTGTGAGAATTGTCCTGGCAAATACTGACTTTTTAATACTGTTGCCTGTACTCACTACCTAACATTTTCTTCATCTATCATGTATTTACACATGTTTAGGCCATGCACAACTGGTAGCAGGTTGTTCAAGCAGTAGTATTATCAGCATTGAATCTTTGGATACACTATTCCTGGAGGAATTTTGAGCCCCTGCGCTTGTGAAGAATTCATGTCAAATGCAGAATATTTTTCCCCTGCAGAAAATATGTTGAGCTGGAGTGGACTCACAATTACAGCCTTCACTCACCAGGGGCTACTGTGGCACCACGAAAGGGCAGCTCGGTTTGGGCCGGAGCAGCCAGCTGTGGAGACGGAGGAGAAGTTGCTGACATCTCACAGCACTCTGCCGTAGGGCCAGGTGAGGAGGCACAGGATATTAAGGGGATGGACAGTACGGCATATGGGGCTGCTGGGTGTGTCGCAGACTGATGTTCAGAAAGGCTAGTGGTGGGGGACAGAGTGGGGTGGGGGCACAGGAGGTAGCAGGGTGACAGCATTGAGCTAGTCACTGAGTGGGGATGCAGGGCCACACGGGGAGGAGGCAGGGATTTCCTCCCCCAATCTGAATTTCCCCAACACCCCCCCGCCCCCGTGGTCAACCTCTGTGCTTGGCAGCTGATAGCCCTGGGACCTCTGGGCTTGACATATAAGTTATGAAAGTAAAAAACATGCTTGAGCCCCAGCACCTCTTTCATTACAAATTAAGCACTGGTCACTCTCAACTGACCTGACCTTGCGAAGCACTGGGGGTTGGATGCCAGATCCCAGTGCGGGGGGAGAGGGTGGTGCATGGATGTGTTGCCTGGTGGTGTGGACTCTGCCTAAAAGTCACAGGCATTATTTGACCTTCCCCTCTACCCTGTTTAAAGATAGAGGCGGATTAGGCACTATAGGCAGTCTTCTGGGTTTTTTTTTAAGTGACCACTAGAGATGAAATCAAGTCAAGGGCTGAGCCCTGCTGCAGGACAGAGTTTCTATGGAAGAGACAGCCCAGCCTGCACTAGCAATGAGGTTCCCCTGCTGAGAGCTGAAATCACTGAGAGCTGATGGAACCTTGAGAAACTGACTCACAGAGGTCACAGGTGCAGGTGGCAGCAGAAAGTAATAGTGCAGGGCCATTGGGGACAGAGCGGTGGAGTGAATGGTGGCATGACGGACAACAGCAGCCAGAGCAAGTGGTGAGTGGCTGGAGGAACAAGCAAGATGGGGGTGGGAGGGAACTCACATGAAAGCACCTTTGTATTCTGGGTCTCCACTGACCAAAGACAACAATGATGAGTGGGGTGCGGTGGAGGGAGAAGGAAGGGGCACATTAAGGAACATTTGTTTGTTGACTATATTTTAGTGACTTTGCTCCAGAAGGATAGATTTGTGACTAGGAAACTTTATATAAATATATTTTTTCCAGGTAGGCCAACATTTTTAAAATGCATGATTTGCTAAGGTTGTTATCTCACATCATTGCTATCTCAAGAGATGGTTATCTTGTGGTGTTTCTGTACTAAACTTTTTAATTATGATTAATTTTTATGTAAGAACAGTCATGTCATAAACAGATGGTTAAGGGTTAATGTCTCTTTTATCTGTAAAGGGTTAAGAAGCTCAGTAAACCTGGCTGACACCTGACCAGAGGACCAATAGGGGGACAAGATACTTTCAAATCTTGGTGGAGGGAAGTCTTTGTTTGTGCTTTTTGTTTTGTTCGTTGTTCGCTCTCGGGACTGAGAGAGACGGGACATCATTCCAGGCTTTCCCAATCTTTCTGAATCAGTCTTTCATGTTTCAAAATAGTAAGTAATAGCCAGGCAAGGCGGATTAGTCTTATGTTTGTTTTCTCAACTTGTAAATGGTTCTTTTGCTGGAAGGATTTTTCCCTTTGTTTGCTGTAACTTTGAACCTCAGGCTGGGGGGGGGGGGGGGCGGGAGTCCCTCTAGTCTATATGAATCTGAGTACCCTGTAAAGCATTTTCCATCCTGATTTTACAGAGATAATTTTTATTTTTTCTTTCTTTAATTAAAAGCTTTCTTTTTAAGAACCTGATTGATTTTTCCTTGTTTTAAAATCCAAGGGATTGAGTCTGAACTCACCAGGGATTGGTGGGGGGAAAGGAGGGGGGATGGTTAATTCCTCCTTGTTTTAAGATCCAAGGAGTTTGGATCGGTGTGAAGCCTCTCAAGGCAACCCAGGGAGGGGAAAGTCTGGGGGGAAAAGGAGGGGGATGGTTAATTTCTCCTTGTTTTAAGACCCAAGGGATTTGGGTCTGGGTTCCCCAGGGAAGGTTTTGGGGGAACAGAAAGTGTGCCAGACACTAAATTCTGGCTGGTGGCAGCATACCAGATTTAAGCTAGTAATTAAGCTTAAAATTGATCATGCAGGTCCCCACTTTTTGTACCCTAAAGTTCAAAGTGGGGGAAAAACCTTGACAGGCCATATTGGGTCTGACCAATAGTCTATCTAGGACAGTATCCTGTCTTCTGACAGTGGCCAATGCCTGGTAGTTCAGAGGGAATAAATAGAACAGGCAACTATCTATACTCCATCATCCACTCCCAGCTTCTGGTGAACGGAGGCTAGGGAGACTCAGAGCATGGTGTTGTATCCCTGCCCATCCTGGCTAATAGTCACTGATGGACCTAACCTCCATTAACTTATCTAGTTCTTTTTCAACCTTGTTGTAATTTTTAGCCTTCAACATCCCTGGCAAAAAGATCCACAGGTTGACTGTGGGCATGACATGGATTTATGTAGTAAAATTGGAGGAGCTTAGTTTGCCAGAATGATCAGCCTAGGCAATACCGACAAGACTGCAAAACACCAAGCCTCTGAACTGCATCAACATGCAGACAGCTTTGTAAGCCTATCACCGTCAAAGCCAATTTTAGAAGTATTTAATAAGGCTGTTAACAATGGTGGAAACACAACACAGTTTATGTGAACCAACACGGCTGTTGCATCACACTTTCTATTTAAGCAAGAAATATCAAACACTACAAACTGTAGGCCAATGTTAAGTGCACTGTCATTTGTTAATATTGAATTTGGACACTGGTTCCAAACAAGACCGGCAAATGCTTGATATCTTTCTGCAAAAAAATCAGCTGACTGACTAGAAGCATGTGGTGCAACAGTGAAATACTCAGCAGCTGAAAAAGTGAAGAACTCTCTTAACACATTGAAACAATTCATACATAGCTGATGAATGCACCAATGCAAATAGGAATCAAGTATTAAGTCATTGCATACGTTAACTTGATGTCTGTGGTAGACCAGTAGATGCATTCTAGATGTTCAGGTTGTAGAAGACACATCAGCTGCATCTGTCACATCTTAGAAGAGTTAAATGCTTGTAAATTGAACCCCAAACAGATGGCTGCTTGTGCATTTGATGGAATTGCAAATTTCTCTGGAAGACATAGTGGAGTGCCAGCTTTACTCAGAGAAAAACATAACCCTAATCTCTCCAGTACACACTGCAGAAGACATCTACTTCAACAAGCACTAATATCAGCTGCAGCATTTTCAAAAGACATTAAAAAGCCATAAATTTAAGGGCTTTGTTATACTTTTTTTCTTCCCCCAACAAGAGTCCAAAAGAACTAAACATCTTGGGGAAAAAAAATACAAGATACACTGGGATTGAAGTTCAAATTAGTCCAACCTGGGAGAACCTGCTGGTTTCTCATGAGCAATCCTTGGCTGTTATCTTAACATTACTGCAACCATTATTACTGACTTTGGAAAGTATCCACCAAGATAGGACAGATCTAAGTAGTGCCGCTGGTGGACTATATTTGCATCTATATTCAGAGAAGACTATTGCCATTCTCTTGTAAGTCTACTGTTGAAACCAATTGAGTCATTAGCAATGGTATCCAGGAATTTGCTACAACAGAAATAGATCTTTGTCCAACAATAGAAGCCGCACTTGGATCAATTAGAGAGATATCCATTGAAAACATAGTGGAAGAAGCAAAGATTTCAGTACAGAAGTTAAGTAAAGAAGGCACTTATACTGAATCTGTAAGTAAAGAGGACAAGTGTTGAGGTCCAAAATCCAATTCGTGACTGGGATTTCGGGCTGTAAAACCACAGTCTGCCTCTCAGTCAGGTGCTCATTTTCAATCAGGGCCCACTAGCAAACCAAAAGCTGCTCCTCGAATGGAGTATACCGGCTGGCCGCCTCAGGGAGTTTATGAGATCAAAACCCAAGAGTCTGAAATCATGGGCACCCAACAATTTTTGCCACAGACTCCAAGAGGCATAATCCTCCAGCACTGACACCTCCAGGTGAAAGGGGTTATGAGGATCATAGGAGCACAAGGGCATTGCAGTCTGGATGGCATCTTTAGACTCCTCAAATGCCTGCTGCTGCGCTTCATCTCAATTGAATGCCATCTTTTTCCTGGGGACAGTACAAAGGGGCATTAAAAGCAAAGTGAGGTGTGGGATATGGTTACACCAGTAACCAAACAACCCAGTCACTCGCTGTGTCTCGACCTTGGTGGTCCAGGCTGCAAGCTAGGCAATTTGGTCTACAACAGAAGGAGGGATGTAGTGCTGCGCCCCTTGCCACACAATCCCAAGGAATTTCATGGTGGGCTGTACTTCGTTGGTATTAACAGCCAACCCCCTGGCCTGCATGTGAGTGGTGGGCACCTGCAAGGTTTGCTCTACTACAACGTGAGCCATCCCCTGAATCATAAAATCATCAACATAATGGTGAATAGTCACTGATTTTCGAGGGTAAACATCTGGAGGTCATGTGCCACATGGCACAACATGGGACTGTGGACATAACCCTGTAGCAATTGCATGAAAGTGTACTGGTGCCCACCCTGGATGAAGGCAAACTGGGCTTGTGCCTCTTCAGCAATGGGAATTGAGAAAAAGGCTTTGGCCAGGTCAATAACAGAATACCATTCCTCCTCGGTCGGCCTGATGGCCTCATTTAAAATCACAACATCAGGAACAGGGCCATGAGTGGGGGCATCTCCATGTTCAGGGCCCAGTAGTCAACTGTCATCCACCAAGACCCATCGGGTTTTTTCGCAGGCCACACTGGGCTGTTAAAAGGAGATACTACTGGCTTAATGACCCCCGCCCACTGCAACTCAGTGATTGTCTCCCCTATCTCCTTCTGTCTCCTGGGGAACCGATACTGCCTCAAAAGGCATGTGGGCTCCTTCTTAGTGCCCCTCTTTCAGTTGGCTCGACTCACCCAGGCCTTCGTCTTGTTATCTTCAATGTCCCCCAACTGCCCCAGCAGCAAGGTGGCCTCACCCACTGGGCGGCCCTGTGCAGGACTCAGAACAGCCAAAAGGCCCCTTCAAGTGGAGTGGGGTGGTGCGCAACAAATGGTTGTGCATCCCAGCTGTGAAGGTCTCATGGCCAGGACCCTGGCAGTTATTCGTATAGAACCCTACCTGTATTCCCATTTCCCGAAGGCGAATGGAAACCTGGGGAATTGTACTCCAGGTTTTATCCACATCATCCCAATCCATGGAATCTGGCCACCGGTGCTCTACAGCTGGCAAGTCCTATTCCTTGCTGTCCCCTGAGCACCCCCCAGGAGCTGATTGAGCAAAATATCTCTGGAAAGGGCCCCTAATTTCAAGATCTCGCCTAGGAACAGGTGAACTACCTCAGTGCCCTGGTCCTAGCAGCAGAGCAGCCAAGACTTCAAGCTATCACCCTCCCACTGCCTGAATTGTGCCTGAAGACCCTGGAGTTCTGTTTGCATATAGTCTCGGATGATCTATGTCGGTTAGGGGGCTGCTCCTTGAGGCTCCTTAGTTTTGTTAGTAACCTGGGTCTGGACCTCCTTTGCAATGCCTCCCTCTGCCTCAGTCTCAATTTCGCCTTCCCACCTACCATCGCCATAACTGGGGTCCCATATATTCCTGTCCCACGTCTTGGAGTCTCAATCCGATGCCATAAGGGCCCTAACTCTGGACTGGGACATGGTGGGTGGGGGTTCTACAGGAGGTGGCAATGGCGATCCCAGGCATAGTGGATTGTCATAGTCTCAGCGATCTCCTGCTGCTTGTGGGCCCTCAGCTGAGCCGCTTCCAAAGCCTTAGTTAGCATGTTATTCTTATGCATGAGAGCTCACTCATCATCCACCAGGATTCATATATTCTTCTCTAGCTGCTTGTTATGCGCCAACAACTTTTCCACCATTGTCAGGAATAACCATCCCCACCTCCAATCCTTACTGAGTTTATTATGCCCATATAACTCTATTTCCCTCTCCATCTGTTCACCCAATTTGGCTGGGGTGAGGAGAACTTCATCCCTGTCCCATCCAACTGGGGAGCCACCCGGCATAACAGTTTGGCAATCGGTGCCCAGTGGGGGGTAATACTCTAGCTGGGTATCTTGTCGGAGGCCACAACCCCACATCCTTGCTTACCCCACATCTGGCTACAACTCCTGGAGGTATCACTAAGTGTATTCTGCCGACTACACCAGGTGTTAGGCCAAGGTAACTTGCTGTCAGTCCCAACAACAAGACATGTTTATTAAGCCAGCTGAAAAAGTGCAGAGACTTGATTCTTCCAAATCTACAACAGCGACTTCTGGATTCTACTCAACCTCTATGTAGCTTTTACGGATGCTTGTCTTATAAAACACAGAAGACAGTTGAGTGGAGTGAGGCACTAACAACAATGGGGTTGCCATGTGATCAGGACAAAATAAAGAATTTGAACACAGAGGGGAATATCATATGATGAATGAACATTTGACTTCAACGTCTTCTTTGTCATCACTAGTGGTTGACCTAATCTTTGTGCTATGTTTCCTGTATGAAAGAAGTATTAAATCATCACTTGCTACTCCAAATCACAACAATCTCAGCTGAGTTCTTTTTCCTCATTGAATGGAATACTGTGTTCTCAAAGAAGTTGCCTTCTGCTTGACCATGAGCATATCATGAAGGACTAGAAGTACCGGACACACAAGAAACCACACAAAACGAATGCACTGCATTCAGGAAGTTCATTAACACGGTTGTTCAAAATTACAACAAGAAACTAAGAAGGATGCAGATGTAGTGCTTTATAGCAGGCCTGAGTAACCAACTTTAATTTCTGTGGTGATTTTAAAACAAGTTAAATATAATGATTATTAAACATTTTTTCAGTTTTTACTATGGTAACGTACAGCTTACCTTCATCCTCATGGTCTCAACCCTTGTTGCCCCTCACCTCCATTATATAGTCGAACACCTCCCCTAATTTCATTTCCTGGGAAAAACTCTTGGAAGAGTGGTGACTGAGTGAGAGCACAGGGACACATGGGGATGGGGAAGATGTGCCTGACTGAATGGGAGAGGCTAGGAGTCAGTCAGGGTCTACATGAGGAGGCTTCCCAGCTTCCTAACTGCCCCAGCTCCCTATTCCCCCCCCCCAACCCCCAAGCAAACAAACAAACTATTCCATACTTCTCCTACCCACACACAACCCTCCAAGTTCACTCTCAGTCTCCTTTCTAGGAATTACTTCCTTCTCCCTAGCTCCTCCATTACCCATAGTCATCCAAGCCTTTCCACTGCTTGTCAGGGGTGTGGGAAATGCATTTCTGTGTCATAATTTAAATGAATTAGTACTCAAATTTCTACATTAATACGCCTAGTAAGGAATCTGTTTGTCCAAAAAAAAAAAGGAACATTTTTTGTTTGTATTGTGACCTGTATTTTGAAATAAATTACCAAACTAATTGAAACCAGTGTAATTATATTGTTGTTTTGACAAATAAAATATGCAGAATTTTAAAATATTGTGCACATACTTTTTACTTTTTGTGTGTAGAATGTTCATTCTGCATGTTATTCCTCTCCAAGTTGGATGCAGCTAGGAAGTGGAGATTTTCCATGTCTAAGAGGCAGGCATGAGACCAGACTGTGGAGGATCAAGGGGAGTTTTACCCATTGTGGTGGAAGTCAATATCTGATACCTTCATCAATCCACTAATTAGCATTGACATGCTAAGGTTTGTCAAATCTGTAGACACCCTTTCACTAATTGTTGGAAAAAAACTGAGAAACCTGAAGAATTTCTTCAACTAGTGAACTATAATATTCAGGAAGGGACAGATAAGTGCCCCTAAAGCTTACCAACCCTCCTCTCTTCCCTCCTTCCGCAAGCCCCACTTGATTTTGTTTCCATGACCATCTGTCAAAAAACAACTATGATTTTCTTTTGTTTAACAATGTTGTGGCCTTTTATTCTTAAATTTTAGATAATTCTGAAATCTGTCTTCAGTTGGACATATCCTAGGCAAAGTTTGCTAGTAGTGTATTACTTTGAGAAACAGAGCCTTTTTTTTCTTATTTTACTATCTTGTCAATGTCTTGAGAAATTCTGGAAAATAGAAGGAACAAGTTAAATTTTGCTGAAACATCCACTTTCTTGGGAAACTTGGTAAATACAAAGAACGTACTAAGCCAAGAATCTGTACTTGTAACAATGTTGAGCAGTATGTGATATAGCTGTAGCTGTGTCAGTCCCATGACATTAGAGAGGCTAAGTGGGGAAAGGTAATATCTTTTATTGAACCAACTTCAGTTGGTGACAGAGACTCTTCTTCAGGAGCGTGTGGCTCGAAAGCTTGTCTTTCTCATAACAGAAGTTGGTCCAATAAGAGAAGCTTTTGAGCCACACAGAATTGAAGAAGAATCTCTGTCTCCAACACAAGTTGATCCAATAAAAGAAATTATCTCACCTACCTAGTCTTTGTAATGTTGAGCAGGTAATTTATGGTAAAATGTAATGCACTTCAAAGAACCCAGCAAGATTTTTTCTTTTGAGACTTGTGATTAGATTCTTTGCTGCATATTTACACACATAAAACAGGAAATGTCATCTTAAGAGAAGGGCCTTTTTGTTAGACTCTTCGGCAGTGATTTTTTTTTTAAGTATTCTTGTGGAGTGAATAGCACTGTGGAACTATCATGTTTCTGCTATTTCCTTACGTAAAAGGAAAGTGAAAGAAACAGCTTAGTATCATTGCTCCACTTTGTCTCCTTCCCTCATGCAGGAGCCACAGGCCTTAATCATTGGGATCTCTCTAAGTGAAAGGGGAGTGCGTTTCTCACATTACTGTCCCTACTCACTTTCACCCTGTAGATGCCCCTCCATGGGTGCCCAACAGAGAAGGGATTCCATTGAGTTTTGGTGATGGAGATGTGTATAGGAGAAATGGATTGATCACATTTCATGGCACTACATGCTTCCAGATCTCTGCATAGAAATTAGTATTTCACTTTCAGGGTTAGTTCTCATATTGATTCCTGGTTTTCACCATCCATAGTGTATGCACCTTTATGATTCCTTTCCCTAGATGTATTGGCTTGAAATCAGTTTAGATGGATGCCTAAGTTAAAACATCTCCCTCTTGTTAAGGGGCTTATTCCTTCACCCTCTCACTTCCCTGGTCCTTCTCGCATGAACAGAGAGCAACAAGACCTGAAGTCCAAAGGTGCAAACAATTTCATGTTTATTGGGGTGAACTTCCAGCAAGCATGATTCCAGTTTCCTTCCTTAGTGTCCCCCTTCCCAGCTCTGACACCACAGAGCCTTGCCTGTGTCTCTGTTTCTGTTCCCATCCCCTGTTCCCATTCCCCCCCTTAGCAAAACATGATCCCAATTCCCCCGCCCCCAGTCTCTGTTCCCATTCCCCCACACACTTCCTGATTGACTGCAGACTATATAGTAAAAGTTGAGTTCTGTTTAGCTATATTATAACCAATCATTTTACTGAAATTTAACTAACTAATCCCAACATATTGTAACCAATTATATCCTACCATCTTAGTTGGTTTACAACCAAAAAAATTAATTATACAGCAGACAGAAACAATCACAGAACCAGACAGAGATTATACAGACAAACAATAGGGAAGTGGAAACTACAGGTATAGAACAATACAGAAATGAGGATTTCACATCCCAGTTATTGATAAGTGAGTTCTTGCCAGACAGGATGCTATCAAACTAAGTTTCCTTTTACATCTTCTAAGCTCTTCCCTTTCTATGGAGGTGATAGGAATATCAGGACAGGATTGTATTCCTAACAGCCCAATAGCACCTTATTTAAATGTGACTAGTTTGGAATGTGAGGATGTGACCATACACTTCCCAGCTTATGGCTGCTTCTGCTGCTTAGCTGAAGGCCTTAGTCTGTCACAGTAAGAGAAGGCCATTACACAGACAGACAGTGATTTTGATTCTTTCTTTAATACCTCTATAACTAGCGAAGTTATAAGAATACACCTAAATTCTTAAAATATAGGCCTTTGAAGACAGGTCTGAATATCTATAGCCTAACACCTCCATGTTGTCCTTCCCTAAAAGGAAGCTTTTCACTTCAGGCTCATTTGGCTTAAAAACGCTCTTATAACAACCCAGGGAGCTCCTTCAATGCCAACTGGCAGTGAACACCCCAGCCCATAACTCACATCAGGCCTGACATACTCCTTGCTCCAACTCACTGTGGTCATAATCTGTATCTAAAAGGTGTCATGTCAGGTATCATATATAAGCTGATAGCATGCTGGTCATTAATATTATTGTGTGAGGTGTGCACAGGTGGAGTATACAGATTTATAGATGTGTGCTGGAAATATGTTCTTAAAATGTGTTTGGCAGAAAAAAAGCCCAGCTAGTGCTAGACAAAGGAATGTTTCACCTGCTTGACAGTGTCTCCAAGGTAAATTGAACAAGATAAGGCCAGAAGCAATTAAAGTTCTTTTACATATAAGGTAAACTAAACCATCAAACTAGCAAATGGGGGAGATACCACTTAATGATCACAATGGAAGATTGAATATGTACCTCAGGAAACCTTCCTGGCCCTTGAAACAGATGGACTTTGGGAAATATAAGAAGAAACAGCCATTTTGGCATCAATCACTTTAGAGACAAAAGAGGCCAGAGCACTGGAAATCTGAGAGAGTTAGATCCTTCAGCCAAGTGGGCTGAAGTCTCTGGAAACTGACTATAAAGAAGAAACCTGCTTAGACAAAGATTGGAACTTGCTAAAGTTAGGTTTTAGTCACTAAAAAGTGTGTTTGTAACCTTTCAAACCTTTTGCTCTTATTTGAAAACACTGAAACCTATGTTCTCTGTTAATTAAATTATTCTTGTTTTATTACAAAACCATGTCAGTGTTGTTATACTGAGGAGAAGTGTGAGTTATCAGGTTACCTAACAGCCTGTTGCATGTCCTGTGCCTTTGGAGGCAGCAAACCTAATAGCTTCTGTGATTTTCTTTTCTAAGTGAGAGGGCCTGGAAACTGCAGAAAAATGTGTCTGGGAACTCAGAAATTGGGGTTCACTGAAAGGCTAAGTTTGGGTTGGCAGAATTCTGAAAAGTTTCCTGGCAAGGCAGACAAGCAGGTATGTCAAGGACTTGACACAAAGCTTAGCAGCAGCAAAGCTCATTGTTGCTGAGGCAGAGGGGTAACACTGACTCACAGTGCTGGGTGACTTGAGCAAGATGTTGCATCCATACTTTACAGCTCAAGAAAACCTTATTCCCTCAGTCAAAGTGAATAATAGAAATATGTAGTGTCTAGATGATTATAAAGGAGGAGAAAATATTACCTGTTTCGTGGTGCCTTAGCGAAGCAAAAATCGTTCTAGAGCTCATGTCTTTCCAAGCCTATTGTTGACAATGGGAATTTGGTCTGAGTGAGGAATAATTAAGGACTTTCAAAGTAAAGTTTTTGGCAATAAATAGCATGTTACAAAACATGCTTCTGCAAATTGGAAACATACTCTGAGTTTTAAGATGTCATATTTAGTCTTCAAAACTAGTATGGAAGCCCAGATTGCTACTCTACAATGGATTTACAAGGACAGAGATTTCTAATTTTCTTCTGTCAATAAATGAAGGAGCAATTTGTTTTCAGTCACTTGATACCCATCCAAGACGACCCTTCAGCTGCTAAGAGATTAAAATTCTGGTTGATCTTTCTAGCACTTTTTCCGGCTAGAAAATCCTGTATTTTAAAGTAATAATTGCAGCTGTTTCTTAAACTCAACAAATTCATTGGAACTGTTGTGACTATATACTCTTCTCTAATTGCTTTTTAATCACCTTTTCAATCAAGCATTTTGGGTTTTATATTATATCTCTATATAAGGGTAATAAGAAATTACTAGAAATGGAGACCTGACTCCAGATTAGGTTTAGGACAGTGGTTCTCAAACTTTTGTAGTAGTGATCCCTTTCACACAGCAAGCCTCAGACTGTGACACTCCTTATAAATTAAAAAAACCAAACAAACACTTTTTTATATATTTAACACCATTAGAAATGCTGGAAGCAAAGTGGGGTTTGGGATGGAGGCTGACAGCTTGCGACCCCTCATGTAATAACCTTGCGACTCCCTGAGGGGTCCTGACCCTGAGTTTCAGAACTGTTGGTTTAGGATGAAGTTTGGATTCCTACTTGATACTGAATTGTTCTTGCAAGATTCTGCCCTTAAAAGATGGAAAATCTCACAAGGTCAAAAACTTTTATGAGCATTTGGTTTAATCCAATCTTGAAAGGGTCTTTTTTGTATTATTCTAAAGTTGGTCAAGACCCAGAACTAAAACAGATAGGGCATGTTTAGACGCAGGGGCTTTTGATCACTTTTTTTCTCCACCACAAAAAGCAAGGGTTTGGATTTGACAGGCTCTTGTTTTTGGCCCATATCTAATAAAAACTTTGCCAATTCCACCAAATAAATACAGATATTTTTTCAGGATTGTCATAAACAGATGGTTAAGGGTTAATGTCTCTTTTATCTGTAAAGGGTTAAGAAGCTCAGTGAACCTGGCTGACACCTGACCAGAGGACCAATAGGGGGACAAGATACTTTCAAATCTTGGTGGAGGGAAGTCTTTGGTTTGTGCTTTTGTTTGTTCATTGTTCGCTCTCGGACTGAGAGGATGGGACACCATTCCAGGCTCTCCAAATCTTCTGAATCAGTCTCTCATGTTTCAAAATTGTAAGTAATAGCCAGGCAAGGCGATTAGTCTTATGTTTGTTTTCTCACTGTATAATGTCTCTTTTTTGCTGGAGATTTTCACTCTGTTTGCTATAACTTTGAATCTAAGGCTAGGGTGGAGGATCCCTCTGGCTATACGAATCACGAGTACCCTGTAAAGATTTTCCCTCCTGTTTTACAGAGATAATTTTTACCTTTCTTTCTTTAATTAAAAGCTTTTTTTTCAAGAACCTGATTGATTTTTCCTTGTTTTAAGATCATAGGATTGGGTCTGAAACTCACCAGGGATTGGTGGGGGAACAGGAGGGGGGATGGTTAATTCCTCTTTGTTTTAAGATCCAAGGAGTTTGGATCTGTGTGAAGCCTCTCGAGGCAACCCAGGGAGGGGAAAGTCTGGGGGGAAAAGGAGGAGGATGGTTAATTTCTCCTTGTTTTAAGATCCAAGAGGTTTGGATCTGGGTTCCCCAGGGAAGATTTCTGGGAAACAGAAGGTGTGCCAGACACTAAATTCTGGCTGGTGGCAGCGTACAGACCTAGGTTAGTAATTAAACTTAGAAGTGTTCATGCAGGTCACCACTTTTTGTACTCTAAAGTTCAAAGTGGGGGAAAAAACCTTGACAAGGATCACTATCTTTTTCTTTCCTCCCTGCTTTTGACATGGGATCATTTTTGTCCTTTGTATTCACATCACACATGGCTGGTAGACTTTGGCCTGACCTCATCACAATAGGGTCCATAACTTGGGTTCCTAGATGCTACAGTAATATAACTATATTATAATAATCCTTCAAAAAGCTAAAGGAATCTTCAGGATTCTATCCTAAAACTGAAACCCATCTTCCTATTCCCAAAAGGTTTAATGGTTTGAAGATCTAAAAAGTCATTCACACTAGTCAAGCATATATATTTGCTAGTTTAAATAAATAAATTGTTTGATAAATATTTCTTGACAAAAGAGGAGATATTTTAAAAGTATTTTATGTGTCAAAAAATCTTTTCAAGATGCATACTGAGCTATACATTGACTGATTCACTTGAAGTTATTTGTCTTAAAATTGACATTTCTGTGTTACTTTAAAATGCTTTTTCAATTTGATTCATTTCTCTAACATTCCAAGTTACCAGCATCAAGAGGGCTATAAGCATAAGCACAGATTGACTGAGGCCAGCATTGTGTAGGTGTAGAGAGAGTGTGTATTTTCTAGTGAAAAATGTTATAATAGACTATTGTGATGGTACGTACTAATTTTAATTCTCTACATTCATATTCTGATTTCTCTAGAACAGTCTGAATATATAAACTAATACTCAGTTTTGTGCATTTATATCTTCTGAAATGGCTGCTTCCACCTGTAACACGGTTAGCCAAACCTTCATGCATACCATGAAAAAGTATCTGAATGCTTGTTTGAATAAAAAAAGTAGAGAATGCCTTATCGTGATCTCCCACAGGTGTATAAAGTCCTACCCCTCTGCCCAATTTGCATCTCATCAATAACATATTGGAGTTCTGATTGAACAAATGCCACCCAGGGCCCATTCATCACCATGTCAGGACTCTTTCCTCCACCCACCAGCTATGGCTCCATAGAGAGACTCCATTGTGAAGTGTACTTCAAAAAACAGGTATAAGAGGATTTGAAAGTGCAAATCATGTATTTGTTATTGCATCTGGTGCATAAGCATTGGCCTGGAGTCTGTAATTAATGTGCTTGGCATTAAGCAGAACTGTTGGCCCTATGAGTGGTTTCTGATCACAGCCTAGGCTCTGCAACATCTTCTAAATATGAATACGGCTTCTGGTTCGGGGGTTTATTAATTTCATTTTTTAGGATTATTCTTAGCAATTTTTGAGTTCTTTGTAGATGTCCAAAAATTGTGGCTTGAGGGAGGGGAGGCTGGAACTTTCTTTGTATATACTGTAATGTATATTTTTTACATTACAATATCAACTATTGCAATAAGTAATTTTAATAATTTACTAGGGACCATTACTGTGTACAACTGTTTCAAACAGCACTATATTAAAGTGCACTAGGGAACCCTTAATGCACACCGAGTCTACATAGACCAATTAATGCACAACACGTTAATCTTTAGAAATCACACCCCCAAAATGCCTTTTATGCCACTGACTAGAAAAGTCTTTAGATATAAGTAACCATTTCTTGTGGTTAGTGAGTGAACACCAATTTCTTTCTTTCTTTCTTTTATTTTTTTTATGGGAGGGTGGTTATTGGTGTGTATTGGTTAAAACCTACAATCAGAAGTCCTGCCTCTTCGCTTTGAGAGCTTTGATGGTTATGGCACTGTGGTGAAATGGGATTTTTTCCCCCATTAGCTAAAAAACATGTCAGTCCCTTTCAGAGTGGGATAGAACTCAAACTCCAGAAACTTGTTACACTGCTGGGGACTATTCTTCTGAATAGTCCCAAACAGTGTTTGCAGATGATGCATCATACCTGCTGTGGCCTCTGGAACATTCAGGAGGTTAGTCTTGTGCTTTGTTTATTTTCCCAGGTTCTTATATTTTTGCCCTGAATAGCAGTCTGTGTCTCCAACAGGCTGGCAGGACCCTAGGGTTCTAGCCATTTCACATAACTGAACCCCTACTCTCTTTCTTTGCCCTGACAGACTATAGGGAGTTCCGTGTTTCTGTCTAACATTCTATTTATGAAACACTTGAGCAACGAATGTAGGAAACTGTTTTAATATCACTTGAACAAAGTGACTAACTGCCTCCCTTCCTTTCATAGTCTCTTCCGATGGCCTTTTCAATCCATTCAGATGCTGGTACTGTCCCCCCAGAGAATAAATGCTGCAGTGAGAAGGCTGAAGTGACAGGAGGAAACAAAGACAAGAGGGTGAGGCTATCACATTTAGAAACAGGGAATAGTACTGGAAACCATATGAAGTATCAGTAAGACTTAGAAAATCCAGTTTAGCTGGTGCTCAGCCCAAGGAGAGCAATGATACTCCCTGGTCACCCACAACCAAAAATGTCTTCAGAGCAAAAGCATTGCTCAAAAGTTGCTTTGAAAATGCCCCCTTATTTTCTAAGCATTGAAAAGTAGACAACCCGTTCCACTGCAGAGCACACAGTACCTTTGAAATTTCCCCTCTATGCAATCTTATTGAGCAATGTGTAGAAATCTGTTCACAGTTTACTTGCATTCAGAACATAATTGAATAAATTGAAGTAAATAGTATGCTATTTACTCTCTCTCAGCTGTACAATTAATACAATTCTGAGACTATATTATACAGTGCTAATTAAATGCAAAATAAAAGTCAAATCACTATCGTATAAGCTTTGATGTGCATCTCCAAGTGAATGTAATCCTGTAGCTGAATTTTTTTTTTGCTTATTGAGAAATAAATGACAGATGTTGAAATACATAACATGGGGTAGACTGTTTTTCTTGGTGGCAAGGAATCATAGCTTTCCCATTCAGATTTGAACCTTAGCGTTCATAACCTGAGAAGCTAGCATGAACCCCTCTAAGCTTAATTACCAGCTTAGATTTGATATCGCTGCCACCAGCCAAGAATTTCCAGTGTCTTGGCTCACTCTGGTCTCCCCAAAACCTTCCCTGGGGGACCCCAAGACTCAGAGGCTCTGAGTCTTACCACAAAGGGAAATAAACCATTCCCCCCACCTCTCTCCCACCCAGAATTTCCTCTCTGGGCTAACCTGAGAGTTACTGATGCAACCTCTTTACATCACAATACCAAGAAGCATGTCTCCTCTCTTCCACAAAGAGACAAACCCAAAGACAAGGAAACAGAAAAGATTCTATCTCTCTTCCCCCGTAGCTTCTTCCCGCCCTGGGACACTAGGAGAGTTAAACACAGAGAGCAGTTTCTCCCTCCCCCCGTCTTTCCTTTCTCCCACCAATTTCCTGGTGGGTCAACTAGAAAAAAAAAATCAACAGGTCTTAAAAAGCAAAACTTTTAATAAAAAAAAAAAGAAAGAATAGAATAACAGTTCTCTGTAATCTAGATGGTAAGATACAGGGTTTTCAACTTATAGAAAATGAATAAACAATAGAAAAGGGATAAACAGCCTTATCCAAAACCAATACAATTTAAAGTACTTATAGTCAAATACACATAAAGACTCCACCAGCCAGATACACAGATGCAAATACAGCAAAACAATTTAAAAGACTATACTTTTGCTACCTTTGTAATTACAACTGGGAAACAGAAGATTAGAAGGACTGGAAATAGATCCTCTCATAGCTGAGAGAGCACAGAACAGACAAAGACCCAAGACCAAGAAACACCCACAAATTCCCTCCCTTAAGCTTTGAAAAATCCGGTTTCCTGATTGGTCCTCTTGTCAGGTGTTTGGTCCCCTTTGTTAACCCTTTACAGGTAAAAGAAACATTAACCCTTAGCTATCTGTTTATGACACAAGGTCTCCATTAATGTGTGTGGTTGTAGCTGGTTACTTTTTCCCCTTGCTTATTGGGTGGTTTAATATGGTCCTAGGTAATGAAAGTCCAAAAGAAAAATCCAATGGCCAAAACACATTGTTTACTTAGGATTCTTAGGGCTGCTGGCTCTTTTCTTGAGATTCGGTGCTTCCTTCAGCTCCTCTTTTGCTGTAGAAGAGTGGAGAGAAGCTTTCTCTCACCTTCTGTCAGAATCTCCAGCTTTGACTGAGCATTCAGCTCCTCCTTTCCAGGCCCCAAGTACAAAGCCCTTTATGCCTCCTTATCCAAGGCCACTTCCTCGGGGTCCTCCACCCTTTCTGGAATCCTCTTCACATACTCTACTTATCCTTTTAAAAGTTTCATTTTCCAGCATTCTGAATCCACTCTGAAAGCTATTGCTACTTTGGCTTCTTCAGGGAAATTAAAAGACATGTTCTGTAGCTCTAGCTCCTTTAACAGTTTACCACTTGTGGAATACTTCAACAGTACTGTTTGTTCAATTGCTCATCATGCTCTCTCTCTTTCAGAAGCATTTTCTCCTCCCAGATCTCCAGTGTGTACATTGGAGATACCCACTTTCACCACCTGTTGCTCGAATAGTTCTGGTCAAAACTTTATGAACAAATTACTTATTTATCAAAGTCCTTTTTAAAAATCAAACACTTTCATGATTTTTTAAAATTTTTCTATTTATGATCAAGTTGAAAAATTAAGGTTTTTGTTTTTTGTTTTTTTGGGGGTTTATCACTTTTCCTTTCTTTGCTGTACTCTAATGTGCACATTTGCTCGACCTGATCCAAAGCTCATTGAACAATTTTAATGAATGTTGGATGTTCATCGTGTATGCTACTTTTGCTGGTTTTTTTTCTTCTTTTTTTGGTTTATCACTTTTCCTTTCTTTGCTCTACCCCTATTTTCCTGAGAGAAAAGGGGAAGGAAATATATGAGAAAAAGAAGAGAAGGATGGAAAAGAGAACTGAAAAAAATGGAAAACATTTTGACAATATCTATTGAAATTTTAATATATTTTGAATATGTGCATCAAAAATGGCTAAGAAATTGCATAATTCACAAATTATTTTTCCATTTTTTGACCAGCTCTAGCCTCTAGGAGTATGTCTGTTATGAGAACAGAGATAGTTTATTATTTGCTCTTTCCCATTACTCATTGTACCCTACTACAAGTTGTATGGTCCCTCTAGGAACCACCTCAGAATGCCTTGGTTTTGCTGAAACAGGAGGATAGTACTGTAACTATGGCCTTTCCTTAAAGGGACAGTATTTCCTTTTACTTGCCTTAGTTGCTAAATTTCTTTTGAGTGGAAGAACTATCTGAAATATTTTCACAGTATTTAGCTTTTCACAGTGCTTTCCCCGCTCGTCTACTCCTTTTTGCCTTTCCAATAGTTTTTTTGTTGTATATTAGTCTAATTTGAGAATATTTTTTAGTGTGTTCCTTCCTTATCACTTCATCACCTGATGTCATTTCCGCAAAAAACACATGGAAATAAGGATTAATGTAAGTAATAAATAAATTAAAACTGC
Source organism: Chelonoidis abingdonii (assembly GCF_003597395.2). Lineage (NCBI taxonomy): Eukaryota > Metazoa > Chordata > Testudines > Testudinidae > Chelonoidis > Chelonoidis abingdonii. Next base: position 145,008,614 of record NC_133770.1, read on the forward strand.
AACTAATTCACATGCCACTGTTATATTAATGGTTTTCCTAATTTTCTACTTTCACCGTAAAAGAACACTTTACCTGAACAAATAAATGGCATTGAAAAGCACTGTGTACTTGTAATACAGTGATTTAATTAAAAATCAATTGACTACATAAGAACCAATTACTTTATTCTTTTAAATTATATTTAATAAAAATAAATCAATGCCTCTTTGCTTTGAGTGCATGATTCATATTTCAATAACTTTTAATAAGCAGATGTTTTATTTCCTGTTCAAAATTGATTTTAAATATAATAAGGGGCTGAGAAGTGGGATGTAAGTTTAAACATTTAATTGGGACCTCATTTAAGTCATTTAGAATGTTTTGAACAACTTTAATGCCCTTTGGATTAAAATTTTTATCACACTCTGTTCATCCTGTATGCTAATTTTGCTGTTTTGTATTGTAAAAAGTAAAGAAAAGAGTTTGTTGCTTAGGTGAGACTCTGTTGAACAGAATGCTGCTGACAAATAAACATGATATACTGAAGCAGGAATTTATCTTTTCATATCAGAGCCTTTGCAAAATAAACAAGAGCCTAAGTCTTTCCATTTTTACATTGCAATGCTCAGAACTTCCAGAGGGAATTATGGATTCACCCCACTAATATCTCTGGGCATGGACGCCACTTGGTTTTCATGATTTCAAAGTAAGTGGCTTTAACTGATGGAAGGCAGAAATGATGGCTCCTTCTTATGAGAATTATATGTATTGCTTATTTATCTACATGGACCCCTTATACTATACTAGTGGTTCTTAACCTATGGGCTTCATGTGGCCCAATTAGCACACAGCTGTAGGGCATTTGTGTGCTAAAGGCTTCCAGGCCATACAGTAGGGTCCAAGTTCCTCACTACCGCCCATGCAGGGCTCTGCTCCTGGTCTCATTCTGTGGAGGGGTCTCTGGGCAGGAGGCACTGCGGTTTGTGGGTGGAAGCGGGTGCGCTGTGGTTCTCAACCTGCAGCCCAGGTAACACATTGTGGGCTGCATATGTAGCCCACGATGATAAATAGGTTGAGAACCACTGTACTATACTGATAAGATCCTAATTAATTCCAATAAAAATAATATGTGGGCAAGGCATTAGGGAGATCACCTGGGAGATTTAGACTGAACATTGCCCTGTTTAACTCTGAGGTGTCCTACCACCAAATGGAATCCATAATGTTGAGTTTAGGCACTCAGGTTCCCTTTACAATGTATAGGAAAGTTAGGTGCTTTAGAGCGGGATCCATAGACACCAACATACCTAATGAAGAGCCACTGAAGTAGCTTCTAGGAAATACCATGGGTGAGGGGTTAAACTCCACCCCCTCAAAGTGGCGGGTAGTGCCTATCATCCCCAGTCAGGACTCACAGCTGTGAACTTCCTCCTGCAGTTAGGCACCTGAAAAAGGGCTGACCTTGCTTAAGAAAAAGAAAGGAGGAGGCGCTGTTGCTTCTTTTCTATCCTATAGCTTAGTGGTTAGAGCACTTACCCTAGAAGTGGTAGAAGACCAAGGTTCAAATCCACCCTCTGCATGAGTGGAGCAGGTACTTGAATCCAGATTCCCATGGGAATGCCCTAACCACTGGATTATCTGGTAAAAGGCATGGGGACACCACCACCTATGTTTTATTGGGGGTAGGGAGGCAAAATCCATTAGATTTCCTGAGAGGATGAAGTAGAGCATGTCTACAAGATTAGGCCTTGCAGAAAAAATATCAGCGTGGAATGTCTAGCTTGTAAATCCCATGGGGGCTTCACCGCTGCTCATTGTGGTCAGGACTGCAGTAGCTATGCATATGCTTATTGGCAGAAATTTGAGGTGACATTACCATTGGAAACTTTGGTGTCTATTGGGTTAGGGGAAATTGAACATGGAGGCTTAGAGAATCTGCATTTTGGACTTAGGCATGCCTAGGTCCATCCTGTGAGTCCCATCCTATTCTGCCATATGAGCAGCAATGTGGCCTAATCAATAGCTTCCCTGGACTGGGACACAGGAGACCTGAATTCTGTTCCCAGGCCTGGTGGGCAACATTTTGCACATTACTTCCTCTCTCTTTCCTTCAGATTCCCCATCTGTAAAATGAGGAGAATGATACTTGGCTCCTTTGGAAAGTGCTTTAATATCTATGGATGAAACATGCTATATTAATATTGGTACCAGGGAGGGCTCCATTGTAAGGCTGATTTTTCACATCATTCCAAACCCCAATTTTAAGGTAATACAAATGTTGAAACCATTTTAAGGTAAAGTGTCCAGAGACAGGATAATTTTCCCAGAAAATCTAGAACTGAGCAAGTCAATTTTTGAGATTTACAGCCTTAAAATTGTCTTTAGTATTTTTGCAAGTTTTCTTACGTTTCTTTGCCTCTTCTCTGAACCCCTCTAAATTAGATAATACTACATATTGGAACAACAGCAGAAGTAATAAAATAATTAAGTCCTATTTAAAAACTGTCCTTTCTCACACAGTGAAAAAGACCAGCGCCAGGAGGTTTGGCGATGCGTCATGGCCCCAACCCAGGGGTGATGTGCGCACCGAGGCCCCCAGCCTGTCTGCCCCAACCTCTCGGTCACAAAGGAACAGCAGGCGAGAGGGGGTCTCGGGGGTGGAGCATCGGCAGAGCCACGTCAGGCTGTTTGGGGAGGCAGAGCCTTCCCCTGCCTACGATACCCGCTGCCCATGGCTGCTGCTTCTCAAATTCTTCCTTCCCTGATCCAGCATTTTATTCACACACCTTCCCAATCTTGTTTTCGCTTATGTCTTTCTATTGAGGCAATGGTTACAACATTATTAATTATCTGTTTGTGGATAAATCTAAAGGTTTCACTTCTCTCCTCAGCCTTCTTGAACTATCACCTGAATTTCACGCTGTGGATCATACTCTTCTCTTTTAATTCCTTAGCACATGCTGTTTGGTTTCTCTGATTTTGTAGTCTCATTGTTTTCTTCCTAATCACAGCCCTGGAATGTTAAAATTCCAACCCTACAACAAGGGAGATTTTTTTTTAAAGATAGGAACTGTTGTTGGAATTCACTCTGCAGGGCAGAAAGTCCGCTAAGGGCCTGGCACAATTTAAAGATGGCATAAAAGTAAATGACTGATACTTTGGAGTACTTCTTTTTGCCACCCACCTTTCCAAAATATTCACCTGCCTGGGTCAGAGTTAAGAGCTGCGCGGGCAGCTGTGGGGAGCTATGGACCATCCACCTGCTGGGGGCGGGGGACTTTAGAGGGTGGGAACATGGCTCATGGCCTACTCTCAACCCCTCCCATCCCCCACAGGCAGGTGGAGGGGCCCAGGCCCCCAACCTAGCTCCAGCTTCCATCTTGGCTATGGGGCAGGGTCTCAGAGGGAAGAGGCGGGGCAGAGCCCCCTACTCATAGGCCCCCCACTTTTAGGCAGAATCTATCATCCTTGCTTCTAGGTCTCTGCAGACCTCACCCTCTCCTGTATAGTTTCATGACAGACAAAAACCAACCTCCTCCACCACTGTCCCTCTCATTAGTATCCAGCACCCATCACTGGACTCTCACAGAAATAACCAGGTAAACAGTCTCTGAAGAGAGAGAGAGTGTACACACAGCTTAACTGGTACAACACAGGATCAGGTCCTTTATAACAGCACAGTAATGGAATCTACTTATAGTGAAAATGAATAGTTGTTTACTAAGATTACGATAGAAGACATCTTTTCAACATGATTTTCCCAACTAAGTTTTACCTTTCTCCTTTTTGTTTTTACTGGGAACCACTTGTTTTTTTAAATAATAAACATACTGTGATATGTCATGTGAGCTTCTGAAGGAATTTTGTGAATGCTGTCATGCTGAGGCCCCTTTAAGAACATGAATGTAATCTCTGAACTATGTTTCTGATTATTATTGATGCAGTCCCATGAGGGAGGAGAGTTCTGTTGGGACTTACTACATCTTGTTAATGATGGTCTCCTATGTTCTTTCTACAACTAAAAAGAAAAAGAAAAAAACCAGGAGATGAAGGAAATTATGTTACTGTCTTACACAGTCTTATTTGAATTTCTGGTCAAATTGTAGCATCAAAAACATGTCACAGTTACTTGAGATATAAGACTTGGTTCTGTTTATATAAACCACTGGTGCATGTGTATTATAAGTCCCCTTCTGTGCTGACCGACAGAGGATAGGCGTTTTTGAGCCCCACCGACAGAGCCTGGACTCTTTAACTCAAACTGTAGCAGCTTATGCATCTAGTTCTGGAGGTGTGTGGGTTTATCCCTAAGGTGGCAGCCATAACATTTAAACAAAGGAATAAAAATGTTCTGCAGTATCTATCAGTACTCATATAACCTTATATCAAAAATCCAGTCTGCAAAGGAATTAGAAACAAAAATTCAGGAAAAGAATTAGAAAGTTGTCTCTACTGAGTTTCAGGGAAACAAAAGTTCAAATATTCAAACTTCTAAAATATCTTCCTTTAATAAACATTCAGCCATAAAAGGTTGAAAGCATCACAAATGGCCTTTTTGTATATTCTTTGGACAAGCTGTTACTGTTCAACATCTCTTGACATTGTTCATGTTAAATGAAGGACGGTTAAGATCACATGCTATGAAGGACGGTTAAGATCACATGCTATGTATCTTTGCTGAAAAGAACGTGAAAAGAAATGTGTTTTGCATGCATCTCTGCTGCCCCCAGCAATTGGTTTAAGTTCTATAGTTGCATCTGTTGAAATGATATAAATTAAATACAACCCCCCTCCCTCCATTCGCGAAACATTAAGTGTGCACATTTGAATGAAAGGAGAACTCGATTATTTTTTTCTGACATGAATAATTCCTCCACATTGGGCTCAATCCTCTACTGCACTGAGTCTTCATGGGTCACATCTCAGGGGAACATGTGGATGGTGGGGATGGAGAGGAAGGTACTTCTTAACCACTTTTCCATTGCTTTGATTATAGACCAGCTGGAGGCCAATATGGCCTGCTCTAAATTATGCTAGTTTCAGCCACAATGCTGGCCAAGATTTAGCAGATAACTGTGCATTGCACCCTGCCCCTGACATGCGTCCTATGCAGAGAAGCTACCAGATTTGCACTGGCTGAGGATTTCCCTATGTCAAAGGTCATCTTCAATGGCAGGGCAAAGCAGTCCAAATGGAACTAATGTTTAGGCTACTGTGAATAATGTATTTACTAGATATAAGTCTTACCAAAATACTCCCCAGATTTTGGATTACTTAAGTTCCAAAATTCTCATCTATATTTTATCTCTAACATATTTAATATGCAAAGATATTACACACAAAAACTGCATTTAAACAACTTTATTAAGGTTGCAAAGCTAAGCACTCAGAAGTTACAAAATCCCAGAATAAAGGTTGCTTCTGCAACATTAATTCACCCCCTTTGTGCATGTGCATTATGATACAGTCTTTAAATACTTGATCACATACTATTTTTTAAAGCAGGATATCTACTTCATTCAGTGCACAGGCTCCTGGACCTGTTCTGGGGAATGAATCAAGCTTGTGTAGTAATCCCTTCCTGGACTTCTCACAGCAGTATTCCCTCTCTCTGGCTCTTTTATCCCTTTGTCCCAGTTTTTTTTAATTATTTTTATTTTCCCCAACTGAACCAGCTCTCCCTCATATTCATAGCTTCTTGTGAAATCTGTCTCCCCTCTCCTTGCCCCTCTTCATCTGCCACTGTTTCCTAGTCCCAGTATCCCTGTCCAGCCTCCCTCAGTTCCTTATCTAGCTCCCAGTCACCTCCATTTGCCTCACCAGGTCCAAGTCCAAATCTTCTCCACTTCTAGCTCCCAGTTTGCTTGGCCAAATAGTTCTAGTCTCACCATACTCTTGTCCCAATCTATTCTTTTCCCACCTAGGGTTGGGCTCCTATTTCCACTGCATTCTAATCAGGTGGCTTCCTTCCAGGGGCAGGGGTCATTGAGAGCACAAGAGAGACGGGCTGCCTGCTCTCAGTCATTCTTAAAATGCAGACACTTAATTTCATATTCAGTTAGAAGTATATTTTCCCCCTGATGAGCATTTGTCTCCCATTAGCACTAATGGGGGCTATGTATGTACATGGAAGGGAAAATACATCTCACAGACCTAATTTTGAGAAAGAGGAAGAATCTGGAAGTCATTTATTTACTAATCTATTTCTCTTCTTGCATTAGTTTTTCCATTAGCCGTACTGATTTTGTACAGATTGCAAATCATTAACTACTTATTTTCCTAATTCTTCTTCTGATTTGGATAATGTCTTTCCTTCTCCTGCTCATCTCCTTTCTACTCAAAGTGCTAATTTTCCTTTAAAATCTGTTTTTTCTGCTGAAGTCAGCATAAGAACATAAGAACGGCCGTACTGGGTCAGACCAAAGGTCCATCTAGCCCAGTATCTGTCTACCGACAGTGGCCAATGCCAGGTGCCCCAGAGGGAATGAAGTTAACAGGCAATGATCAAATGATCTCTCTCCTGCCATCCATCTCCATCCTCTGATGAACAGAGGCTAGGGACACCATTCTTTACCCTTCCTGGCTAATAGCCATTTATGGACTTAGCCACCATGAATTTATCCAGTTCCCTTTTAAACACTGTTATAGTCCCAGCCTTCACAACCTCCTCAGGTAAGGAGTTCCACAAGTTGACTGTGCGCTGTGTGAAGAAGAACTTCCTTTTATTTGTTTTAAACCTGCTACCTATTAATTTCATTTGGTGACCCCTAGTTCTTGTATTATGGGAATAAGTAAATAACTTTTCCTTATCCACTTTCTCCACATCACTCATGATTTTATATACCTCTATCATATCCCCCCTTAGTCTCCTCTTTTCCAAGCTGAAGAGGCCTAGCCTCTTTAATCTTTCCTCATATGGGACCCTCTCCAAACCCCTAATCATTTTAGTTGCCCTTTTCTGAACCTTTTCTAGTGCTAGAATATCTTTTTTGAGGTGAAGAGACCACATCTGTACGCAGTATTCGAGATGTGGGCGTACCATGGATTTATATAAGGGCAATAATATATTCTCAGTCTTATTCTCTATCCCCTTTTTAATGATTCCTAACATCCTGTTTGCTTTTTTGACCGCCTCTGCACACTGCGTGGACATCTTCAGAGAACTATCCACGATGACGCCAAGATCTTTTTCCTGACTCGTTGTAGCTAAATTAGCCCCCATCATATTGTATATATAGTTGGGGTTATTTTTTCCAATGTGCATTACTTTACATTTATCCACATTAAATTTCCACATAGAACTAAATCCACATAGAACTAAACAAATTGAATTATTCTAAACAACGTACTTCCAATGTGCTCATAATGGGACCAAAACTTATTGTCCTAAAATGTCAAGTCACTTAATTTCAGGACAGTATCTTTTTTTTCTCTGTTTTGAGAGAGAGAGAAAGAGAGAGAGAGAGTTTGTGTGTGTGTGCGCACACACGCCTGCCTTGTAACATGGTTGTAAATTTGGTGGGAGGGATAGCTTAGTGGTTTGTGCATTGGCCTGCTGAACCCACAATTGTGAGCTCAATCCTTGAGGGGGCCACTTAGGGATCTGGGGCAAAAATCAGTACTCGGTCCTGCTAGTGAAGGCACTCCTTGACCTTTCAAGGTCCCTTCCAGTTCTAGGAGATAGGTATATCTCCAATTATTAATATTGTACTTACTTATTTATGCTTTTCCAAAAGCCATCAATAAATTCATTTTGCAATGAAGAGAGGAACTATGTGTAGATGTATTTATTATTTAGTTAGTAAAAGATTTTCATTCCATTTAATTTCTTATAAATAAGCTGATCTCTAATGTCAAAATAAACTGCAAGCAAGCCTCTTCTTAACGTTTCTTGTTAGTGATGGGGCAAATCCCAACCCCCTGATCCTAATACATCTAAGTGACGAATGAGGTGAAAATTATTCAGAATACCAGCTTGATTTCCAGTTTGGGCTCTCTTCCTTTCCATCACTCTTAATGACTCCACTATCCTTACTCACTCTCACTTTCAACATTGGTGTTATGTTCACTTCTTTCCTTTATTCATCTTTCTGTGCATTTCTAACAAGATTCATGGAGTTGAAGTCCAAGAGGGACCATTAAAACGTCTAATCTGATTTTCTGTAGGTCACAGGCCTATAAATTTATCCATTACCCCTATTTTGAGTCCAATAATGTGTTTGACTAAAGCATACCCTCCAGAAAGGCTTTGATTTTAAGACATCAAAAGGTGGAGAATCTACTGTTTCCCTTGGCAGTTTGATCCAATGGCTGATCACCCTCGCTGTTAAAAATGTGTGCCTTATTTCCAATTTAAATACAGGTGGGTACTATTTTTTTGTGCCTTATTTCCAATTTAAAACCACTGGTGGGTATAATCCTTGTTGCTGCTAGATTAAAGAGCCCTTTAATCCCTAGTATTTTCTCCCAATGAAGGTATGTATGCAGTGTAATCAGCCCATCTCTTCATGTTTCTGATAAGTCAGATTTGAGCTCTTTCAGTTTCTCACCGTAGGGCATTTTGCTCAGCCCTTGAAACATTTTGGTGGCTCTTTTTGCCACCTTCTCCAATCTTTCAACATCCTTTAAATATGTGGACACTGGAACTATGCGCAATATTCCAGTATCAGTCTCACCAATGCTATATACAGAGATAGAATTGCCACCTACTAGAGCTGGGCAGGAAATGGTTTCCCTCCCCCAGGAAAAAATTGTGATTACAAAATATTTTCCCATTCTGTGCCAGGATGCAACAGAGGCATTTTGAGATTTTTCATGAAAATGAGAGTATGATACCAGAACAGCCGGTAACCCAGAGTGCCCAGAGGTTAGGGCACTCATATGGGATATGGGCATCCCAAGTTCAGGTTCCTACTCTGCCCGATTCATGAGTTGGGGTCTCATCAGTTTTATGTGATAGAAGAGGAAAGAGACTTAGGTGTGTTTGCTGCTGATCTCATGACTATGAGTCACCGATGTGCTGTAGCTGCAAAAAATGCAAATGTGATCCTAGGATACTGCAGAGCAGGCAATTCCAGGAGAGAGAGGGATGTATTAATGCTATTGTACAAGGCATTGGTAAAAATCTTATTTGGAATACTGTATATAGTTCCGATCACCAAGTTCAAGACAGATGAATTCAAACTAGAGCAAATGTGTAGATATAGCTCTTGCTAAGTACAAGTAAACTTGAATATAGCTTGATCTGAGTGCAACGTTAAACTGAAAACAAACCTGTGACAAGCTGTGTACTGGACATGGTGTATGAGGGCTAACTGAGCTAAGTGGGAACACTCTGAATTGATAAACTTGAAATGTGGATAAGGTGAGGACATAAGCAATTGGTCCTTACACAATCTGCAGAATGATTTGTCCTTTCCAAGACAATTAGATTCAAGAAGTATAGATGTTAGTAGCCACAGAAAATGTATATAAAGTGTGTAGTGGGTCATATGACTTGGGATAGTGGTAACCCTGTACCTAAACTCTCTGTATCTGGACCTAGCTAGCATGGGCATCGATTTGTTACATGCCTAATAAAGATACCTGAGAGATGAGCTGGAGTCTAATTGAGTTTTTGAATCCCAGAGATCTGGATGACCTGTCTGGATAAAACTAGTGGAAAAGGTCTTACAGAAAATCCCAAGAAGACGCAGAATACAGCTACTACAATGATCAGCACAATGGAGAGCCCATCTTATGAGAGGTGACTAAAAGAGTTTGAGTTATTTCGCGTAGCAAATCAAAGGCTGAAGGGGGATATGATTTCTTTCTATAAATATATTGGGAATATGTAAATACCAGGGAGAGTGAAGAGCTGTTTAAGCTAAAGATCAATGTTGGCCCAAGAACAAATGGGTATAAACTAGCCATGAATAAGTTTAGGCTGAAAATTAAAAAGTTTTTTTGTTTTTTTTTACCACCAGTAGAGGGAGATTCTGGGGCAGCTTCCCAACAGGACTTTGGGGGGCAAACAACCTAATTATTTTTAAGAGCTTGATAAATATGACTGGGATTGTATGAGAGTGCTGCCCATGATGGTGGAGTGCTGGCCAGGGCAGTTCTGAGGGGCCCTTCAGGTTCATGTCTGATGATCCTAAAATCTCATGCTTCAGAGCTTCTGATGGTCACCTATAGGGGTCAGGAAGGAAATTATTTTCCCCAGTGTATTGTGCCATGGTGCTTTTTGTTTTTATTTTTGTCTCCTTCTTCTGAAGCATCAGAGATGGCCACAGCTGGAGATGGCACACTTGATGGGGTGGGCCGGTGCTCTGAGGTGGCTCAGAGAATTCTCTTTCTCAGGTGCTTGACGGGGAGGTTTCGCTAACATGCTCAGGGGCTAACTGATCACGATATTCAGGGTCTGGGAAGAAGTTCTACCCAGGTCAAATTGGCAGTGACGTTGGGACTTTCGCCTTCCTCTGCAGTTTTGGGCCTGGGTCACTTGCTAGATTCGTCTGGGTATATCTCTCTAAATCAATTCCCTGCCATTGCAGAGGCATTCTTGCACTCATGTCCCTCCAATTCTCTGCCTGTGGCACGCAATACTTTAGTCTCCTGAGGGTTGTAATAGTTTGGTCTGATTCCATATGTTGGCTTGGTTGTGAGTGCTGGGTGGCATTGATGGCCTGTGATAGAGAGGAGGCCAGACTCGATGATCTGATGGTCCCTTCTGGCCTTAAATTTGATGACTCTGATTCCTAGATTCTTTTCAGAGTCACTGCTTTCTGGGAGACAGTCCTCCATTCTGTAGGTATGGCCTGCACGACTTGTTCCTAGATGTATGACTTTGCATTTGTCTTTTCTGAAACACATTTTTTGGATAGGCCCAGTTCACCAAGAGATCCAGATTGCTCTGTACAACTGCCCTGTCATTATTTACGATTCCTCAAAACTTTATGTCATACACAAATGTGAGTAGCAGTGATTTTATATTTATTTCTAGATAATTGATACTGTTGAATAGTGTCAGGCCTAGTACTGACATCTAGAGAACCTTACTCGAAGTACCCCATTCAATGGTGAGTCTCATTTGATTACTTTCTTTTTAGTGCTGTTAGCCAGCCATTCTTAATCCACTAAATGTGTGACTTATTGACAGTGTGTAATGATATTTTTTAATCAGAATGTCATGTTGTGCTAAGTCAAACACTTTTCAAAAGTTGAAGTATATCTATAAAATCTATACAGCTAGATTTTGTCAGCCAAATGTGTAACATCCTCCAAGAATAAATCAGGTGTTTTTGACAAAACCTATTTTCCATAAAACCATGTTGACTGTTACTAATTATATCTCTATCATTTAATTCTTTATTGATTCTTGAATCAGATTTCCCATTATTTTGTCTAAAATTGTTATTAAGATAACTCTGCTTTGGTTTCCCAGCTCATTCTGCCTGCTCTTTTTGAATATTGCTACAAAAACAGCATTCTCCCAGTCTTCTGGAATTTTCCTGGCATTCCCAGATTTATTACAAATGAGCATCAGAAGGCCAGAGATCTCGTCAGCTAGCTCTTCTAGGACTCTGGGGCACAATTATCTGGGCCTTCTGTTTTTTTTTTTTCCTAATGGCCATCATATTACAGTTGAATTATATGAATAATAAAACAAAATTTCTGTACCAGCTCATTCTGACAAACACCCCTTCCTGGCTTATGCTTCATGTCAAACTGAGAGTGCACTTGTAATTTATCTCCTATATAAACTGCTACGAGCTAGTCTGCAGGCAACTTTTTCTGAAGGGAGGGTTGGGCAAAATGTTTTAGATGGTAAGAGTCAAACTATTTTATGTTGATGGAATTCCATAACCAAAAGCCTTCATCTCAAAAATACAAAGCCCCGGGTCTCAGCAAGTTACAGTCTATGCTGTGTTAGAGTGAACAGATATATCAACAAACTTACATGTAGTGTGAGCCCATGACAGGGAATATTTCATACACACAAATCATGTATATCTTTTTCTGTCTTTATTTGCAGATGGTTAGTGCGTCTCTATTTTTTTCTGTTCATCAGTTATAGGGACACTTCACTCTTCAGCCTCTCAGACTGTATTGAGAGAACTACAGTAGTTCTTTTTCTTCTTGTTATTTTATGAAGTCATTTTAGTGCCCATCACTGAGTTGTGTATGGAAGCTCAAATTAGTTATCTTTTGCCAGCAGAAAGCTCTTTCACCTGCTATTAACGATACATAAGAATTGCATAAAAATGCTCCAATTTATTAATCCTTTTTCTTATTATTTATTTATTAATAGCACTGGTTATTTTTTTCAGATCTTTTGAACAATTTTTTTTGCTTCAGTCTTTGATTCTAGTGTGGGTGTTATTTGTATAGTATTGTAGTTTTTCACTGGAACGTTTTGTAAAATATCACAAAGTGAATAGCATGCATTAAATCAGTGTTATTGTTTTAGTTGAAAACAATATGCAACTGCAGATTATATTTACCCAGCGGCATATTATCGCCTAGGCCAACAAGGCCTAGGGTGACAAATTTGCAGGGGCTGCAAATTTGCTCGTGACCCTTCCCCAACTCCACCCGTTCCCCAAATCCCCAGCCCACCTCCTCCCCCAGGCGCGCCGTGCTTCCCTTCTCCCCTCTCCCTCCCAGGCTTGCCGCGCGAAAATGCTGGGAGGGAGGGAGAAGAAAATAGCTGTGTCCTTGGAGGAGGCAGAGCAGAGATGAGCTGGGGCCCGCGGGCGCGGGGAGAAACCTGGGGGGGGGGAGCCCAGCGCCCCAGCTCTCCACCGCTGCCATCCTCCGAGCGCGCCGCATCTCCCCTTCTCCCCTCTCCCTCCCAGGCTCGCTGCGCAAAAGGAAGGAGGCAGGGAGAAGCGAGTAGCGGCGCGATCGGAGGAGGCGGAGCAAACGTGAGCTGGGGCCCGCGGGCGCGGGGAGTGACTTGGGGATTTTTTAATTTTTGTAAAGATATCTTTGTCAAAGCTTATTTCTAAGGAAATGAAAAGAGTTTCAGTCCAGAGCTGATGCTAGCTCACTGGGGGCCCTAAATAGGAGTATTTTGCCCCTCGCCCCTCCATACTAAAGCAGGCAAGGTCTTATAATAAAAAGCGAATAGGGGGCCCCTTGATCTGCTGGGGCACTCAGCAATTGCTCAGTCTGATTATGCTTAGTGCCAGCTCAGTTTCAATCACATCCTTCGATTTTCCAGTTTTCCACATGTAAGAAGAGCATATTTGAATTTCCCACCTGTGTTCATAAAGAGTGTTAACGGGTCTGGGAAGCTCTGAATTTTAATTTATTTTTAAATGAAAGTTCTTAAACATTTTAAAAACCTTATTTACTTTGCATACAACAATAGTTTACTTATATATTATACACTTATAGAAAGAGACCTTCTAAAAATGTTAAAATGTATTACTGGCACGCTAAACCTTAAATTAGAGTGAATGGCTCTAAATGAAGACTCAGCACACCGCTTCTGAAAGGTTGCCAACACCTGATTTAGGGTCTGGTCTTGCAGCAATGATGTCAGTTGTTTTTAGTAAAAAGAATATGTTGAAAATAACTGGCAAATCACACACAGAACAAGTGGATCCCTTCTATAGTAACGCTTAGGGCTGGTTGGTCTACACTACTGCTTAAGTTGAGGTAACTTACATTGCTTAGGGGTGTGAAAAACTCCCCCCCCCCCAGAGAAACACAAGTTACATCGACTTAAGCGCTATCCACACTAGTGCTATGTTGGTGAGAGTCGCTCTCCTGTTGACATAGCTTCCATCTCTTGTGGCGGTGGAGTAATTATGTTGATGGGAGAGCATCTCCCATTGGCATGATGCGTCTTCACCAGATGCAATACATGAGCACAGCTGCATCCGTGCAGCTGTGCCAATGTAGTGCTGTAATGTAGCCTTGTCCTGTAACAGTAGCATTAGAGTAGACTTTTTTTCTATATGTTGTGTATACTGATTTTTTTTATCTTTTACATGGAAAAACTTTATTATATTTGTGTAGACAACTGGCCTATCAAATCTATCTAATGTCTCATATTTGTCTATGTCTAAGGGATTATAGCAAGAGAAAACTGCCTCCCCCAGTTGTTCACCCAAGTCTGTGTACAAGAGGAAAAAAAATATTCTTTACTCCAGCAGACAATTATCCTTGCTTTTGTGAATATACACATTTAATAAACAAGGACCAATTTTTGCTCTGTAATATATATATGCAGACATCACATTTAAGCAGGACATCTGGATGAAAATGATTGATGAAGAAGCCAACTGGAATAAGGACCAGAAAAAAAGAAAGCCAATGGAAATAGGGCAGAGAATTGAGACAGCAGGGAAAAAAAAGAGAGACCGAGAGAGAAGGGAATGCAGAGAAGCAAGCCTACAGTTTGTATTTGGGATTAGACATAGGCCTAAACTGCAGACCTCAGATCCCAACTGGAACTTCATAAAAGTTTAAACCCATGGAGATCTGGCCACTACAGATATAAGGATTAAAAATAAAGGCTGGATCTGCATTGATATCTAAGCTTTGTCCAACGTCTGGGTGTGTTTGGGCCATTCTCTTGTTTGTGAGATCATTAAAATGATTTGAACTACAAAGGTTGCTAACTCCTGCTTGAGACCTTAAACTTCACCACTGTGGTAGGGCTTTTTATTGATTGATTTAAATCTCAATCAATGGATTAACTACCTTAGGAAATTTTAAAAATACTTTGCAATGGCAATATCTTACATAAACCTTCCAGTCCACTTGTAGTGCTGGGGAAAAATAACTTGCCAGCTATTTCTGCTTTGTTCAGTCATTGCATATTGTGTCTAGCAACAAAGACTTTTAGCAGTGAAAGACATTTTCAGCCTTTTCTCCTGAACCCACAGAACTGTCAAAACCAATCATATACACAATAAGATTGCACTGCAGTATTTCACAGGCAGTAATACATTTATTCTTCTTTTAACCTGACATTGATTTTTAAGACATACGGTATTTTACAGGAGCTATAATAATGTGCTAGCAAGAAGTACTGCTCTTTTGTAATTTGGAAATAACTGGACTGTGTCCCTATTCATTTGATTAGTTAATGACACTGTCATTCTCTAATCTATTTAGGCACTTACGACAGCGATGAAGGACATATATCTGAGCACCTCTCTGATATTTATGGATTTAGCCTCATAACACTCACAAAGTCAGGAAGTCCTGTCAGTGACATTTTACAAATAAGAAACTGAGGCACAAGACATTATGGTTCAGATTTTCAATGGTATTTATGCGCTGAGAGATGCAGACAGATGCCTAGTCAGATTTTCAAAAGCACCTAAGCAGGTTAGTCACCTAAAATCCCTGTGAAATAAATAACTTGCCCAAAGTCACACAGGAACTCTGTGTCAAAGCTGGGAGCAGAAATCAGGATTCCTATAGCCCAGTAAAGTACCTTAATCATAAAGTGATCTGTTGGGTGAAAAATAATATCTAATTCAATTTAGGCTCAAAGAGTTTTTTAGCCTTTCTTATGTACATGTTAATTTTTAAAATAATACTATTATCACATATGAATTACATATTCATGCAAAAACAGAAAAGGCAAGAAAAGTAGTTTGATCAAGAAATCTCTGCTGGGGATGGGTGATTCTCTTCAAATCTCTGGTCTCTTGATGTGTTTGCCCTGTGTCTTCTCCACTGTTATTGTTAATCATCTAGCTTTTATCCACAGTAGCATAACTTTGCACAGACACAGTTTACCAAATTAACTCATCTGTGTACCTATCTATTCTAAACCCCTAATTTATAAACAATATCAGGCATAAATCTTAATAACTAATATAAACTAATACAGTTTTGCTTATCCTCTAAAACTTACTTTTACCTGTCTACTTCTGTCATCCCCACTGGCTCCATCCAGTTCTCATCTTACAATAATTGGTATTCTTCTTACTTATCTGGCTTTGTGGCTTTGGGTTTCTTGTTAGCATGTCTTCTCTGGGGGAAAGGGGTGCACCTGAAGCTAATAATTCCCGCTTGACACTGTTTCACCCTGCTATTTACACCGGCCAAGGATTTTACAGATAAGACACACAAACTAAGTTTCTGATTTACAGACTTTCTTAGCAAAATCCAAAGTGCTGTATCTGCAGAAATACGTGCAAAAATTCCTTTATAGTTTCTTATACTACATATAATATTAATTAATTAGTGCATATATAGTTAATTAACACAACTTATTACCTTTTCTCTAACATATCTTTCCTTCTCTAATACTATATTCTTTATGTAATATCTCCAACTCTACCAGTAATCTTTCATGATGCAAAACATATCAGAAATTATTCCAAATTATAATGGAATTTTCATTATTTTGATCAGCTTGTATTACATATATCAAACATATAATGTATCTAACCCTATTAAGAGATTTCCTTATGGCAGCCTACAGATACCATAAAAACCAAAAATCATTCTTAGGGGTACATTTTTTTGGAGAGATATGCATTGTTTTAGCAATGTGGTGAGATTAGTCAATGGGATCCCACATGACTAAAACCATATACGCCACTTCAAAAGTTCACCCTGTGTGTGGTTCATGGCCTTATGTAATGCTTATCACGGAAAACAGTAATGTGAAATAAACAGTTGCTGAGGAGCTTCCTAATTAAAATGGGCTAATGGTTTAGTATGTATTTAAGGATGTAATCAGCCTCTGACCGATAATGTTTTGTGCCTCAGTTTCTTATTTGTAAAATGTCACTGATAGGACTTCCTGACTTTGTGGATGTTATGAGGCTAAATCCATGAATTTTGAACCTGAATTTAATGTCCCTAATGCAGGCAAACCTCTTTGAAGTCAATGGTAATTTGGCCTGAGCAGGGACTGCAGGCCTGGTCACTTGCAAGTGCTTGAAAGTTAACCACAAATCCTAGATGAACAATTTGCAAGGAATCATTATGAGATGAAACCTTGTAGGATATCCACAGACAGGCTTAGATTGTTACTAATTTATTTGTTTGATATTATTGGACAAGATTATTATTCAGCAAGTAATTCTTCCAAACACAAACTTGCTTGTGTGAATAGTTATTGATGTTGTTTAATAATTACATTGCAGTCTGACTCTCACATTTGCTACCAATAACTTGTCCTGAACCTTGGATGAGAATTACTTTAAATCCCTCCTTTTATTAGATCCTCATAGTAGAAAGAAGGGAAGATATTTCTATAGCAGGTTCTTAGTTCAAAAAAATAGCAACAATGTTACACTGAGAGAGATGAGAACACAGCATAGTTAATAACACTGTCCAGGATCCATGAAGAAAGTTAGGTATTTCAAGCCTAAATTTTAGGCACCTTGAAAATCACTGGAATTCACAAACCCAGGGTTAGGCTCCTAGGCTCTTTGTATAGTGAATGGGGAGAGACAAGTGCCTCAAAATGGAATCCACAGAATCCAGCATGCTAGGCAGGGATCCATTTAAATTAATGAAGAGAAGATGCTGATGATAGGAGAGAGTTCTAAACCCATCCCGCTTAGAGATTTAGGCACTTAGTTCCTGGCTTCAGGAAGTTATCTATCTCCTGAAGTGCGGTAGATTTGTTGCCTGAACTTTTCTAGAAACAATGCTGGATGAGGAGGGGCTGCCACCTCCCTTGTAACTTTTAGCCCACTAGTTAGATCACTCAACTGGCATCAGTTCCTCCCCATCAAGCAGAGAAGGGAAGGACCTGAAGAGGAATTTTCCACACAGCTCAGGAGCAATGGGATATTCTGCTTGATCCACTGAGCAATGGGATATTCTGAGGTGGGGCTCCTTCACTCTCCTCTGTTGAAGCTGCTCCACTTTGGATCAGTACTCAACCAGTCATTAGGGTAGAGGGAGAGAGAAAGACTGTAGAGCTGGTTAGGGCAGCCTCCAAAGTGGGAGACAACTGTTCAAATCCTCATTTCTAGCTGGTAGAGGGGGAATGAAACCTGGGTCTCCCATATCCCAAGTGAGTGTATTACCCACTGGGCTAAAGTATACACAGGAGGCAGTGTTGGTGGTCCTCTGGATGGATGGATTTTGAGTGGGCCCTAATCCAGTGGAAGTAGTTTAAGACTATCAGATCAAGTCTCACAGCTAAGTGTTTCCCCACCTATTTTCACTTGGTGGCTGTCACCGGGGTCCTAGTGGGGAGCCAGCTATGGTCACTCAATTAGGGTTAACTGCAAAGAATGCAGCAGCCAAAGCCCCACAAAGCTGGTGAATATTCCAATACTTAGATTCACAAAGCCAGCATAAAACAGCTTCTTTATAACCTCACTGGTTACTCAGAAGTCCAAACAACATAGTTCCCTTAAAGTGATCCAGCCTTAGGCCTCCGTCCAGGTACTCATGTCACATATGATGAAAATTTATGTTGATCTTATTTCATTGTATAAAACAAAAGGTTCTACCAATCTCAAAGGTTCGGACCCATTACCTTCCAGGTTAATGAATATTTCAGATCTTACCCAAATACACGCTACAGCCAATTCTTATTAACTAAACTAAAATTTATTAAAAACAAAAGAGAGTATGGTTAAAAGATCAATATACAGACAGACATGAGTACAATTCAATGGGGTTCAGATTCACAGCAGCGATGGTGAGCTTTGTAGTTGCAAAGAATTCCTTTAGAATTCAGTTCATAGGTCATAGTCCATTATCCAAATCTCACATTCAGGACTTACCAGCATAACTGGGACCTCAGTCTTGAAACTCAAACTTCCCCCGATGAAGCCTAAGTAGATCTGAGATGACAGAATCAGGATCCAATGATCTTTTATACAATTTCATGTCCTCTTTGACAAGTTGGGATTTCCCCAGGGAACAAAAGGTAATTAGGATGATGTTGAAGGAGGTCCATCACCTGTACTTAGCTATACGGATTAACATAAGGCCATTTGCTTGTCCCTCCACCATTCACAGTGCATTTCGAAGAGAGTTGAATACTGAAATATCCTGTGTTTACAATTCATTTATATGATAGGATGTTCTTTTGACCTCTGAATTATCAGAATACAGCATAGACAGGGACTATTGATTAGATTGTCTACCCTACTCATACATATGTAAATACACAAAAACACAAACATTATCTCCCCATGTGTCTTTTGAGGGTTATTTATTTTGCAGGATGTTTTACCCTTTCTAGCCATGCATTTCAGTGGCTTAGACATCCAATCATCTAGACAGAGGCAGCAGTGCACATGCCTAAAGACAGAAACATAGGTGCTTAGGAGACTTGTACAGTGAATATGTAGGCACTTCATAGGCAGCAGTTATAACAGGCCAGGGGACGCTGCTACTGCCACCGGACCCCGAATTGTGGGGTTTGGTGGAGGAAGTTTTTGTTTTATTATGCCCCATGCAGGTTCTGGGATGGCTGAGGAGGCACTATGTGCTGTTCAGCTTCCTGGGTTCATCAGTAATCTCCCTGGACTCCAGAGAGATTACTGATGAACCTAGGAAACTGAGTAGCAAACACCACCTCATCTGTTGCCCCAGAACCTGCATGGGGCATATCAAAACTTCTTCGGGGCAAGATGCTTTTCCCCGGGGTGGCTTCGGGTCTGGGGAGGGGAGGTGCAACGCAGCTGCAGATGGCCCGGGGGTCCTCTGGGCAGGTGGGAGGGGGGTTCTGGGCTTTGGTTGGCCTGGGGCTCCTCTAGCCAAGGGGGAACAGGGGATTTCAGGGCTCTGAGTGTGGAGGGAAGAACAGAAAGGATGGAACTGGGGGCTAGCCTCTCAGAAGGGGGGCTCCACTCGCCGCCCATGGAGCGCCTAGTGAATTTAAACACTTATGGGGTTAGGCAGCAGCCATATGGGGATTTTGTAGATTGAAATGGTCCTTAAAATGGGAATTTAGACACCTAAATCTGGGACTTAAGTGTCTAATTCCTTTTGTAGCTCTGGACCACTGTGACAAGTCAAGGATCCTGCAATCTGCAAAGGATTAAGATGTCCCCTGCCTGTCACACAGATGCTTGAGAGGGAGTATAAAAGGAGGGGGAAGCTGAGACAAAGGGGACTAAGAGCAGTGCTTAATTTGTAATGAAAGAGGTGCCTGGGCTCAAGCAATTATGTGTTGAGGTTCAAGCAATTTTTTTTTTCTTACATTCATAACTGATGCAGCAAGCCCAGAGGTATCAGGGCTATGAACTACCAAGCCTGGAAGTGACTGGGCCAACCCTGGAAAGCCATAGCACAAATTAAGCACTGATTAAGAGGAAGAGATGTTTTTCTCTTCTGTCCTGTCTGGTTAAAGCAGGAACTGCCTAGGGGAATTAATTTCCATTCTTTTTTTCAATTGATTTGTTTGTCTTGTGATTGTTCTGGGGACAACTTAAAACAAAGCCTGTGGAAAGGATAGTAGAAACGAATGCCTGAACCTTTATTTCTCTTTCCTGGCTGGGGAAACTGCCCACTTCTCTACTCTCTTCACACTTTCTATCCTCTTGTTCAAGTTTCTACATGCAATGTGCATGTGGACACTGAGGATGGCATTGTACGGTTCCAGGGAAGCAACTCTTCTTTAAACCAGACCCGTGATGTGACATGATGGCATTAAAATATTTGATGCCATCCCAGGCAACCCTTTACAGGAAAGCAGTTCATCAGGCAAACACCACACCCAAATTCTATAGGTAAATCCAGGTGTTGTCCTGGGTCCTAACAGGCAGAAAAAAATTCCCACAAATCTATGCTCTGTACACTCCAGGTTTTATTTATTGCACTATATATACAATTAAAACTATCTTTATTCGTAGGTTAGAAGAATGGAATAAATCAGCAAAGCTCCACTGAAGCTAAAAGAGATGTATCACTTGATGCCCGCTGAAGAAAATCTACTCATATTTCCTTTGTCTTTGCATTTATCTCAAATATTTTGGCTTGTGCAGTCCCGTGACATGTATGAATTCATCCAGAGCAATAGAATAGAGTGGCTGTTAAACAAGGTGATGGTGATATTCTACACCTCAGACCTGACATGTGGAATAGTTGTCAAATGAAAGATTATGTGTACCTCATTGTGCATTAGGGCTTGTGCCAATCATTTTCAAACACAACTATCACATCTAGCAGACTGCAGTAAGGGCTAGAAAGGATGCCGGTGCTGCTTTTTTTGTCTGTGTCAGATCAGTTGGTATGTACCGTATATTTCTGGATACTTCAGAAAATATGAGAGTTAAAGTACATGGAGGTTGCCAGCTTTGTGTTGGAGTCACTTTAACAACTCATTGTCAGAATAGTCCATACTTTGAAGGCTGAATGTGTGTGTTCTCATATTCTTTGCTCCACCGATGCAGTAAGCCTTTGAGGGCAAATTTCCCTTTAGTAGACTGTAACATAGCAAATCTACTAAGAAATGCTGAATAACAGTTGTAAGAATTGCCTCTCCTCAGTGATTCAAGACCAGGTGCTATTTGAGGCCTTCTACTGGTCTACTGAGGTACTTATTATTATCTGTATTATCATAGCACCTAGGAGCTCTAGTTGTGTAATAGGAGCCCATTCTGCTAGGCACTGTACAAACACAGCACAGACTATTGAGAAATGATTCTGTAAAAAAAAAAATAAAAAAAGGAAATCACAAAAATTTGTTCAACATTTTATTCCACCTGGCTTTTTATTCATTGAAGATTTTTTTGGCTGAAATTTAAAACCTTGACAAATTCACCAAACTTTTAAAATGTAATGTTTAACTGGCTGCCTAGTTGGTGCCTAAACAGGAAAAAATCTCAAACATTTTTCTATTGTTTATTAGATTTCAAAATTTCAATGAAAACATTATTGCAAAATTAGCAAGGAATCCTGTGGCACCTTATAGACTAACAGATGTTTTGGAGCATGAGCTTTCGTGAGTAAATACCCACTTCATCGGATGCATGTCGGATTGCAAAATTGAAATTCAGAAATATTTCGTCAAGCTCCATTGCATAAAAGTTATGTCAGGACCTGTATACCATAAATATGTCATATGGTACATGACTCTGATTCAGGAAAGCACTGAAGTGCATACATAAAGCTTATTTGCTTCTTTGGGACTAAAGCACATGCTTGAAGTTAAGCTTCCATCCAGAATATGGATGCCTTGCTGAATCAGAATCTGTCTGTCTAATCAAAACAACTTAAGTTTCAGACATTGAATACTCTAAGTGAACTACTCCCAAACAAGCTACTGGCCAAAAATTATTCAGAAAACCTTTTGGTGAATCAGTTTGAAAAACAAAAATGTAATATTCATCCTTTGATTGGCATTTTGTGAAGAGAGAGAGAGAGAGTCAAAAGTCACTGAAAATATTATGTTATGAATAATGTAGTTCTACTCCCTAATTAGTCCAGGTACAGTACCAGTGCTATATGTTCTAAAAATTGAGTCCCTTAGCTGGAAAAACAGATGTAAAAAGGAAAAAAAACCAAAGGAAACCAAACCCAACCAACCCTTCCCCCTACCCCCTCAGACCTCCACCATAAAACAGCAACCTTGCCAAAACAGGAGTACAGAATATAGATGTCTGGTGAAGGACTTTTTTCACCTTGTCTAGGTTTTGAAAGAAGTCTCACTCAGGAGAACGAATTTTATGGTTGCACCGAGGAATTCAGTGTTGCTAACGATATTGAACTGAAGCGTCTTCAGTGAGGATCTAGAACTCTTTTGCTGTTGAACTCTCCTGAGAACATTACTTTCCTGTTGGTCATAGTCATCTATTCATTGGGTGAAGCGCCAAAAGCCAAATCCGTTGGCTTCACTGGGAATTGGAAAAATTTGCACTGATGCCAATGGTTATTGGACTGCACCATAAGAATACAGTGCCACACTTTGACCCATGAACGTATCAAATCTTGTGTATTTCTTGCTAATGGACTCCTAAAGCAAAACATGATGAAGCCAGAGGATTGCATTGTACGGTTCCAGGGAAGCAACTCTTCTTTAAACCAGACCCGTGATGTGACATGATGGCATTAAAATATTTGATGCCATCCCAGGCAACCCTTTACAGGAAAGCAGTTCATCAGGCAAACACCACACCCAAATTCTATAGGTAAATCCAGGTGTTGTCCTGGGTCCTAACAGGCAGAAAAAAATTCCCACAAATCTATGCTCTGTACTTTTCTCTACACTCCAGGTTTTATTTATTGCACTATATATACAATTAAAACTATCTTTATTCGTAGGTTAGAGGAATGGAATAAATCAGCAAAGCTCCACTGAAGCTAAAAGAGATGTATCACTTGATGCCCGCTGAAGAAGATCTACTCATATTTCCTTTGTCTTTGCATTTTCCTCCTTATTTTTCCTGATCAGTACTTTAACTTAAAATTACCAGCTGCCATTGTCAGACAATCAGGGCTCTCTAACTCTGAATACAAAGAAATGTGATTGCATCTTAAGTAGAGTCAAAGGAATCTATTGTATGCTGAATAACAGGAATGAGGATAATATACTCTAGTAGGTAGTGGCTTCTCTTTGGAGAGGTACCATTTATTCCACCAGCTCCAAATTGTTGTTAGACAGGCAGGGAAACTTTACACTAGCAATCTTGTAAAAATATATGACTGCTTTTGATCAAAACTAATTGAAACTGAAACTATTGTGATCCACATGTTGTGCAGCAATCTTCCCTTTTTATAGCTGCTGACATACTAGTTGGTTATTTGAGAGAATTGCTTTACCACTGACTACAAGAGGAAAAGAGATTTTTATCTAGACAGAGCAAAACTGGTTACACAAATTGGTGAAAATACTTTGGATTAGGGTGACCAGATGGCAAGTGTGAAAAATCAGGACAGGGTTGGGGGGTAATAGGAGCCTATATAAGAAAAAGACCCCAGAATCAGGACTGTCCCAATAAAATCGGGACATCCGGTCACCCTACTTTGGATTAACTTTTTCTGTATGGTTAGACCAAATCTTAGCCTTTTTGAGGTGCAGGTAAGTAAAAGATATTCATAGATTGCAGTGACTCTGTCACTTAAAAATAAACAATCCCTTGTACAACCATAGATTTCATTCAAACCAAGACTTTTTTAAGACCAAAAATCTTCTGTGGGCACACTTGTGTTATGCACAGGTTGAGAGCAGGCTGTGAAAAGCCCTTGTGCTTAGGCTGGACACCTCTTGTGTGCCATGGAAAAATGCTCTCCCCATGCATCCTCTGCAGGGGTGTAAGCGGGGAGTTTGTGGATGCTGTGCAAATCAGTTTTTTCTTATGTTTTGGGTTCAGAATCAACAGAATAGCTGTTTGATGGAATGAAAGTCAAAACACTTTTGGTTTGTATCAAACAAAACTATTTTTTTTATTTTCAATGTATCTTTTTTTCAAAACATTAAAACTGAAGTATGGCTAAAAAGTCATTTAAAATCAAATTAAGACATATTGTTTAAAAAAATCAAAATAAAACATTCTTGGTTTTAATTTTTTTAAACAAAATATTCAGCAAATTTGACAATTTTCAAAATGCTTGTTAGCCCAAGTCTTCATTTTTTAGGGGGAGAGGATGGAGGGAGTTTTGTTTGAAAATTTTTACCCAACTCTAGTGCTGTCAATGTAGTTTGTAGGGACTGAGGTACGTTGGCCCTTAAGGCTTCTGAAGTTTGTGGTTTGTTGTAGTAACTTTTCATTCATAGATCTTCAAATATAGTAAAGTAAATATCACTTTATGTATACGGAAACTGAGGCATAGAGAGACGGTCATTTACCAGTGTCACACAGTAAGTCAGTAACAAAGCTGGGAAGTAAGTCATTCTGACTTTCAGCGTGGTGCTACTGGATGACATTTAAATTCACGACTCTGCAGCATTGTAGAAAGGATTCTGCATACCTAATATTTCTAAGACAATTCTTGCAGAAAACACATTTATTGGGCCTTTGCACAGAAAGGAAGCATTTATCTCACAGGTAGGAACATCTATAGTACTTCTACAAAAGCTTAAACATTTATTCTGATTAGCTAGAGACACTAAGGATATCCAAAATTCAATAACCCAAGAAAATTTTCCATATTTTCTCCTACAAAGTGTTTGTAAAATGTCATAAAATGCAAACTGGAAATTTTACTTCTCTGTATTGTGTAATTAGCAAGATGGGATGACCAGTTCTGATAGAAAAAGCTGTGTTAGCAGGTACAAACAAACTTTTAGCAAAATAAGTCTTAATATTTTTTGTCTGGGATTATAAAAATTATTGCTCTAGAACTAGGAGCTCTAAGGTGATTTGGCTAATAGGGAGGATTTGAAGGAAATCAGCGAAACACTCTAGAGGAATGTGTCAGAATTTTCTGATAAGCATTAAACAGTCTAAATGGACAGCTGGTAGGAACAGAAGCATTTCAGCTGACATTGCAAAAATATCTTCAACATATTCTTTATGTACATGAGATTTGTTTAGTGGATATCACATAACTGGTGTATTTACAATACATAACACAATCACACATTTATTTTGAGTGATGAGGAACAGATGTGGCACTCAGACCATATACTTTATTTAAAATGCTGTGAGTAACTTTCTTTGGAATGCCAGGCACCCTTACATTTAATTGTCAAACTTTACAACATATTCAAAAAGTACTTATTTAATCTTTGGGCTATAACTTAGCACAGCAATAGTAGATCTGTAGGATAATGCATGTAAAAATGTACAAAGCACATGTTCATTGGGAAAGTGCAGTAAACTTGAAAGCTTGCTTAATAGTAGTGTGATATTAACTGTAGTGTGCTTTTGAAAGAGACCAAAATGTATGTTTTAATTCTTCAGTTGTTTATTATCTTTCCAGTTTCAGAGCAGAACAGCTTGCAGGATTGGGCCCTATATATATTTAGTACTATTAATGTGTAGATGGGTTTGGAGAGGGATAGTGTAATGTGGAACTGGTGCACAGGACATTGCCCAAGCATTTTTATTTACTGATCATTCAAAAGTTTTATTCTGGTATTTCTATGCACAACCTTCAAATAATAGGTTTTAAGGAACGTTGTAGAATTTAAATCATTGCAGAGACATGCAAAAGAATCAGGTTTCATAATTCCATCATTTCAAAACTTCATCATTGTATAGAGCCGAGGGTGGATAAAACAGAATAAATTCAGTGAAAATGTTCATTTCTTTAACATATTTTTATTAATTCTCAAAAAATACTTTCATCAAGGTACATGAAATAATGAAGGCAATAGTAAAGAATTATGAAATGCTGCTTTATGCCCTATCTTATGTTGTTACGAAAACAAGGTGATACTCACGACTAAAAAGCAGTACATTTTAAAATGTATCAGGGGAATGCTCTCCTATAGTCACCCTCTTGAACTGAATTTTGCAAGAGATGATCAAGACAAATAATGTAGCAGGATTTATAAAAGGCAGGATAACATGGAGACTATTAAAGTAGCATCTGGAGTATTGTTAACTCTTTCACATCTCCTTATCCTCTACTGTATTCTTCAAAATATTTATGTCCTGCCAATATGCTGGTAAGAAAGCAGTTGCCTTCATCTGGATACCCAAGAGGCGTCTTATCTTAGAAACTGGTTCTAATCTTTGCAGGATACAAAATTGCTGTTAGTGCACTATCCTCTGAGAAAGCAGCCTTGAGATTGATAAGATGGTCCTTCGGGGCTTGTATTGCTCTGCACAAATATAAACATCAGGAAATATGTGCATCCTCTTCTGGAGTTTATTTTGTCTCCTTACAATGGCAAATACTTTTTTCCCCTTCCCCCTTCAGAATTATTGGATCAATCGAACCTTTTCATTTTTATTCCCAGCCTCTTGTGTGCTAAATTGTTTTTGGCTATTTCTTGCAACATGACAGCTCTAAGATCATCCTCCTCCTCAAAGCAGTGTACCTCTTAGACAGGAGTTTAGAGCAGGGGTGGGAGAACAGGCTTTGCAGAATTTAGAATGCATGGAGAAACTGCAGGTACACATTTAGAATTGGACATAAAAACAGATCCCTTGTGTGGTAAGGTGTCTATTTGTGGCTTGGAAAAAAACAACCCACCTCCTTGGGGGTGTCAATTTGTATGTCCTTAGTGGTTCTGTTCTATACACAAAGCATGTTGCCAGTCATAGCCCAGCAAAGTGGCATAAATTTGACACTGTGCACTTCAGCAGCCTTGAGCTGTAAGATTGTCAAAAGCCAAAAAGGCCAAAAAGCAAACATAAATGTAAAAGCATAGTGAAGGCCCTATTCTTCCCATGTAGGATACAAAAAAAAAAATCCCACTAGATATGAATGAGTTACCTGAAATCGCTAGGGGGTGTTACCTAGGGTTTTCAGAACCCATAGCAGTGGTAACTTAACTACTTCTCTCTTGGCCATGTCAGGAACAAATCAAAGGAGACACAACTCATCCATCTGATAAATGATTAATAAACTAGAGTACTTTTGCCTAAAACTATTTTTTAATTAGTTTTCAAGAATGCCTGTGCATGCACATACATATGCGGTAGCAGTAGGTTCAGAACATTCTAAGCATTTATAGTTACCCCAAAAGTCTGAAATGCTTTTGAGTAATAAACAGCCAGGCTTCTGTGACCCTCCTTTTGTCTGACTGGTGGGGAACGTAGATGTCAAATCCTTGTCCAGAGAAAAGCTTCCTTGGACTGCTCCAAAGCAGACTTTCTAACTAAACTTTTTATCCAGACAAAGCACATAACTCATAATAGCCCCTAATAGGCTAACCATTACCCTAGCAACAGCCAATAACATTTCATTATTCTCCTTATCAGCAAAGCATTTCTAGTAATAATAACAATAAAACTTACATGCTGGAGGCACCTAAAACCAAGGTCAGTTGTCCAAACATTCCTTATATTTTGACAGTACATTAACTTCTTGTCCCAACCTCCTATTCTGATTATCAGAGCTGCAAACGTACAGCTACATGGCCTGGCCTCTCAGGGCCAAACATTATTCTTAGCTATGTGATGTTTGGTTTTCAGCTGGCAGTAGCTGAACACACAAGATGGCTGAGGGCAGTACTGTCAAATTCTGGGGTACATGCAGGAATGTCAAATTTGGGGTCTACATGGGGAGGGGAGAGTTTATGGACTAGATTCTTGGACTCTCATAAATGTAGAGTAAAGGGGACTAAAAGCTGCCTTAAAGCAGTAGCTGAAGAGTCTTCTGTTGTATGTATTTTAGTATGCCTAAAACCTAAACCAGCTGTATGTCACCTCCCATTTCACCAGTATAGTATTCAGTACATCTAGGGGCTAAAGGGTGGGACTTATGTGACTTTTTGGCACCTTACTTGCCCTCCACAACCTCCTGCCAGAGGTTTTTGGGTAGTTTGCTAGATGGGATCCAGGCAGTGATCCAACCCCGGTATGCTCCAGGACTGGGGGCAGGCCTCAGGAGTTTGGAGGGGGCAGAAAGGTGCCATAAGCCGAGTGCTTCTCTGACATCACTTGGCGTCTAACCCTGTATTCCTTCAGCTGCCATTTTAATGTGGTCCTAATTTTATACATTCTCTTGACAGTGAAATTCTCGTCAATTGCAGGCAATGTGTGTCTATTTAGGAACAGAGTATTACAGGCAAATAAACAAGTACAAGCAAAATATAAATTGACATCTGTAGATTCCAAAGGTTAACCACATTACCAGTGTTTAATACAATAGAACAATTGCAATATAAGAATACAAATATAGTGGAAGCAGGACAAACACACATATGAAAGCTATTTCTTTTTTAGAGGAGAATTAAGTTATTTTCATGTATGTGCCTTGCTACTGGAAACTATAAGACGGAGTTTAACAATCAGAAAAAAGGTGCATCAATACACGGGAAATTGTAATTCACTAATAATAATTTATTAATCTCTTGGTTTGAAAAAAAAATACACTTAAGTACAAATACTTTCTGACATGTTTTCCTACTCTTATCACTTCTGGCTTTTTCCTCTTTGGGTTTCATACCCAGTGGTTCCATCTTGTTCTTATTTATGCGTGGATCCTGCAAAGACTCATGCACCAGTGCAGTCCCATTGAAATTAATGGGACTATACAGGTAAATAAAACCAAGTTTATGCATCTTTGCATACTCAGGATCTTAGATTGTAAAGTCTTTTTGGGGAGGAAGGGAGGAAGGGGCAGGACAAGCATTGCATTTTATTTCATGGCCATGTAGCCTACAAAGTGCTCTGTGTAGCTGAATCCATGTGACCTCACTGAAATCAATGGTGCTCCACGCAAATGCAAAGAGTTTTCTTCACGGAGTGTTTTGGTAAAGGTCTATGATTGTACCATCTCCAGAACAATGGGGCCAAATCCTGGTTGGGCCGGTGGACACTACTGCAGTACAAATAAAGGAAACTTAGTGAACCAAACAAAATATAAAGCCATATCACTCCCCTTCTTGTTCAGGAGCACTTGTGGAGGGAGGAGGGGGCGGGCAGGGGTCCTGTCTCATTAGTTTTAATATTCTCCAAAAAGGGCCTTTGAGTTGATAGCCCATTTTTCATCAGGAATGACCCAGAGCTTTGCTGGGAATAGAATAGCAGTTTATGTGCCTGCTAAACAAATTTATCTCTTGAGGTATAGATTTTTTACATCTAGTGTATAGAAAGGACCTCTCATATCAGGGAAAGGAAGTCAGGATTTAGTTTTCTTTATAGATAACACCACTAGCTGCTTTCATCCCATATATTAGTGTAATTACGATCATGTTGGCTAAATTATCCGTGTTGCTTAATATGGTATCTAGAACAAATACTGATCAGTAATAAGATAGTCCATTGTCAAACTGGGGTAAAACTTAAACACATGTTTAAGTGAGCAAAGGTGTCAACTTTTTCTCA
Source organism: Chelonoidis abingdonii (assembly GCF_003597395.2). Classification (NCBI taxonomy): domain Eukaryota; kingdom Metazoa; phylum Chordata; order Testudines; family Testudinidae; genus Chelonoidis; species Chelonoidis abingdonii. Next base: position 145,038,416 of record NC_133770.1, read on the forward strand.
GAGTGTACATTTCCTATTGTAAATTATGTTTTGTAGTTGGTATTTTCCAAGAAGTATCTTTAAATGACATTAAAGAGGACATCTATTTCTTTTACATTCAGCCATATTGTTTTCTCACTTATCTTACAAAATAGGAACACATACTGACATTTGCAATTAAAAAAATCAAATTTAAAACTATAATTTCAAAATTAAATATGAGATAGTGAAGGGAACAGGGAATGGAAAAGTGTATGATTACTAAGCACATACATCTTTATTGTGACACTGAGAGGAAACTTGAGCTAGTAGTTAAAATAAGACTGTGCCTCAGAAGATCTTGATTCAGTTCTCAGCCCTGCCACAGACCTTGGGAAAGTCATTAAATATCTTTGTTTCCCATCAGTAAAATGGGAATAATAGCACTACCTTTCTCCCACCCATTGCCTTGTCTATTGGCTAAATAACTGGGAGTTAGGAATAAGCCATCAGTTTATGCCTCAAAGCAAGAGAAATTATGACCCTTGCACATTTATCTGGCTGTCTATGTTGATATAAAAATATAATGCTTTTGAAAACCTTACTAAACCTCTGGCTGCAATGGTAATGAATGGCACTGAGTTCCAGAGGCAAATTATTGATTGTGTGAAAAAGTATTTCCTTTTATTGGTTTTAAATTTATTCTCTTATTTTCATTAGATGTCACCTGTGACACTGGCAGATCACATCGTACTAGAATATATTCAGGTCAATTCACTTGTGTATTAGCTTGGATGAAAGTATTTGTTAAATGCATACGAGCATATTTGGTGTTGAAAACTAAAGCAATGTTACATGCATTGTTTTTACGTCTCTCTGTTGTGATATAATGTAATAGCAAGCATTTACATTGTAAATAACCCTGTAACTAAATAACCCATCAGACAAGAAAGAACCCTCATGAAATGCAAATGAAAAACTTTAATAGAAAAAATGCTAATTTCAAAGCAAGTGGGCATTGTGTGAGATGACCAAAGGTCAAAGATTCAAAGTGCCTTCCTCACTCACCGTCATCAAAGGAAAAGCCCCTGTGGGTAGAGATGCTGTCAGGCTGCTTTTGTCAGAAGAAGCTCTAAGTATGAATTCAAGGAAAGTCTTCATCTCTGGATTGTTTGGAGTTTTACAGGAAAGTGTATCAAATACAAAGCAGGTATCCCCAGAGACAATGTGTGTACCCTGAAAAGACTTTTGGGAAACGGGCAGTTTATTATATCACTGCCCCTGCCACCATTTGGAATTACAAACTGTGACTCATCTGTTAATATATTTTACCTGCTTTAGACTGCCAACAATTCTCATTTCCTTTTCTTAACTATGTGGTAAACATCTGTCTCAAATCTGGACTTAGAGTTCAGACTCTGAGTGTTTACTGTGAATCTCCCCCAAGCTTATAGCCAGCTTGGATTTTATCTCGCTGCCACCAACTAGGACTATTTAGGGTTCCTAGTTACCCCGAGTCACCCCAACCTTTCCCTGGGGGACCCCCAAGACCCAGAACCCCTGGGTCTCCCTATCTCAACGGGAAAACAAGCTCTTCCCCCTTGTCTCCTCGTTATCTGCTCCCCCGCTTCCCCCTCCCTTTTCCCTGGGTGAGCCTGGGCGATGCAGTACTTAACTCCTTGAAGGCAAAACAAAGAGGGAAATCACCCTCCCCCTGAGGCGATGCATTCAAATCTAGTAAAGCTAATATAAAGAGATTTTCCACCCCCCCTTCCTGTAGCCTCACCGGAGAAACCCCAAAAACCTCAGCCAGGTTTTAAAAAAGAACTTTATATAAAAAGAAAGAAAATACAAAACAATATTACTGCATTAAGAGATCAATACAGGCTCTTGCTTATAAGAAAATATGAATAAACAGTCTGATTTAAAAGATAGCCAAATTAAACCAGTCCAGCACATCAACACACATGTAAATACAACACAAAGCATATAACAGCCTATTTGCCTTGTTGCCTTTGTACTTACACTTTGTAGGAGAAATTAGAAAGAAATAGGAGTTAGCAGGAAAGTTGTTTCCTCCATAGCTGGGAGAAACAAAAGACCTAGAGTACACAATTCCCGCCCCTGACTTTTAAAAAGTCCAGTTCTCTGATTGGTCCTCTGGTCAGGTGTTTGGTTCCCTTTGTTCACCCTTTACAGGCAAAAGAAAATTAACCCTTACCTATCTACTTATGACAAACTAATAAGTCTTAAGTTAGTTTACTGTAGAATTGGCCACCAGCTTTGTCTTGGGTGTAAGATCTGGAATATCAGTTGATCTGGGATAAGTGATTGGTCTCTTGGGACTGGGAGCAACCTGATATGGAGTGATTTTTGATTGAAGTAACCTCTTATCACAAAGTTCAGGTTCTCTGGGTGACAAGATAGACTGCAGAATATAAGGGAACTGTCTGGGACTCCCTGGTAAGACTGGTTTAGTGATTCAGGAGTTGACATTTGCTTCTGGTTTGGTGAAATCTAATTACAGAATATGCCACGAATTTGGACTGTCTACCCTGTTTTTTGACAGTCTGCCCCACTGCCCGATCTTTAGATGATGTATTCATTATATTGATTACTTAAGAATCCCCAGTTATCACTTTGAATGTTGACAGGTTCTTGTCGCAAGATCAGGCTCAGTATTATCCAAATTATTATCTGGTTGGGAACTTTGATGCTCACAGTTACCAAACTCACACTATAGGAACTTGTTTATGTTTACAAATATAGTTAATACATTTAGCACAGTCACAAACATCCTAGCTCAGTAGGTAGATAGAGATAATACAGAACGTACATCTGCACATCCATATATTCACACCATGTCCTGTAGAACAACCTGAAATATTAGCCATCATCTTCCTCATCAACATCACCTTCCCCATCATCACCAGTGGCCATCATTTTGGCACCTCCCAAGGACTACATCTCTCTCCCACTGCTATTTATCTGTGCAAAGTTATCTGTTCAAAGTTCACAGGCCTCAAGCCTTATGCTAACTTGCTGAAACTAATGTCTTACAGGATACAGCCTGTAGATTTCTTGCATTCCTTTCCCTGAAGTTTCCTATACATGATTGTATTTAAACACTTGTTACTTGACTTCATATTTTCCTTAATAGCCTCTTGTGGTTAAAAGCTTGTTGAAAGTCCAGATCAATTATGTAAACTGATTATCTTTTAAGCAGTAGTTTGCCAACATCTTCTAATAATTCTAGTAGATTGGCAAAGCATGCTTCTCCCCCACATAATCCACCTATCAGGGATATTCTAGGCATACTTTATCCGGCCTCAGTGCAGAGGCATGGGCTAGATGACTTGTTGAGGTCCCTTCCAGCCCTATATCTCCCATTCTATGCTGGCTGCTCCTTATCAGATGATTTTCATATAGGGGAATTATAACTCAGAAATAATAGGGTTTTGTTTGTTTGTTTTTTTAAATCAGCTTCTCTTTAACAAAAGTACAGGACTGCAACCTCAGTGTCTTTTTTTTTTAAGTTACCTATAATGTATGTTTGCTTTCCACTCTCTCTCTTTGAAGGGTGTGTGTGTGAATGTTTTTCTTCTCTCAATTTGTGTGGGCCAATTATGACTTCCAAGAGTTAATGCTAAGTTACAGGAATATTTTATAAAATGCATGAAATACCTTTCAGAGGCTTCACCATTCTATTTCCAGCACTTCAGTGGAGTCAGTTATATGATTTTAAATTTCCTTTCCAATTGCCCAAATAAATCCCTGTTTCATGGTTGTCAGAAATCCTAAGAAATGAGAGCAAAACCCATCACATTTAAAATAGGCTGTTTTCAGTATCTTCAGTGCACTTGCCTCTTTCAGTGTAAGCAAGACAAAATCATAGCGCTGGAACTTCCAGGGCTTCAGGTGACTGGCACACGGTGCTATTCATAAAATGCCGATAGATCTGCAACATTCTCCCAAAGCCCTTTGTTAATATGACATTTTAAAACCAGTGTTACAGTACTTGCAGTTAGATGGATTAGACTTTGAGGTCACACTCATTAAATGTCTGTTACATGCTAATTAAAGTCAAACTAACCAAGTTTCTTTTCTACAGCACTTAGAGACTGGACTCCCCCCTTGCCTGACATACTCACACCTTTCTCTCTTATATATGAACAGGGCCGGTGCAACCATTTAGGCCAACTAGGCGGTTGCCTAGGCCGCCAAGATTTGGGGGCGCCAAAAAGTGGCGCCCCCCAAAATTTTTTTAAATGGTTGCAGCCACTGCTGCTGGAGGGGCTGAGCTGCCGGCGGCAGCAGCTGCCTGCAGCCGGCAGCCCAAGGTGTCCCCCGGGTCAGTGCGCCGCCACTGCAGCCTGGCAGCCCAGGGTGCCCCCCCCCCCGGGTCAGGGAGCCCCCCCGGGGTCAGGAAGCCATGGCTCCGGTGGACCTGCCGCAGGCATGCCAGCGGCAGCTCCACCGGAGCCGCGAGACCCGCGCGCGGGGCGGCAAAATGTCCTGGCGCCTAAGGCGCCAGAAACCCTAGCACCGGTCCTGTATATGAATAATTATTAAAGCAAATATATTTATACTGCTGGTGTTTGAAGAACAGCTTACTGAATACGAATTCTGGCTCACAACTATCAGCAAAGAGGCTTTCTGAACATCAGTTTTTTCTCTTCAACTAAGAAATAATTTACTGTACCACAAGGAAGCTGGTGCTTCCTCATTGGAAGACACTGCACTGAAAATGAAATAGTTGTATAAAAGCTTATTATTTCAAAGATGTTTGTATATAATTGCTTGCAGTTACTTAGACTATTTGCTTTTACCAGATTTGCTGCAAATTACTCGTGTTGGACCAAATTCTGCTCTCAGTTATGCCAATGTAAATCTGGAGTAAACTAAATTGAAATCACTAGCTAAAAGTAGAATTTAAACCTGCATTATTAACTTGGTCACTTTTTACATCCTGAGATGTAATCCTGGTAAAATGTAATGAAATAACACGATGTTAACATATGCATTTAAGGAGAAAAAAATGTATTGAAAATTCAACATCTGTTCAATTTACTTATTACTAGCACAGCAATGCATTACAGTAGCATTTAAAGACCCCAACTAAGAGCAGACCCTCATTGCACTAAGTGCTGCACGTTTCCATGTGGTAAGATTGTAAACCTGCCTTTGGGGCAAAGACTGTGTAAATAAAAAAAGACAGAAGAAAAAATAAAAATTAAATTAAAAAAAAAGGGTAAAGCAGTATTATCTCCATTATATTGATGGAGAGCTGAGGGTCAGAGATTAACATCCCAATCCTGAAAATGTTACATGTTGGAGGACCCCTGCACCCATGTGGAATCCCAATAAAGTCATTTGGACTCCATCCGTGTACATAACTCTTCTAGATCAGGGACTAAATGATTTGTCTAAGATCACACAAGGATTCTGACAGAGACCAGGTCTCCCGAGTTCCAGTCCAATGCCTCCTTCAGACCTTGATTTCTGCTGTTCTATACAGTTTAAGTTTAATTTTTTTGCCAAATTCCTCTGAAAATAAATCTGGAATATTGTTTATTTTTTATTACTGGCCTGGTATGTGAAGTTATGAAGTTTGGCTATGTGTTACTGAAACGTTGTGAGGATGAAAACACCCACAAACAGCCTTTCAGGTACAACAGTAAAAAGGCCAAATAATGTTAATGAGGAAATGTACAGAACCACAAGGATTACCCCAGGAACTGTGTACAATAGAACCCTCTCAGAGGAAGCACTACAAAATTGGAAGTGTTTGACCCAGGTCACAATAAAAGAGCTTTCCAGCAAGTGGGAAGAAGATACTAACGAGGGAAAATGACATCATGGGGGGACCTCATTCTCCCTACAACAACACATCTGGTAAAACCTGAGGACTAAGGACTGAACAGGGGTGAAGTGACTGTCCCAAGCGAAGGTATTTCTGGTCTGTGTATGAAAACCTGGGAAACCCAAGCTGCAAAGCCAAGGCATCTTGTGCCTTAAGAATCTGCCAGCCAGTTTATCACTCAGGATATGAATTAGCAAATTCTCACCCAACTAGTACACTAAACTCAGTTTGTGGTTTTGTTTATTTACTACGTAATCTGCTTTGATCTGTTTGCTATCCCTTATAATCACTTAAAATCTATCTTTTTGTAGTTAATAAACTTGCTTTGTTTTGTCTAAAACCAGTGTTTGGAAATCATAACTTTGAGCAGAAAGCTGTGTATATTCCGCTTCACACTGAGGGAGAAAACAAATTTCATGAGCTTACACTATACAGTTCTCTGTGCAGCACAAGATGGTATAATTTTAGGTTTACACTCCAGATGGGGGTGCGTGCTTTAGGAACGGAGAGGTGCCTTAGTTGAGCTTTCTCACAGTAATACAATGTAAAGGGAGCCCAGGCTGGTGCGTCAGGTGGGCTCAGTGGTACCCCAGTTCCTGGTGGCACCCTGAGGGAAACTAGTCACAGCCTGTGCATATTTACCTTCAATGTGACAGTACATGGAGCCTAACGTGCACAAGGAAGAAGGTAGCTGTAACAAGGCGTAAGCTAAGCTGGGCTCCTATGGTTTCTTCCCCTGCTTCCCTCACAAATCATTAAAAGAGATGCCTCACGTTGATGCAAACACCAGTGCTGTTTATTTACAGCTGTTCCCCACCACCACCTTACTATCTATGTACAGGTTTTTCACAGCCAAACTTTTCCAGCAGCAGGCCTTGCCAGCAGCAGACTAATGAGCCCCACCCCTCTCTGTGCCTAGCCTTTCTCTTCCCCTCCTACTCCGACTTCATTCCTGCCAGCTTTTATAGCCCCTGGCTGATTAGGCAGGCAGCTGTTTCTCCTTGCCAGGCTCGCACAGGGCTGTTCAGCCAACCCCAATCCATTCCCCTTGATTGGGGCTGGAGCAACAGGGGGCTGATTAAGCCCTCCTTACTCAGCATCCTGTCACAGTAGCAAACTGTGTCAGAAAACTGGGCAAACCCATACAGTAAAGAGAACAGGCAATGCATTACCTACTCCTGGAGATCTATTTGCATTGAGGTTGGGGTGGACCGCATTGTAATCTGCCTAGAAATGATTGTAGGTTGAACTAAAAGCAGTGCTCTGTCCCCCTCACCCTATGCATCTGTTTCAATGTAGCTGTTACCTGGCACCTCAAGGTGGTGATACTCTTAAGGGAGCCAAACTGCTAAGGGAATGGGGAAACCGAGGAGAAGGCCCTTGGCCTGCCCCGACCTTCCTAAGAATCCTACAGCCTCTACATATCTTTAAACATTTATAGGCTTAAGAGGCCAAACCCAAAAGTATTTTCAGTGGCTATGAGGTGGGAAACTTTGCCTTCTGCAAAGAGAGAATTATTTATGGGAATGTGCACAGCTAGACACTTAGTTGCTTGCTTTGCTATGAAGGAAAATTGCTTAAGGAAGCATATGACCCATGGACACATTTATATAAGTGTCCTAAGAAAGGTATTACAACCTTTATTTGCATTCAGTAATAACCCTTTCATAGTAGTTAACATTACCTAATTAAAGATATCGATTTCTGATTAGTACCAGCTAATACTACTCATAGGCTTGCTGTCTTTTTTGTTGCACACCAGCAAGAGCTCTAAGTGAAACTCTACCCACCTCCACATTTATTTTAATTCTGATCTTTCTATTTGCATGGCACCTAGCAGAATGGGGTGCTAGTCCGTGGTTGAGACTCCCAGATACTACTGCCATACAAATAATAAATAAAAATAATCTTTCAAAATCCTGCACAAAATCCAGAAGAACATGCCTTGTAACCAAAACTGGTTGGATACTTCCCAACAGGACATTTTTCCATCACAAAATGTTGTTTAATCAAAATAAAATATTCTGTGTGGACATGTTAATTTCAACAAAACTTCCAACAGAATCCAGGCAGCTTTCAGGAGACTTGATGAAAAATTTTCCAAAATTTCAAAACTTCTCAAAATGAAATTCAGTTTTCTAACCATCTTCACTTGTAACTCAAGAAACCTTCAAAGTAACTAAAAGTCCTTAACTTACATGGACAGATTCTCCAATCTGATAAACCAGAGGTTCTCAAACTGTGGTCCATGGACGACAAGCTCCATTCAGGTGGTCTACAGATAGCTCCCTCTAAGGTGCACGCATGGGCACATGCACACAAGAGAATGAAGGGCCACCTGACTAATTAGTGGAGCCACACAGGCATCACTCCACTAATTAAGTACCTGAACCCTGGAGAAGATGCACATGTAAGGTGAGGTGGTGGCCTTGGGGGGAATAGGAGGTAGGTGGGTGGGGGCAGTGGGGTGAGAAGAGGTGGTGAGGGAATTTGGGACATGCAGGGCTACAGCAGCCAAAAAAGGAGGCAACTTTCCCCAGCTCCAGCTGTGTGGCTGCCTGGCAGAGACAGCCCTCCTTCCTAGCCTCAGCTTTGTGGCTTCTGTGGCAGGAGAGAGCCCCCCTTCCTTCCCAGCCCCAGCTCGGGGGCTGCCATAGTGGGGGAGAGAGGGAGAGAGCCCCCTCCTTTCCACCCCCAACTTGGGGGCTGACGTGGCAGGGGAGAGAGGGCACATCCATCACATTAGAAAGGTAAGACTACTGATATGAACATATGAGTTCTGTGCTTTTATTTGTAGAACCAAAAATCTTAATTATTATTAAGAGTTTTTTTAATATGTAGCACTTTTATCTAAAGCGCTTTACAATAATTAGCTAACACTACAAACAGCATTTGGAAAGATCATTAAGTAGTCCTCCGAGACACTCAGCAATTTTCAAGTGGTCCACAAAAAAAAAAAGTTTGAGAACTACTGTGTTAAACCATATGTCCTGGCGCAGCCCTAACTTGCACTGGGGATAGGCAGCTCCGAACTGATCATCTGCAATGAGGTTTGCAACTGAACTGCTCCCCCTTTACTCTGTCCAAGCATATCTTGGATGGAGTGGAGCATCAAGCCCTTTAGACAAATGCTTTCAGAAGTTCTGCTTTGGAAGTGTCCAATTTTCTGAAGCCTTTACTCATGTTGAATAGAATATATTCACGTGAATAGTTTCATTCACCGTGGTGTGAGTAGTACAAAATCTGTCCCTAATTTAGTGCCACTGTAGCTTCTGCACATATCAACAGTGCAAAAATCAGTTGCACAAGTACAAAATGACTTTAGTTTGCCTGAATGTGGTGGGGCTTTTTTTTTTTCATCATGATCCTGTAAACATATTCATCATTGCTATGGGCTAGGATATTATGATATACCTGCTAGTAGCTTTTTAAGGAACATTCGCAGCATAGCTAGCCTTGACATCACCAGTGGATTTTCAGAATATCGCAGGCACTCATGTCATTTTTGTTCATGCAGTGACAAATAACATTGATATTTGAGGCAGAATTCTTGATACTCAATATGGAAAACATTCTGACTGGTGTACATTTTTTTCCCCCAAGGACATACTAATGTACCTAATTCAATTGCTTTCCTACACTTTTCATTCTTTTTGCAGAGTAAATGCAATTAGAACTAGAGTGGCAGTGAGCTGTTCAGATCCACACTCTGGCAAACAAGCCTCTGTAATACTTTTTGGAAAAAAAAATAACTTGCAATCTGCAACTTGTTTCACTGTGGTCTCAGTGAGGCTTCCTAACTCTTCATATACTTTCCAGAATTCTTGGTATTTAACTGCAAGCTAATACTGATATTGACAGAGAAATTATTTGTGGTTTCGGCTTTGTTCAGATGCTAAAATCCAGATGCTTCATTAAGCTTATCCAAAAAATCCAGTCCTCATTGGCTTAAAAAATTGAGAGGGAAATTTCATGAGAATCAGGTGCTCTCAATATATGCCGTCATGTGCCAGCAATGCCCCTCTGCCATGTACATTGGCCAAACCGGATAGTCTCTACGCAAAAGAATATGTGGAAACAAATCTGACATCAGGAATTACACCATTCAAAAACCAGAACACTTCAACCTCCTTGGTCACTGAATAACAGACTTAAAAGTGGCAATTCTTCAACAACAAAAAACTTCTAAAACAGACTCCAATGTGAAACTGCAGAACTGGAATTAATTTGCAAACTGGACACCACCAAATTAGGCCTGAATAAAGACTGGGAGTAGATGGGTCATTACAAAACCTAATTTTACCATACTAATTTCCCCCTACTGTCACTCACACCTTCTTGTCAGCTGTTTGAAATGGGCCACCCTCATTACCACTACAAAAGTGATTTTTCCTCCCTTGGTATTCTACTGTTGAGACTAGCCTATTTCCACTTTAACTGAATTGTCTCATTAGCACTGACCCCCCCACTTGGTAGGGTAACTCCCATCTTTTTATGTACTGTTTATATATATACCTGCTACTGTATTTTCCACTCCATGCATCTGATGAAGTGGGTTCTAGTCCACAAAAGCTTATGCCCAAATAAATGTGTTAGTCTCTAAGGTGCCACAAGGACTCTTTGTTGTTTTTGCTGATACAGACTACCCCTCTGAAACTAGTATTTCTTGCTTTTCATCAAGCCAAAACAACTGAAAGACCATCCTTTCCAGAGCGAGTTGAATTTTTTCCACTGCATTTTTTTGTTCTTACTGGGGTTAATTTGAAAAATCCAATCCAGCAGTAACAATAAAATCCCAAGTGTGAAATAATTATAGACACAGAAGTATCATTCCACTTATAGCCACATACACATTCACCTGCTCAGAGTGCAAAGACTCCATTTAGAAGTCCATCCCTGATCAGCAAAGCATGTATATGGAACACATTCTACCTGCAACAGCCAAAACTCACTTTCCTATTACTGAATACATGAAGAGTATAGAATGTGCTATTGTTTAAAATGAAAGATTATGTGACAGTGTTATGGCATGGATTTCATCATAAATATTTATGAAAAAGATTTGGTAACCCACAAAATGTTGAGACCTCAAAAGTGTCAGAAAACAAAAGGAAGCACAAGAGGTGATGGCACAAAAAATGCAAAGAGAAGAAATCTAGAAAATAAGCATTAGACTACAGAAGATGCAGAGTTCTTATGCTCACTATCTGACCAGAGTGCTTCAAAATACCGTGAGAAGAATTCCTCTGACCAGATGATAGATATATTAATGTAGTTCATCATTTTTGACCTTTTCAAAGGGAAAAAATGAGAGATGGCTGGAGAGAAGACTTTAGTCTGACATTTAGAGGTTATAATCTAAATAGTCAACACTGTGATGCATAGAAGCAAGACATAAAGATGTCATGGGTTGTGCATCTGATAGAGGAAGACATTTTCTCTTCTAATTATCATGATGGAAAAGAAATAAAAAGATTTCAGGAACAGCAATATGAAAAATAGAGCTAGTTGGGTAATTTTTTGACAAAAATATTTTTTCTTCTTCTGACTATTCATCAAAACCAAAAAGTTTTATTGGGAAGGTTTCTCAGGTCCAGGCTAGAGGAGGAAACACAAGCTAGTAGTCTCCAACCCCCAGCTAGTGGTTAGCAACTCAGCTGGGCTAGGGGAAACCTAGGTTTTAATAGCTACTCTTCCTGATTTGAAACAGGGAGTTGAACATGGGTTTCCCACTTTCTAGGTAAGTACCCTAATGACTGGGAAAGTGGGTCTCTGTCTCTTGCGTTTTCACAAAAAATTTGAATGGTGTCATTTTCATTCCAATACAGAATTGTGAAATCTCATTTTTTTAAATGAAATGGAATCCTTGCTTTCCAGCCATCCCCAGTAAGAAACTGGAATATAAAAGTAAAAGAAATAATCTGTGTATTTGGCATATTAATGATAATTGAGAACTAAAACACATATTTCACATTCTTTTTTGGTTTTAGTTTTGGTTTTGTTGAAATAGTGACTGCCAGGATATTGGAGATGCAGACTATGAGACTGACAAAAACTGTAGATGGCTACAGATGAAACCCACTGTGTTAGTATAGCAACTGAAACATGTTGCATTTGAAAATCAGTTTATTTATTTTTTTTCCCTAAGGAAGGATTTTCTCTCTTTCATATCTTTTCAGTGCATCTTTCAAACTCCTCTTGATATCAGTATTATGAAAGTAATAAAACATTATCCTCTATATTATTCGAGCAAAATCAAAAGCCAAATGTAGGTAGTTACCTCCTAATTTGTTCTTGTCTGTCCTGTAGAAGAGCAAATATGAGGCTAAATAGGCAATTCAAAAGAACATGTGTCCTGCTTGACCTTTGCAAAAACTTACTGGTACTGTGTTGATTTTCTGATAGATTAGATTTGTTCAAATATAGTTCCACCAATTTTTAGTTTCATGTAATGATGGAAATAAAATGGCTGGCTTCTACATGTGTCTATTATATTTAACACTATTAGAGTTGTGCATAAACTCCCCAAGTAAAATCAAGCACCTGATCCTGTGCACATACTGTGCATAGGATAATAAAAGATTACATTCTAAGGCCCCGATCCTGAAAACACATGTGGTGTGCACTTTTAAACCCTGAATAATCCTATTGATCTAAATGAGACTACTCATGTGAGTTAAAATATCCTTGTGTATAAGTATTTGCAGGAATCAGGATCTACATGGACAAGACAAAGGGTAGGAAAAAGTAGTAGTTTCCCTATTTGACTGATAGGGAAGTGAGGCACTGAGAGATTAATGGACTTGTTGAAGGTTACAAAGGAAGCACAGAGGAGAGCTACCATCTGAACCCAAATCACTGGAGTCCTAGTCTAGTGCCATAACACAGGCCCATCCTTCCATTTTATTTTGATATGTTTTATTACAGGCACTAATGAGTACCAGTAGCAGTTTACAGACAGAAAATGTATTAATTAGAATGAATGTATTATTTTAATAGACAATGCAATTTTTTTATTCAAAAATATTCCAGTTTCCCTGTCTTTGTATATTTAAATCAAGTTGCTATCCCAGACGAGCCCCGAGATTGTCGGAGAAAAACAGAGCTCTCACTCTCATTTTGGGTGCAGCAAGTCAGATACTTTATTTTCTTTAGCAATTGCATGGAGGGAGAGAGCAGAACAGGTCTCTCTATGGGCAAACAATTACGGCAAGCATTTATACCTTTTGTTACATACAATAATGGGTGACAGCTGCATTTTGTTTATACATATGTCATCCTGATATCTTATTTTCTTCAACAATTTAGATTATAGTCTACATTCCATACTTATCTAAGACAAGATCACAACAACTTCTCACATAGTTCTTTCCCACTCACCTCACACAATCCTTGCTTCCACAAATCTTGCATTATTAGGGTTACAGCTAGCTTGATTCTTGCTCACATAGGGGGACTGTTTGAATATGAAATCCCCTTCAAATCCCTGTCAGTTCTTTCTCTACTGCCACACCTACATCCAGCTTCTTTTAATTATGTATTTAATTTTTGTGGGGAAAAACCTAGTAATCACAAAACCTATAATTTATAATTAATATAATTATAATATAATATATAATATAAAAATAAGGTCTTTATCTATTTGTGAAGTGTTTTTGAAAGCTAAGGTCTGAATTTTAACATCAGTGCACTTAATGGCCTGATCCTGGAAGTCTCTATGTTCAGAATTCATGTAAACTTCAAAAGGATTTGTGAGTGTGGAGGGGCTACAAGATTGGACCTCAAATGTCCTGTTTAAAAATGACTTGAAACTACGGAGTTTTGTGGATGTAGGTATTTATTTATTTAAGGACCACGCCTGACTATTCTTTTTACTAATAGACTGTATCTGGGGGTGTTGTTGAATCCCTTGCTTCTGTTAGATGATCATATAGCAGTAGTTTTTAGTAATGTTTTTAACTATCTGAACCTAGATAGGAGTTTGTTACCATTGGTTCAACTGCATACTGTGCTTCTGTGATCCAGGCCTCATGACTGGATTACAGCAATGCTCCCACCTTGGTGTCACACTTTAGGTCAATCTGGAAACTGAAGCTAGAGTAGAATGTGACAGTATGCCTATTAAGCAATGTTTCTTGGTGGCAACATGTGGCACCTGTGCTGTATGACTTGCACTGGTAGACTATTGGTTTCCATTTGTTGGTATTTAAGGTTTTGTTTTTTTCTTTTTAAACCCCTGAGTGGCTTGCTGCTTGAGTGACCATTTCTTTCCTCAGCCATACTTCTACAGTTGCCATCAGCAGAGGCACTGGGATTGGATTCCCTTCATTTTAAAAGATAGGGTGCTGGGGGTAATGCACTCTTCATGGGGGGCCTTCTGTTCTGGAACTGGCTTCCATCTCTGGTGCAGAATGGCCTGAGTCTCACCTTCAGAGCATTCTCCAAGGCACATCTATCTGTGTGGGCTGCCACAAAATGGGCTTATATGGCAGGTTGTTCCAGGGCAAAGAGGGAGCTGAGTTCCAAGCTTCAATCCAGTGGAACAAAGATAGATGGAAATACAAGGAAGACGTTGTGGTCGCATCAGCAAATGATTGCACAGAGTCTCTGATATGGAACCCATGTGTCTGCTCTCTTATCAAGGAGAATGACATAAAATTTGCCGCCTACCACAGGCAAACTTGCAGGAGTGGAATCGGAGAAACAGAAAAATTCTGGGAGGTCAGCCTCATGCTATTTTCTGGAAAACATCTCTTCAAGGAGGAAGGCTCTTGGGAGCCATGGTGTTTGAATTAGGCCTTCCAACCTTCCAGACTGATGCGCTAGAAACTGCTTCTAGTAGAACAGCTCGGATTGGGAGCTCTGCTGCTGTTGGTAGGTTTGCTTGCAGTTGCTCAGTAGTGACTGTGGATAGGACAAAGCTTGTGTTAACCCAGGTCAGAACTGAATTAAATGCCAACCAGAAATCTGGTCTGTCTGCAGGAGAAAACACTTCCTCTTCAAGATAGGGAGGGCAGGGACGGTGCCATAGAAGCAGCATTCTCCTCCTTGCATATAAGATCATCCTGTGGAGGGATGGTGTGGGCCAGGAAGAGGAAACTTATCACTAACTGGACAGAAAGCCCGCAGATAAGATTGTCAACTTCACTATCACCAAAAACTCTGACACATTTTTCTCCCTGGTAATTGCAATAGGCCCCCATCCTCCTCATTCAATTAAGCATCCATGTACGTGCACATGCATACACCCACCCGCACACCTGCCCAGCCACTATAGAGGTAAGGTTGAAGAAAGAAGCAGCAGTATGTAGTCTTTCCTATTTATTTACAGAGACAAGGTGGGTAATATCTCCTATTGGATCAACTTCTGTTGGTGAAAGAGACAACTTTGGAACTATACAGAGCCCTTCTTCAAGTCTGGGAAAGGGGCTCCCAGCATCGCAGCAAAATGCAAGGTTGAACACCCCCACTCCTGCCACCCGCCAAGTCATATGGAGGAAAAGGCATGGGGGAAAGCAGCTGCATGGGGAGGGGGTGGTGGTGGGTTATAGATTGTTGTATTAAAGAATAAATCCAGTGCCTCTGTTCAGTCCATTAATTTTAGTATGTGGCAGTTATGAATTTAAGCTCTCAGGTTCATCTTTTGAAAGTGTTGGTTTCCTTTGAGGATGGGGACTGAGAAGCTATAGACTGTTTGCTTTGTGAAGAGAGTTCATAAACAGGTGATATGATGTTTTTGTCTTTTATCAATTTCCTATATGCATTCATTCAAGAGTGTAGTAATTGTCTGGTTTTACCCACATCATTGCCACTGGGTTATTTAGCTCACTGGATAAGCCACATGTTGTGATAGGTATGTGTAAGATCCATGGATCTTGAAAGGTGTGTTGTGGAGGATGTTGATCATTGTATCAGTGGAGCAATGTCTACAGGTTTTTTCAGCTGTTCTGGCAGGGTCTGGTGCCGCTTTGAGTTGGTGTGTCTGTGGAGAGCTTGCTTCTAATGATGAGCTTGAAGAGTTTGGGGAGTTTTTGAAGACCAGAAGAGGGGGTACAGAAAAGATTTCTTTCATGATGGGGTCCTCATTCAAAATGGGTTGCAGATGTTTTATGATACCCCCTATTGGTTCCATTGTGAGGTAGTTTGTGACAATTGGAGGTTTGCAGGTGGAGGGGTTTTTATTTCTTATTGAATCAGGTTCTCTTGGGGTACTTGGGTGGCCCATCCCATGATGTGATCTACATCTCTAGTGGAATGTCCTTGTTTGGTGAAGGTGGTTTTCAGTGTGTTAAGGTGTACATCTCTCTTTGGACCATATTATGTGGTATCTGGGTGCCTGGCTGAAGATAACAGATTTTCTGGTGTATTTGATGTGGTTACTAGATCTATTAAGGTAGGTGTGGTGATCTATGGGTTTCTTGTCTGTAGAGTTCTATTGTTGAAGCAGATTGTAGTGTCCAGGAAGTTGATGTTGGGCGAGAATGTTCCAAAGAGATAATGGTGATTGTTAGGAGTTAAAGTTATGGTGGAAATCTGAGGGACTGAATAGAGACTCTGGATTTATAGCTTATTACAACAGTCTATAATTCACCACCAACCTGTCTTTTCCCCCTCTCCCCCCGCCCACACACACCTTCCTCCCTATGACTCCACGGGTGGGGAGGTGGAGGGTATTAATGCAGCACTTCACCTTGAACGGTACTTTGAAATATGTTACCTACTTACGCTAAACAATCTGTTCCATCTTGTATTTAGCTGTGACACTGAGTAAGGGTATGGATAAAATACAAAATTATGTTGACCTAAGTTACGCTGATGTACAGCCACCTAAGTAATTGAATTGCTTTTGTCTGTCAACACTGTTCTCCTTGTGTTGGCTGTGCATGCCCTCACCAGGAGCTCTTACACAATTTAACTGTCAGAGTGGGGCATTGTGGGATGGCTTCTGAAAGATAGCAACAGTCAGTGTAAGCAATGCAGTGTCTCTACTAACGCTACATTGACCTAACTATGTTAGACCAAGCACTATGCTTTCACAAAGGTGGAGTTATTACGTTGGCATAGTGGGCGAGTTATATCAGTGGTAGTGGCATTTTAGTATAGACACTTACAGAGTTAGGTCAACATAAACTGCCTTGTGTCGCCCTAACTCTGTGGTATACACCAGGACTAAGTTTCATGGACCTGAATAAATGCTCCGTATAAGCTCAAAACGTATCTGTTTCACCAACAGATGTTGGTCCAATAAAACACCCACCTTGTTTCTCTAATATGCTGGGACTGACCCAACTACAACAACACTACATGCTATTTACTTATAGACTTTTCTGTGGTACTTATCATAATATCTGAGGGTCTTCTATTCCCTCTTCAATAAATTATCAGGCACTGAATATTTGTGTTTTGTGGATTAGGCTAGAGATTTATAATCAGCCCAGATAAAATAACATAGGTCACCTATAAAACATACCAAGCCTCAAAGAACCTTTCTTGAAGTTTAAATAAATAAAACACAGTTGACTTCTTCCCTCATTATTTTTATTTTTAGTATTCCTCTGCATTCCTTGTTCTGGGCGGGATTGTGAGTGAGGGTGCAGAAATACTGTGAAAAGAACTTGTGAAAATGTCACAAAGGACTTTTAAGAGACCTAGTTTTACAGGCCAGAGAAAGTCAACACTGTCTGAATTAATGAACACAGAAATGCACACTGTTGAGTACTAATGCCATTAAAACATCTGCATATGCCATGGAAGTGTTAATCGTTTTCAGATCTGTCCTGCCTTGCTCAAACCATGCTTCCTTATCTTATTTTATTATTTGTATTACTGTAGTGCCTAATTTTATTTTTCCTAATTTTGTGCTAGTATTCCTTAGTAAATTAATCATTACTCCCCCTCTCCTCTTTCTTCCTCTTTGTGATGTATCAATAGTCCAAACAAAGGCTCACATGTCACACAGTAAAACACAGATTAATATCCATGCATGGGGAAAAAAGTAACCGTTTTTTCTCTTAGTCACAGCAAGGGCACTCTTTTTGTTTTAAGTAAAGGCTTTTGCCTCAGGCCGAACACTCAAATCACATGTTTGTCCACCAACCAGATTGAAATAGTTAATGTTCTGATATGCTGTCTTTGCTGTCTCTATAGCCCTTCCTTGACTTCCTGCTAATTGATTGATGAACCTGATTAAAATTTACTTTCCCATCTGAAAAAAGAAAATGTTCCAGTACTTAAAACTGTTTTATTCAGAGAAAATACTTATTTTGAATGAAAGGCAGCAGAGCATATCACTCCCAACATACCATATACTACTAACCTGGTTTTGCTGACATATGTCAATTCCATCAACCTGAACAATAAAGTTAAACTTAAAAGTCCTAGTTCTTAGCTGTGAAGGAGGAGTGCGCATAGAGTTACCATACATCTGGGTTTTCCCAGATATGACCTGTTTTTTGGTAGCCAGCTCTCCGTACAGGTGGATTTTTGAAACAAGAGTCAAAGTCCGGGGTTTTTTGCAGCACGGACGTTGCAGCTCAGAAAGAACCATGATTGGTCTGCTTCCTGATTGGTCCTTCCCCTGCACCTACAGCTGACTAGTCCATTCCCCTGCGGCCCTGATTCCCAGCCCTGTGGAAGGGAAGGCTGGCACTGGGTCCTGGGCTTGTGCCAGCTGCCCTGACACCTTGTCAGGGAGTGAAACTGCCCCTCATCTTCAGTGAGTACCCCCACCACAGGTACCTCCCCAGCATCCCCAACTCTACCCCCCATGCAGCACCCCTTTAGGTATCTCCTCCAGCACCCCACGTACCCCTCCCAGTACCATCCCCTCCTGCATCCCCCCAAAACCCCATTGCCCCGGTGTGCTTTTCTGGGGAACCTGAAATTTGGTAACCCTAAGTGCACGTTACTACACAGGAATGAGAGGGAGATGTCATGCAAAGTTTGCTTTAAATGTCATCTGCTGGGCTGAGATGGTCCCCTCAGTGTAAATTAGAGGAATTCTGAGACTGCTAGGCATTATACTGACTGTCAATGACCCCAACCAGCCATTACAGCAGCTGGGGATCAGGGAAGACACAACCATGTCCTCTTGTCTCTGGGCCAAGACCCCTACACTGCCAATAGGGAACAAGATAGTGTAGATGCCGCTACAGTTTTTCTATGCTATTGGTACGGCTACACGAGTGTATTCCTCCTGGGGTCAACTATGTCTCTTTAGGGCTATTGTGCATTGATGATGCAGTTCAAAACAACCTGAATGCAGATTAGAGTGAAGTAACACTATGAAGGAATACTGAATAATAAACTGTTTCTAATTCTGTTTTAGAGGAGTAATTGGTGATAGTACAAATATCTGAGAGAGATAAAATCTGTTCTTAGAGCTTTTTCTTCTCAGCACTTTTGTCCATGCTGTACTCTCCCTTTGAAAAGGGCTCCTTCTTGCACGGTTTCCTGGCAAAACAAAGGACACCTATATAAGTGATAAATCAAATATTGGTAGGTGCTGTATGTACAAACAATGGGATGCATCAAAACCACCCCGTTAAACACACAAGAGGTTTTTACAGTATTTTTCCAAAAACAGTTTGCAGTCATATTATTGCAGTATTCTGGGCTGGTATATTTGGTTATACTATTGTACTCCTTAAAAATAAATAAGAGCCATTTCAAATGGCCACATAGAGAAATAAGATTCCTTTTTCAAAAATCCATAATGATAATTTAGATTTCTCCGATATCACTAGTCATTCTGGGGCCTGATTCTAGCTCCCTTATTCATGCTGTATAGTGTTTTCCTTCATGTGTAATCCTTCCCCAAGTCTAGTTCTCATGTATAATAAAACCTCTTTACACCCCACTGGCACAATAAAGGAGCATTCAAGCAACACCCAATGTAAGGCCTTTTGATACTGTCGGCTCAGTGTAAAGCAGCCATGGTGTAACTGAGAACCAAACTCAATGAGATTAAGGCTTTGCCTATACTAGACTCTTTTTCATTATATTTCCCACCATTGTTGTCATTGGTGCAGATCCACTCATGGCAGCAATGGAGGGAGAGCTAGTGTAGAAAAGTGGATGATGACTACCTGGTGATCATCCTCAGAGAGCTCTGGGAAAAGCAGCTTTCTCCCATGAGCAGTGAGCCCACCTATGGACCAGTGCAGGAGTGAGGTTAGGGCCATGGTCCCACTTTCTCTCGTTCTCTATCCCCATCCCCCTGGAGGTGCATTGCAGCTTCAGGACAATTGGAAGAGAGTAGTACAAGCTCTCTTCTGAACACCAGCACTAGTCACCCCATAACTAGGCAGCTCTAGCATGCAACAAGTCTCAAGTATCTTGATAATCATGAAGTCGTAGCTACCTCCTGGATGGCCTCTCTATTGTCCTGCACAGGAGAGAATCTGTCCCAATATTCCTGCTCTGAAGATCTTGCAATCTAAATCATAAATGTTAATTTGTTCTTGGAAAATGTAGTGGGATACTAATAAATTAGAATTTCTTCAACTTTGGCATAACAGAATTGGTCTAACTGTGAAACCAATGTCTGCTAAGAACATGACTTATCTCCAGATTTCATCTTCACTTTCCCTAGCTTATCTGCCATGTTCATTTTGCTCACTTTCTTTTTGCTTTGCTCCACATTTATAGCAGCCTCCTCATTCACATATGCCAGGCCTCCAAAAATTTCCTGAAAACCCATCTGCTTTATGAAACACTGCAGCTAACATATAATATCTATACATGATTCTTTATGTTTGTTTATTGTACTAGTTCTGCCTTTAGATTTTAAACTATTGCAAAGCTTTGTATGTGGTTACAGTGCTATGTAAAAATAAATAAATAAAACACATTGCATAGTACAGCTGCATGGTTTTTGAAAGCAGAACTCTGGAGACCAGATGTAAAACTGAATGAAAGACAGATTAAAGACTAGGGTTTGGAATAAGAACTGATGGCTCATTCTGCGCCCATCTCCCCAAATCCTTGTAAATTCTGTTGTGAAAAGAATTTGGTGGAAATGTTGACGGATATGTCTTAGTGCTTCAATTCTTCTTATTCTTCTTCTTTTCTTTTTTTAATGACAAAGCATCGTCATTGAGGTTTGTTAAAACCAGGCATGTGATCGGAGTGGAGGATTGTCAGTAAAATGCTTCAAAATGTGGAACTTTGTATTCTTGTTCTTGGAGACATTCTGCATTGGTGGGGGTGGGAGGAAACCAAATAAATGTGTTAATTCAGAAAACAGAACTTGAAGCCATGCTCAAAAATGGCCATACTAGAACAATCAACAAACTTTAAAAAAGATTAATGTATCAGTCAGAATACTTATCATTTTAAAGGAAAAATGTAAGGAATAAATAATCCACTTTTGTTTATTCCCACTCCTGTGACAATGCCATCCATTTGCATACGTCACACCTGGATACATGAAGACAAATTCTTTGCAATTTTGCTGTTTTTGATTGCAGAAAGGTCTTAGGTCCTGATCTAAAGTCCATTGAAGTCAATTGAAAGACTCCCATTTATTCCACTGGGCTTTGGGTTAGGCCTTTAATTGGGAAAATGTCTCAGTTATCTTGTTGTATGTTTGTCACACCTTCCCTGTCATTGTATTCCATCACGTATCTCCATGCTGTTCTCCCAGTGATATAGAATCACTGGCTAATTAACATGCTTACTTTTCCCAGAAGGTGGAGTCAAATGATAAATGTGTGATTTTGAGCTAGATCTCAATAGCACACACCTTTGTAGTCTTCTTTTGTGGTATTTTGTCTGACAGAGTTTGCCGGACGTCTTGCTAAGACTGATTAGAAAGCTTTCCACACAATTAGCAGAGATGAGGTGTTCCTGGTCAAACTTTATTTGATATTATGCTTGGCTCTGGAAAGACACCTCCATCCTAAGATAATCCAAATTTATGTTTGGATGATGAGGAAGATAAGCAGAAGCTGACGGTGCCATAATAATTTGTATCTATCATGACAGTTCAAAGTTGGCTTTTAAAGCCAAATTTTCCAAAAGTTACTCAAAAATTGCTAACTCACTTATCTACATTTTCTGCATTTTTTTTTTGTTTCATGAGAAAAGTCTTTTTTGTTGGGTAGGTTTTATCCCCTCTCTCTCAAAAAGTGGCTGAAATGTGAAATGTGTTTCCTCAATTCCCCCC